>NW_026778213.1:1200000-1510989 GCF_025265405.1 Mesoplodon densirostris
GTGAGTGGATTCAGGTACGATGATTCTAAGTGAAATAAGTCACACAGAAAAAGAAACTTATCAAAAGATATCACTTATGAAGATCCTGTAAACATGGCTACACGTGAACTGAGTTAGGAAAGAGAACAGAGTCTCACATTTAGAAAACACTCTTATGCCTGCATAAAGGGGAAGGAGAGGTGGGGTGATGCATAAAACCAGAGTTTGATATAAGCACAGGGACCGTTTCAAAAACCAACTTTGGAATTGACAAGACCGACACCTTCCTCAGTGAAAGAGACTCAAATCCCCATATTTCCCACAGAGGAATATATCTGACTAGTAAGAATCTTAAAACCTATGTATTGATACGTCTCCATAAGGGAATCAAGTGTGTCTAGAGTGGCATAAACATGGCAGCGAGAATCAGCTCAAACCCACTATAAAAAGGAATTTCAAAAGCAAAACCAAAAAACAGGGAAATTCTTTACAATTCCTTCAGGGTGTCTGAGGAAACCTGGAAAGACCCTATCTACAATGACAGCTGGATGTGGCATAAGGCTGGACACTTGGGACTGAGAGGATTGGTGAGATTGGGTGAGCAAATGCAGACCCTTTCAAGCAATAATGCATGGCCCCCATTCCATGGGTCCCAACTCTCCAGGTTCAAGGGAATATTAATACAGCTATAACATATACAGGAAACCTAGAGAATGGACACACTGTGAATACGAAAGGTTTCTAGAACTCAACGAATAGTCCCTCTCCTGGTGCTCCAGTTTGACTTTCCAACTGCCTTACTATCAATCTCCCAACTTGGAGAGACAGGCCCTTTAACCTCCTGGTTTGCACAGGTTCCCAATTTGGCAGAGGATGGAAGGGACGAGGGAGAACCCATGAGAGAGTAGCTGTTAGGCATTTGGACGGGCACATGTCACTCTAATTTCCCGGCAGGAAGAAGAATTAACCAAAGTCTCAGCCACCCACCGGGAACCAGTATAGGACATGATCCAAAATTTTGGACTTGCGTTCAGCTCACAAAAAACGAGTTGAGAAATGGAGCTCAGGGGCACAGCAATTCACAAACTGGCAGAGTGATAAAGGACAACTATCGTCCAAAAATCTGTTGAGGGAAGTCAACGAGGCGGACTTGAAAGCGAGGCAAAATAGCAGGAAACAGATTTCAAGAGGTACCTTGGAATTGCCTGTAAAGCACAGGAAGAGGGGCACAACTTGGACAATGGTGCACTTGGCCAAAAAGGGCGTATGCGTTTTCTCCTGAATATATTCAGGAGAAAACACATACGCCCTTTTTGGCCAAGCAAGCAAGCAGGCAATGCAAATCTGCACTACAAAGAAGTATCACTTCCCACCGGTCAAAAGGGACATCCACAAAATGTGTAAAAACCAGAAAGGCAAGTCAGGCCCTGGAGAACAGGGAGCCTTGTTATGCTGATGGGCGGGATGTAAATTGCCAACTGCCTCACTGGAGGAGTGCATTGTGTTCCCTAAAACAAGTAAACAACAGAGCTACAGAGCCAAGGCCACTTCCAGTCTAGGGAATATACCTGGGGAAAACTGAAAATCAATAAGAAAGAGCCACCTCCAAATTTAGGGCTGCACTGGCTACAAGAACCTCAACTTGGGTACACCTTAAATATCCCAGGAAATATAAAAATGGTTCAAAACATTGTGGTACTTACGTACGATGGAATATCCCTCAGCCATGAAATCAATGTCATAAGACCAGTAGCAGCAAAGTGAGTGGATTCAGGTACGATGATTCTAAGTGAAATAAGTCACACAGAAAAAGAAACTTATCAAAATATATCACTTATGAAGATCCTGTAAACATGGCTACACGTGAACTGAGTTAGGAAAGAGAACAGAGTCTCACATTTAGAAAACCCTCTTATGCATGCATAAAGGGGAAGGAGAGGTGGGGTGATGCATAAAACCAGAGTTTGATATAAGCACAGGGACCGTTTCAAAAACCAACTTTGGAATTGACAAGACCGACACCTTCCTCAGTGAAAGAGACTCAAAACCCCATATTTCCCACAGAGGAATATATCTGACTAGTAAGAATCTTAAAACCTATGTATTGATATGTCTCCATAAGGGAATCAAGTGTGTCTAGAGTGGCATAAACATGGCAGCGAGAATCAGCTCAAACCCACTATAAAAAGGAATTTCAAAAGCAAAACCAAAAAACAGGGAAATTCCTTACAATTCCTTCAGGGTGTCTGAGGAAACCTGGAAAGACCCTATCTACAATGACAGCTGGATGTGGCATAAGGCTGGACACTTGGGACTGAGAGGATTGGTGAGATTGGGTGAGCGAGTGCAGACCCTTTCAAGCAATAATGCATGGCCCCCATTCCATGGGTCCCAACTCTCCAGGTTCAAGGGAATATTACTACAGCTATAACATGTACAGGAAACCTAGAGAATGGACACACTGTGAATACGAAAGGTTTCTAAAACTCTACGAATAGTCCCTCTCCTGGTGCTCCAGTTTGACTTTCCACCTGCCTTACTATCAATCTCCCAACTTGGAGAGACAGGCCCTTTAACCTCCTGGTTTGCACAGGTTCCCAATTTGGCAGAGGATGGAAGGGACGAGGGAGAACCCATGAGAGAGCAGCTGTTAGGCATTTGGACGGGCACATGTCACTCTAATTTCCCGGCAGGAAGAAGAATTAACCAAAGTCTCAGCCACCCACCGGGAACCAGTATAGGACATGATCCAAAATTTTGGACTTGCGTTCAGCTCACAAAAAACGAGTTGAGAAATGGAGCTCAGGGGCACAGCAATTCACAAACTGGCAGAGTGATAAAGGACAACTATCGTCCAAAAATCTGTTGAGGGAAGTCAACGAGGCGGACTTGAAAGCGAGGCAAAATAGCAGGAAACAGATTTCAAGAGGTACCTTGGAATCGCCTGTAAAGCACAGGAAGAGGGGCACAACTTGGACAATGGTGCACTTGGCCAAAAAGGGCGTATGCGTTTTCTCCTGAATATATTCAGGAGAAAACACATACGCCCTTTTTGGCCAAGCAAGCAAGCGGGCAATGCAAATCTGCACTACAAAGAAGTTTCACTTCCCACCAGTCAAAAGGGACATCCACAAAATGTGTAAAAACCAGAAAGGCAAGACAGGCCCTGGAGAACAGGGAGCCTTGTTATGCTGATGGGCGGGATGTAAATTGCCAACTGCCTCACTGGAGGAGTGCATTGTGTTCCCTAAAACAAGTAAACAACAGAGCTACAGAGCCAAGGCCACTTCCAGTCTAGGGAATATACCTGGGGAAAACTGAAAATCAATAAGAAAGAGCCACCTCCAAATTTAGGGCTGCACTGGCTACAAGAACCTCAACTTGGGTACACCTTAAATATCCCAGGAAATATAAAAATGGTTCAAAACATTGTGGTACTTACGTACGATGGAATATCCCTCAGCCATGAAATCAATGTCATAAGACCAGTAGCAGCAAAGTGAGTGGATTCAGGTACGATGATTCTAAGTGAAATAAGTCACACAGAAAAAGAAACTTATCAAAAGATATCACTTATGAAGATCCTGTAAACATGGCTACACGTGAACTGAGTTAGGAAAGAGAACAGAGTCTCACATTTAGAAAACACTCTTATGCCTGCATAAAGGGGAAGGAGAGGTGGGGTGATGCATAAAACCAGAGTTTGATATAAGCACAGGGACCGTTTCAAAAACCAACTTTGGAATTGACAAGACCGACACCTTCCTCAGTGAAAGAGACTCAAATCCCCATATTTCCCACAGAGGAATATATCTGACTAGTAAGAATCTTAAAACCTATGTATTGATACGTCTCCATAAGGGAATCAAGTGTGTCTAGAGTGGCATAAACATGGCAGCGAGAATCAGCTCAAACCCACTATAAAAAGGAATTTCAAAAGCAAAACCAAAAAACAGGGAAATTCTTTACAATTCCTTCAGGGTGTCACCTGGAAAGACCCTATCTACAATGACAGCTGGATGTGGCATAAGGCTGGACACTTGGGACTGAGAGGATTGGTGAGATTGGGTGAGCAAATGCAGACCCTTTCAAGCAATAATGCATGGCCCCCATTCCATGGGTCCCAACTCTCCAGGTTCAAGGGAATATTAATACAGCTATAACATATACAGGAAACCTAGAGAATGGACACACTGTGAATACGAAAGTTTTCTAGAACTCAACGAATAGTCCCTCTCCTGGTGCTCCAGTTTGACTTTCCAACTGCCTTACTATCAATCTCCCAACTTGGAGAGACAGGCCCTTTAACCTCCTGGTTTGCACAGGTTCCCAATTTGGCAGAGGATGGAAGGGACGAGGGAGAACCCATGAGAGAGCAGCTGTTAGGCATTTGGACGGGCACATGTCACTCTAATTTCCCGGCAGGAAGAAGAATTAACCAAAGTCTCAGCCACCCACCGGGAACCAGTATAGGACATGATCCAAAATTTTGGACTTGCGTTCAGCTCACAAAAAACGAGTTGAGAAATGGAGCTCTGGGGCACAGCAATTCACAAACTGGCAGAGTGATAAAGGACAACTATCGTCCAAAAATCTGTTGAGGGAAGTCAACGAGGCGGACTTGAAAGCGAGGCAAAATAGCAGGAAACAGATTTCAAGAGGTACCTTGGAATCGCCTGTAAAGCACAGGAAGAGGGGCACAACTTGGACAATGGTGCACTTGGCCAAAAAGGGCGTATGCGTTTTCTCCTGAATATATTCAGGAGAAAACACATACGCCCTTTTTGGCCAAGCAAGCAAGCGGGCAATGCAAATCTGCACTACAAAGAAGTTTCACTTCCCACCGGTCAAAAGGGACATCCACAAAATGTGTAAAAACCAGAAAGGCAAGACAGGCCCTGGAGAACAGGGAGCCTTGTTATGCTGATGGGCGGGATGTAAATTGCCAACTGCCTCACTGGAGGAGTGCATTGTGTTCCCTAAAACAAGTAAACAACAGAGCTACAGAGCCAAGGCCACTTCCAGTCTAGGGAATATACCTGGGGAAAACTGAAAATCAATAAGAAAGAGCCACCTCCAAATTTAGGGCTGCACTGACTACAAGAACCTCAACTTGGGTACACCTTAAATATCCCAGGAAATATAAAAATGGTTCAAAACATTGTGGTACTTACGTACGATGGAATATCCCTCAGCCATGAAATCAATGTCATAAGACCAGTAGCAGCAAAGTGAGTGGATTCAGGTACGATGATTCTAAGTGAAATAAGTCACACAGAAAAAGAAACTTATCAAAAGATATCACTTATGAAGATCCTGTAAACATGGCTACACGTGAACTGAGTTAGGAAAGAGAACAGAGTCTCACATTTAGAAAACACTCTTATGCCTGCATAAAGGGGAAGGAGAGGTGGGGTGATGCATAAAACCAGAGTTTGATATAAGCACAGGGACCGTTTCAAAAACCAACTTTGGAATTGACAAGACCGACACCTTCCTCAGTGAAAGAGACTCAAATCCCCATATTTCCCACAGAGGAATATATCTGACTAGTAAGAATCTTAAAACCTATGTATTGATACGTCTCAATAAGGGAATCAAGTGTGTCTAGAGTGGCATAAACATGGCAGCGAGAATCAGCTCAAACCCACTATAAAAAGGAATTTCAAAAGCAAAACCAAAAAACAGGGAAATTCTTTACAATTCCTTCAGGGTGTCTGAGGAAACCTGGAAAGACCCTATCTACAATGACAGCTGGATGTGGCATAAGGCTGGACACTTGGGACTGAGAGGATTGGTGAGATTGGGTGAGCAAATGCAGACCCTTTCAAGCAATAATGCATGGCCCCCATTCCATGGGTCCCAACTCTCCAGGTTCAAGGGAATATTACTACAGCTATAACATGTACAGGAAACCTAGAGAATGGACACACTGTGAATACGAAAGGTTTCTAGAACTCAACGAATAGTCCTTCTCCTGGTGCTCCAGTTTGACTTTCCAACTGCCTTACTATCAATCTCCCAAATTGGAGAGACAGGCCCTTTAACCTCCTGGTTTGCACAGGTTCCCAATTTGGCAGAGGATGGAAGGGACGAGGGAGAACCCATGAGAGAGTAGCTGTTAGGCATTTGGACGGGCACATGTCACTCTAATTTCCCGGCAGGAAGAAGAATTAACCAAAGTCTCAGCCACCCACCGGGAACCAGTATAGGACATGATCCAAAATTTTGGACTTGCGTTCAGCTCACAAAAAACGAGTTGAGAAATGGAGCTCAGGGGCACAGCAATTCACAAACTGGCAGAGTGATAAAGGACAACTATCGTCCAAAAATCTGATGAGGGAAGTCAACGAGGCGGACTTGAAAGCGAGGCAAAATAGCAGGAAACAGATTTCAAGAGGTACCTTGGAATCGCCTGTAAAGCACAGGAAGAGGGGCACAACTTGGAAAATGGTGCACTTGGCCAAAAAGGGCGTATGCGTTTTCTCCTGAATATATTCAGGAGAAAACACATACGCCCTTTGTGGCCAAGCAAGCAAGCGGGCAATGCAAATCTGCACTACAAAGAAGTATCACTTCCCACCGGTCAAAAGGGACATCCACAAAATGTGTAAAAACCAGAAAGGCAAGACAGGCCCTGGAGAACAGGGAGCCTTGTTATGCTGATGGGCGGGATGTAAATTGCCAACTGCCTCACTGGAGGAGTGCATTGTGTTCCCTAAAACAAGTAAACAACAGAGCTACAGAGCCAAGGCCACTTCCAGTCTAGGGAATATACCTGGGGAAAACTGAAAATCAATAAGAAAGAGCCACCTCCAAATTTAGGGCTGCACTGGCTACAAGAACCTCAACTTGGGTACACCTTCAATATCCCAGGAAATATAAAAATGGTTCAAAACATTGTGGTACTTACGTACGATGGAATATCCCTCAGCCATGAAATCAATGTCATAAGACCAGTAGCAGCAAAGTGAGTGGATTCAGGTACGATTATTCTAAGTGAAATAAGTCACACAGAAAAAGAAACTTATCAAAAGATATCACTTATGAAGATCCTGTAAACATGGCTACACGTGAACTGAGTTAGGAAAGAGAACAGAGTCTCACATTTAGAAAACACTCTTATGCCTGCATAAAGGGGAAGGAGAGGTGGGGTGATGCATAAAACCAGAGTTTGATATAAGCACAGGGACCGTTTCAAAAACCAACTTTGGAATTGACAAGACCGACACCTTCCTCAGTGAAAGAGACTCAAATCCCCATATTTCCCACAGAGGAATATATCTGACTAGTAAGAATCTTAAAACCTATGTATTGATATGTCTCCATAAGGGAATCAAGTGTGTCTAGAGTGGCATAAACATGGCAGCGAGAATCAGCTCAAACCCACTATAAAAAGGAATTTCAAAAGCAAAACCAAAAAACAGGGAAATTCTTTACAATTCCTTCAGGGTGTCTGAGGAAACCTGGAAAGACCCTATCTACAATGACAGCTGGATGTGGCATAAGGCTGGACACTTGGGACTGAGAGGATTGGTGAGATTGGGTGAGCAAATGCAGACCCTTTCAAGCAATAATGCATGGCCCCCATTCCATGGGTCCCAACTCTCCAGGTTCAAGGGAATATTACTACAGCTATAACATATACAGGAAACCTAGAGAATGGACACACTGTGAATACGAAAGGTTTCTAGAACTCAACGAATAGTCCCTCTCCTGGTGCTCCAGTTTGACTTTCCAACTGCCTTACTATCAATCTCCCAACTTGGAGAGACAGGCCCTTT
Organism: Mesoplodon densirostris; assembly: GCF_025265405.1. Taxonomy (NCBI): domain Eukaryota; kingdom Metazoa; phylum Chordata; class Mammalia; order Artiodactyla; family Ziphiidae; genus Mesoplodon; species Mesoplodon densirostris. The sequence goes on from NW_026778213.1 coordinate 1,207,764, forward strand.
AACCTCCTGGTTTGCACAGGTTCCCAATTTGGCAGAGGATGGAAGGGACGAGGGAGAACCCATGAGAGAGTAGCTCTTAGGCATTTGGACGGGCACATGTCACTCTAATTTCCCGGCAGGAAGAAGAATTAACCAAAGTCTCAGCCACCCACCGGGAACCAGTATAGGACATGATCCAAAATTTTGGACTTGCGTTCAGCTCACAAAAAACGAGTTGAGAAATGGAGCTCAGGGGCACAGCAATTCACAAACTGGCAGAGTGATAAAGGACAACTATCGTCCAAAAATATGTTGAGGGAAGTCAACGAGGCGGACTTGAAAGCGAGGCAAAATAGCAGGAAACAGATTTCAAGAGGTACCTTGGAATCGCCTGTAAAGCACAGGAAGAGGGGCACAACTTGGACAATGGTGCACTTGGCCAAAAAGGGCATATGCATTTTCTCCTGAATATATTCAGGAGAAAACGCATACGCCCTTTTTGACCAAGCAAGCAAGCGGGCAATGCAAATCTGCACTACAAAGAAGTATCACTTCCCACCGGTCAAAAGGGACATCCACAAAATGTGTAAAAACCAGAAAGGCAAGACAGGCCCTGGAGAACTGGGAGCCTTGCTATGCTGATGGGCGGGATGTAAATTGCCAACTGCCTCACTGGAGGAGTGCATTGTGTTCCCTAAAACAAGTAAACAACAGAGCTACAGAGCCAAGGCCACTTCCAGTCTAGGGAATATACCTTGGGAAAACTGAAAATCAATAAGAAAGAGCCACCTCCAAATTTAGGGCTGCACTGGCTACAAGAACCTCAACTTGGGTACACCTTAAATATCCCAGGAAATATAAAAATGGTTCAAAACATTGTGGTACTTACGTACGATGGAATATCCCTCAGCCATGAAATCAATGTCATAAGACCAGTAGCAGCAAAGTGAGTGGATTCAGGTACGATGATTCTAAGTGAAATAAGTCACACAGAAAAAGGAACTTATCATAAGATATCACTTATGAAGATCCTGTAAACATGGCTACACGTGAACTGAGTTAGGAAAGAGAACAGAGTCTCACATTTAGAAAACACTCTTATGCCTGCATAAAGGGGAAGGAGAGGTGGGGTGATGCATAAAACCAGAGTTTGATATAAGCACAGGGACCGTTTCAATAACCAACTTTGGAATTGACAAGACCGACACCTTCCTCAGTGAAAGAGACTCAAAACCCCATATTTCCCACAGAGGAATATATCTGACTAGTAAAAATCTTAAAACCTATGTATTGATATGTCTCCATAAGGGAATCAAGTGTGTCTAGAGTGGCATAAACATGGCAGCGAGAATCAGCTCAAACCCACTATAAAAAGGAATTTCAAAAGCAAAACCAAAAAACAGGGAAATTCTTTACAATTCCTTCAGGGTGTCTGAGGAAACCTGGAAAGACCCTATGTACAATGACAGCTGGATGTGGCATAAGGCTGGACACTTGGGACTGAGAGGATTGGTGAGATTGGGTGAGCAAATGCAGACCCTTTCAAGCAATAATGCATGGCCCCCATTCCATGGGTCCCAACTCTCCAGGTTCAAGGGAATATTACTACAGCTATAACATGTACAGGAAACCTAGAGAATGGACACACTGTGAATACGAAAGGTTTCTAAAACTCAATGAATAGTCCCTCTCCTGGTGCTCCAGTTTGACTTTCCAACTGCCTTACTATCAATCTCCCAACTTGGAGAGACAGGCCCTTTAACCTCCTGGTTTGCACAGGTTCCCAATTTGGCAGAGGATGGAAGGGACGAGGGAGAACCCATGAGAGAGTAGCTCTTAGGCATTTGGACGGGCACATGTCACTCTAATTTCCCGGCAGGAATAAGAATTAACCAAAGTCTCAGCCACCCACCGGGAACCAGTATAGGACATGATCCAAAATTTTGGACTTGCGTTCAGCTCACAAAAAACGAGTTGAGAAATGGAGCTCAGGGGCACAGCAATTCACAAACTGGCAGAGTGATAAAGGACAACTATCGTCCAAAAATCTGTTTAGGGACGTCAACGAGGCGGACTTGAAAGTGAGGCCAAATAGCAGGAAACAGATTTCAAGAGGTACGTTGGAATCGCCTGTAAAGCACAGGAAGAGGGGCACAGCCTGGACAATGGTGCACTTGGCCAAAAAGGGCGTATGCGTTTTCTCCTGAATATATTCAGGAGAAAACGCATACGCCCATTTTGGCCAAGCAAGCAAGCGGGCAATGCAAATCTGCACTACAAAGAAGTATCACTCCCAACGGTCAAAAGGGACATCCACAAAATGTGTAAAAACCAGAAAGGCAAGACAGGCCCTGGAGAACAGGGAGCCTCGTTATGCTGATGAGCGGGATGTAAATTGCCAACTGCCTCACTGGAGGAGTGCATTGTGTTCCCTAAAACAAGTAAACAACAGAGCTACAGAGCCAAGGCCACTTCCAGTCTAGGGAATATACCTTGGGAAAACTGAAAATCAATAAGAAAGAGCCACCTCCAAATTTAGTGCTGCACTGGCTACAAGAACCTCAACTTGGGTACACCTTAAATATCCCAGGAAATATAAAAATGGTTCAAAACATTGTGGGACTTACGTACGATGGAATATCCCTCAGCGATGAAATCAATGTCATAAAACCAGTAGCAGCAAAGTGAGTGGATTTAGGTACGATGATTCTAAGTGAAATATGTCACACAGAAAAAGAAACTTATCATAAGATATCACTTAGGAAGATCCTGTAAACATGGCTACACGTGAACTGAGTTAGGAAAGAGAACAGAGTCTCACATATAGAAAACACTCTTATGCCTGCATAAAGGGGAAGGAGAGGTGGGGTGATGCATAAAACCAGAGTTTGATATAAGCACAGGGACCGTTTCAAAAACCAACTTTGGAATAGACAAGACCTACACCTTCCTCAGTGAAAGAGACTCAAAACCCCATATTTCCCACAGAGGAATATATCTGACTAGTAAGAATCTTAAAACCTATGTATTGATACGTCTCCATAAGGGAATCAAGTGTGTCTAGAGTGGCATAAACATGGCAGCGAGAATCAGCTCAAACCCACTATAAAAAGGAATTTCAAAAGCAAAACCAAAAAACAGGGAAATTCTTTACAATTCCTTCAGGGTGTCACCTGGAAAGACCCTATCTACAATGACAGCTGGATGTGGCATAAGGCTGGACACTTGGGACTGAGAGGATTGGTGAGATTGGGTGAGCAAATGCAGACCCTTTCAAGCAATAATGCATGGCCCCCATTCCATGGGTCCCAACTCTCCAGGTTCAAGGGAATATTAATACAGCTATAACATATACAGGAAACCTAGAGAATGGACACACTGTGAATACGAAAGTTTTCTAGAACTCAACGAATAGTCCCTCTCCTGGTGCTCCAGTTTGACTTTCCAACTGCCTTACTATCAATCTCCCAACTTGGAGAGACAGGCCCTTTAACCTCCTGGTTTGCACAGGTTCCCAATTTGGCAGAGGATGGAAGGGACGAGGGAGAACCCATGAGAGAGCAGCTGTTAGGCATTTGGACGGGCACATGTCACTCTAATTTCCCGGCAGGAAGAAGAATTAACCAAAGTCTCAGCCACCCACCGGGAACCAGTATAGGACATGATCCAAAATTTTGGACTTGCGTTCAGCTCACAAAAAACGAGTTGAGAAATGGAGCTCAGGGGCACAGCAATTCACAAACTGGCAGAGTGATAAAGGACAACTATCGTCCAAAAATCTGTTGAGGGAAGTCAACGAGGCGGACTTGAAAGCGAGGCAAAATAGCAGGAAACAGATTTCAAGAGGTACCTTGGAATCGCCTGTAAAGCACAGGAAGAGGGGCACAACTTGGACAATGGTGCACTTGGCCAAAAAGGGCGTATGCGTTTTCTCCTGAATATATTCAGGAGAAAACACATACGCCCTTTTTGGCCAAGCAAGCAAGCGGGCAATGCAAATCTGCACTACAAAGAAGTTTCACTTCCCACCGGTCAAAAGGGACATCCACAAAATGTGTAAAAACCAGAAAGGCAAGACAGGCCCTGGAGAACAGGGAGCCTTGTTATGCTGATGGGCGGGATGTAAATTGCCAACTGCCTCACTGGAGGAGTGCATTGTGTTCCCTAAAACAAGTAAACAACAGAGCTACAGAGCCAAGGCCACTTCCAGTCTAGGGAATATACCTGGGGAAAACTGAAAATCAATAAGAAAGAGCCACCTCCAAATTTAGGGCTGCACTGACTACAAGAACCTCAACTTGGGTACACCTTAAATATCCCAGGAAATATAAAAATGGTTCAAAACATTGTGGTACTTACGTACGATGGAATATCCCTCAGCCATGAAATCAATGTCATAAGACCAGTAGCAGCAAAGTGAGTGGATTCAGGTACGATGATTCTAAGTGAAATAAGTCACACAGAAAAAGAAACTTATCAAAAGATATCACTTATGAAGATCCTGTAAACATGGCTACACGTGAACTGAGTTAGGAAAGAGAACAGAGTCTCACATTTAGAAAACACTCTTATGCCTGCATAAAGGGGAAGGAGAGGTGGGGTGATGCATAAAACCAGAGTTTGATATAAGCACAGGGACCGTTTCAAAAACCAACTTTGGAATTGACAAGACCGACACCTTCCTCAGTGAAAGAGACTCAAATCCCCATATTTCCCACAGAGGAATATATCTGACTAGTAAGAATCTTAAAACCTATGTATTGATACGTCTCAATAAGGGAATCAAGTGTGTCTAGAGTGGCATAAACATGGCAGCGAGAATCAGCTCAAACCCACTATAAAAAGGAATTTCAAAAGCAAAACCAAAAAACAGGGAAATTCTTTACAATTCCTTCAGGGTGTCTGAGGAAACCTGGAAAGACCCTATCTACAATGACAGCTGGATGTGGCATAAGGCTGGACACTTGGGACTGAGAGGATTGGTGAGATTGGGTGAGCAAATGCAGACCCTTTCAAGCAATAATGCATGGCCCCCATTCCATGGGTCCCAACTCTCCAGGTTCAAGGGAATATTACTACAGCTATAACATGTACAGGAAACCTAGAGAATGGACACACTGTGAATACGAAAGGTTTCTAGAACTCAACGAATAGTCCTTCTCCTGGTGCTCCAGTTTGACTTTCCAACTGCCTTACTATCAATCTCCCAAATTGGAGAGACAGGCCCTTTAACCTCCTGGTTTGCACAGGTTCCCAATTTGGCAGAGGATGGAAGGGACGAGGGAGAACCCATGAGAGAGTAGCTGTTAGGCATTTGGACGGGCACATGTCACTCTAATTTCCCGGCAGGAAGAAGAATTAACCAAAGTCTCAGCCACCCACCGGGAACCAGTATAGGACATGATCCAAAATTTTGGACTTGCGTTCAGCTCACAAAAAACGAGTTGAGAAATGGAGCTCAGGGGCACAGCAATTCACAAACTGGCAGAGTGATAAAGGACAACTATCGTCCAAAAATATGTTGAGGGAAGTCAACGAGGCGGACTTGAAAGCGAGGCAAAATAGCAGGAAACAGATTTCAAGAGGTACCTTGGAATCGCCTGTAAAGCACAGGAAGAGGGGCACAACTTGGACAATGGTGCACTTGGCCAAAAAGGGCATATGCATTTTCTCCTGAATATATTCAGGAGAAAACGCATACGCCCTTTTTGACCAAGCAAGCAAGCGGGCAATGCAAATCTGCACTACAAAGAAGTATCACTTCCCACCGGTCAAAAGGGACATCCACAAAATGTGTAAAAACCAGAAAGGCAAGACAGGCCCTGGAGAACTGGGAGCCTTGCTATGCTGATGGGCGGGATGTAAATTGCCAACTGCCTCACTGGAGGAGTGCATTGTGTTCCCTAAAACAAGTAAACAACAGAGCTACAGAGCCAAGGCCACTTCCAGTCTAGGGAATATACCTTGGGAAAACTGAAAATCAATAAGAAAGAGCCACCTCCAAATTTAGGGCTGCACTGGCTACAAGAACCTCAACTTGGGTACACCTTAAATATCCCAGGAAATATAAAAATGGTTCAAAACATTGTGGTACTTACGTACGATGGAATATCCCTCAGCCATGAAATCAATGTCATAAGACCAGTAGCAGCAAAGTGAGTGGATTCAGGTACGATGATTCTAAGTGAAATAAGTCACACAGAAAAAGGAACTTATCATAAGATATCACTTATGAAGATCCTGTAAACATGGCTACACGTGAACTGAGTTAGGAAAGAGAACAGAGTCTCACATTTAGAAAACACTCTTATGCCTGCATAAAGGGGAAGGAGAGGTGGGGTGATGCATAAAACCAGAGTTTGATATAAGCACAGGGACCGTTTCAATAACCAACTTTGGAATTGACAAGACCGACACCTTCCTCAGTGAAAGAGACTCAAAACCCCATATTTCCCACAGAGGAATATATCTGACTAGTAAAAATCTTAAAACCTATGTATTGATATGTCTCCATAAGGGAATCAAGTGTGTCTAGAGTGGCATAAACATGGCAGCGAGAATCAGCTCAAACCCACTATAAAAAGGAATTTCAAAAGCAAAACCAAAAAACAGGGAAATTCTTTACAATTCCTTCAGGGTGTCTGAGGAAACCTGGAAAGACCCTATCTACAATGACAGCTGGATGTGGCATAAGGCTGGACACTTGGGACTGAGAGGATTGGTGAGATTGGGTGAGCAAATGCAGACCCTTTCAAGCAATAATGCATGGCCCCCATTCCATGGGTCCCAACTCTCCAGGTTCAAGGGAATATTACTACAGCTATAACATGTACAGGAAACCTAGAGAATGGACACACTGTGAATACGAAAGGTTTCTAAAACTCAATGAATAGTCCCTCTCCTGGTGCTCCAGTTTGACTTTCCAACTGCCTTACTATCAATCTCCCAACTTGGAGAGACAGGCCCTTTAACCTCCTGGTTTGCACAGGTTCCCAATTTGGCAGAGGATGGAAGGGACGAGGGAGAACCCATGAGAGAGTAGCTCTTAGGCATTTGGACGGGCACATGTCACTCTAATTTCCCGGCAGGAATAAGAATTAACCAAAGTCTCAGCCACCCACCGGGAACCAGTATAGGACATGATCCAAAATTTTGGACTTGCGTTCAGCTCACAAAAAACGAGTTGAGAAATGGAGCTCAGGGGCACAGCAATTCACAAACTGGCAGAGTGATAAAGGACAACTATCGTCCAAAAATCTGTTTAGGGACGTCAACGAGGCGGACTTGAAAGTGAGGCCAAATAGCAGGAAACAGATTTCAAGAGGTACGTTGGAATCGCCTGTAAAGCACAGGAAGAGGGGCACAGCCTGGACAATGGTGCACTTGGCCAAAAAGGGCGTATGCGTTTTCTCCTTAATATATTCAGGAGAAAACGCATACGCCCATTTTGGCCAAGCAAGCAAGCGGGCAATGCAAATCTGCACTACAAAGAAGTATCACTCCCAACGGTCAAAAGGGACATCCACAAAATGTGTAAAAACCAGAAAGGCAAGACAGGCCCTGGAGAACAGGGAGCCTCGTTATGCTGATGAGCGGGATGTAAATTGCCAACTGCCTCACTGGAGGAGTGCATTGTGTTCCCTAAAACAAGTAAACAACAGAGCTACAGAGCCAAGGCCACTTCCAGTCTAGGGAATATACCTTGGGAAAACTGAAAATCAATAAGAAAGAGCCACCTCCAAATTTAGTGCTGCACTGGCTACAAGAACCTCAACTTGGGTACACCTTAAATATCCCAGGAAATATAAAAATGGTTCAAAACATTGTGGGACTTACGTACGATGGAATATCCCTCAGCGATGAAATCAATGTCATAAAACCAGTAGCAGCAAAGTGAGTGGATTTAGGTACGATGATTCTAAGTGAAATATGTCACACAGAAAAAGAAACTTATCATAAGATATCACTTAGGAAGATCCTGTAAACATGGCTACACGTGAACTGAGTTAGGAAAGAGAACAGAGTCTCACATATAGAAAACACTCTTATGCCTGCATAAAGGGGATGGAGAGGTGGGGTGATGCATAAAACCAGAGTTTGATATAAGCACAGGGACCGTTCCAAAAACCAACATTGGAATAGACAAGACCTACACCTTCCTCAGTGAAAGAGACTCAAAACCCCATATTTCCCGAAGAGGAATATATCTGACTAGTAAGAATCTTAAAACCTATGTATTGATATGTCTCCATAAGGGAATCAAGTGTGTCTAGAGTGGCATAAACATGGCAGCGAGAATCAGCTCAAACCCACTATAAAAAGGAATTTCAAAAGCAAAACCAAAAAACAGGGAAATTCTTTACAATTCCTTCAGGGTGTCTGAGGAAACCTGGAAAGACACTATCTAAAATGACAGCTGGATGTGGCATAAGGCTGGACACTTGGGACTGAGAGTATTGGTGAGATTGGGTGAGCAAATGCAGACCCTTTCAAGCAATAATGCATGGCCCCATTCCATGGGTCCCAACTCTCCAGGTTCAAGGGAATATTACTACAGCTATAACATGTACAGGAAACCTAGAGAATGGACACACTATGAATACGAAAGTTTTCTAAAACTGAACGAATAGTCCCTCTCCTGGTGCTCCAGTTTGACTTTCCAACTGCCTTACTATCAATCTCCCAACTTGGAGAGACAGGCCCTTTAACCTCCTGGTTTGCACAGGCTCCCAATTTGGCAGAGGAAGGAAGGGACGAGGGAGAACCCATGAGAGAGTAGCTGTTAGGCATTTGGACGGGCACATGTCACTCTAATTTCCCGGCAGGAAGAAGAATTAACCAAAGTCTCAGCCACCCACCGGGAACCAGTATAGGACATGATCCAAAATTTTGGACTTGCGTTCAGCTCACAAAAAACTAGTTGAGAAATGGAGCTCACGGGCACAGCAATTCACAAACTGGCAGAGTGATAAAGGACAACTATCGTCCAAAAATCTGTTGAAGGACGTCAACGAGGCGGACTTGAAAGTGAGGCAAAATAGCAGGAAACAGATTTCAAGAGGTACGTTGGAATCGCCTGTAAAGCACAGGAAGAAGGGCACAACTTGGACAATGGTGCACTTGGCCAAAAAGGGCGTATGCGTTTTCTCCTGAATATATTCAGGAGAAAACGCATACGCCCTTTTTGGCCAAGCAAGCAAGCGGGCAATGCAAATCTGCACTACAAAGAAGTATCACTCCCAACGGTCAAAAGGGACATCCACAAAATGTGTAAAAACTAGAAAGGCAAGACAGGCCCTGGAGAACAGGGAGCCTTGTTATGCTGATGAGCGGGATGTTAATTGCCAACTGCCTCCCTGGAGGAGTGCATTGTGTTCCCTAAAACAAGTAAACAACAGAACTACAGAGCCAAGGCCACTTCCAGTCTAGGGAATATACCGTGGGAAAACTGAAAATCAATAAGAAAGAGCCACCTCCAAATTTAGGGCTGCACTGGCTACAAGAACCTCAACTTGGGTACACCTTAAATATCCCAGGAAATAAAAAAATGGTTCAAAACATTGTGGTGCTTACGTACGATGGAATATCCCTCAGCCATGAAATCAATGTCATAAGACCAGTAGCAGCAAAGTGAGTGGATTAAGGTACAATCATTCTAAGTGAAATACGTCACACAGAAAAAGGAACTTATCATAAGATATCACTTATGAAGATCCTGTAAACATGGCTACACGTGAACTGAGTTAGGAAAGAGAACAGAGTCTGACATTTAGAAAACACTCTTATGCCTGCATAAAGGGGATGGAGAGGTGGGGTGATGCATAAAACCAGAGTTTGATATAAGCACAGGGACCGTTCCAAAAACCAACTTGAAATAGACAAGACCTACACCTTCCTCAGTGAAAGAGACTCAAAACCCCATATTTCCCGCAGAGGAATATATCTGACTAGTAAGAATCTTAAAACCTATGTATTGATATGACTCCATAAGGGAATCAAGTGTGTCTAGAGTGGCATAAACATGGCATCGAGATTCAGCTCAAACCCACTATAAAAAGGAATTTCAAAAGCAAAACCAAAAAACAGGGAAATTCTTTACAATTCCTTCAGGGTGTCTGAGGAAACCTGGAAAGACCCTATCTACAATGACAGCTGGATGTGGCATAAGGCTGGACACTTGGGACTGAGAGGATTGGTGAGATTGGGTGAGCAAATGCAGACCCTTTCAAGCAATAATGCATGGCCCCCATTCCATGGTTCCCAACTCTCCAGGTTCAAGGGAATATTACTACAGCTATAACATGTACAGGAAACCTAGACAATGGACACACTGTGAATACGAAAGGTTTCTAAAACTCAACGAATAGTCCCTCTCCTGGTGCTCCAGTTTGACTTTCCAACTGCCTTACTATCAATCTCCCAACTTGGAGAGACAGGCCCTTTAACCTCCTGGTTTGCACACGTTCCCAATTTGGCAGAGGATGGAAGGGACGAGGGAGAACCCATGAGAGAGTAGCTGTTAGGCATTTGGACGGGCACATGTCACTCTAATTTCCCGGCAGGAAGAAGAATTAACCAAAGTCTCAGCCACCCACCGGGAACCAGTATAGGACATGATCCAAAATTTTGGACTTGCGTTCAGCTCACAAAAAACGAGTTGAGAAATGGAGCTCAGGGGCACAGCAATTCACAAACTGGCAGAGTGATAAAGGACAACTATCGTCCAAAAATCTGTTGAGGGAAGTCAACGAGGCAGACTTGAAAGCGAGGCAAAATAGCAGGAAACAGATTTCAAGAGGTACCTTGGAATCGCCTGTAAAGCACAGGAAGAGGGGCACAACTTGGACAATGGTGCCCTTGGCCAAAAAGGGCGTATGCATTTTCTCCTGAATATATTCAGGAGAAAACACATACGCCCTTTTTGACCAAGCAAGCAAGCGGGCAATGCAAATCTGCACTACAAAGAAGTATCACTTCCCACCGGTCAAAAGGGACATCCACAAAATGTGTAAAAACCAGAAAGGCAAGACAGGCCCTGGAGAACTGTGAGCCTTTTTATGCTGATGGGCGGGATGTAAATTGCCAACTGCCTCACTGGAGGAGTGCATTGTGTTCCCTAAAACAAGTAAACAACAGAGCTACAGAGCCAAGGCCACTTCCAGTCTAGGGAATATACCTTGGGAAAACTGAAAATCAATAAGAAAGAGCCACCTCCAAATTTAGGGCTGCACTGGCTACAAGAACCTCAACTTGGGTATACCTTAAATATCCCAGGAAATATAAAAATGGTTCAAAACATTGTGGTACTTACGTACGATGGAATATCCCTCAGCCATGAAATCAATGTCATAAGAACAGTAGCAGCAAAGTGAGTGGATTCAGGTACGATGATTCTAAGTGAAATAAGTCACACAGAAAAAGAAACTTATCATAAGATATCACTTAGGAATATCCTGTAAACATGGCTACACGTGAACTGAGTTAGGAAAGAGAACAGAGTCTCACATTTAGAAAACACTCTTATGCCTGCATAAAGGGGAAGGAGAGGTGGGGTGATGCATAAAACCAGAGTTTGATATAAGCACAGGGACCGTTCCAAAAACCAACTTTGGAATTGACAAGACCGACACCTTCCTCAGTGAAAGAGACTCAAAACCCCATATTTCCCACAGAGGAATATATCTGACTAGTAAGAATCTTAAAACCTATGTATTGATATGTCTCCATAAGGGAATCAAGTGTGTCTAGAGTGGCATAAACATGGCAGCGAGAATCAGCTCAAACCCAGTATAAAAAGGAATTTCAAAAGCAAAACCAAAAAACAGGGAAATTCTTTACAATTCCTTCAGGGTGTCTGAGGAAACCTGGAAAGACCCTATCTACAATGACAGCTGGATGTGGCATAAGGCTGGACACTTGGGACTGAGAGGATTGGTGAGATTGGGTGAGCAAATGCAGAAACTTTCAAGCAATAATGCATGGCCCCCATTCCATGGGCCCCAACTCTCCATTTTCAAGGGAATATTACTACAGATATAACATGTACAAGAAACCTAGAGAATGGAAACACTGTGAATACGAAAGGTTTCTAAAACTCAATGAATAGTCCCTCTCCTGGTGCTCCAGTTTGACTTTCCAACTGCCTTACTATCAATCTCCCAACTTGGGGAGACAGGCCCTTTAACCTCCTGCTTTGCACAGGTTCCCAATTTGGCAGAGGATGGAAGGGACGAGGGAGAACCCATGAGAGAGTAGCTGTTAGGCATTTGGACGGGCACATGGCACTCTAATTTCCCGGCAGGAAGAAGAATTAACCAAAGTCTCAGCCACCCACCGGGAACCAGTATAGGACATGATCCAAAATTTTGGACTTGCGTTCAGCTCACAAAAAACGAGTTGAGAAATGGAGCTCAGGGGCACAGCAATTCACAAACTGGCAGAGTGATAAAGGACAACTATCGTCCAAAAATCTGTTGAGGGACGTCAACGAGGCGGACTTGAAAGTGAGGCCAAATAGCAGGAAACAGATTTCAAGAGGTACCTTGGAATCGCCTGTAAAGCACAGGAAGAGGGGCACAGCTTGGACAATGGTGCACTTGGCCAAAAAGGGCGTATGCGTTTTCTCCTGAATATATTCAGGAGAAAACGCATATGCCCATTTTGGCCAAGCAAGCAAGCGGGCAATGCAAATCTGCACTACAAAGAAGTATCACTCCCAACGGTCAAAAGGGACATCCACAAAATGTGTAAAAACCAGAAAGGCAAGACAGGCCCTGGAGAACAGGGAGCCTTGTTATGCTGATGGGCGGGATGTAAATTGCCAACTGCCTCACTGGAGGAGTGCATTGTGTTCCCTAAAACAAGTAAACAACAGAGCTACAGAGCCAAGGCCACATCCAGTCTAGGGAATATACCTTGGGAAAACTGAAAATCAATAAGAAAGAGCCACCTCCAAATTTAGGGCTGCACTGGCTACAAGAACCTCAACTTGGGTACACCTTAAATATCCCAGGAAATATAAAAATGGTTCAAAACATTGTGGTACTTACGTACGATGGAATATCCCTCAGCGATGAAATCAATGTCATAAAACCAGTAGCAGCAAAGTGAGTGGATTCAGGTACGATGATTCTAAGTGAAATAAGTCACACAGAAAAAGGAACTTATCATAAGATATCACTTATGAAGATCCTGTAAACATGGCTACACGTGAACTGAGTTAGGAAAGAGAACAGAGTCTCACATTTAGAAAACACTCATATGCCTGCATAACGGGGATGGAGAGGTGGGGTGATGCATAAAACCAGAGTTTGATATAAGCACAGGGACCGTTCCAAAAACCAACTTTGGAATAGACAAGACCTACACCTTCCTCAGTGAAAGAGACTCAAAACCCCATATTTCCCGCAGAGGAATATATCTGACTAGTAAGAATCTTAAAACGTATGTATTGATATGACTCCATAAGGGAATCAAGTGTGTCTAGAGTGGCATAAACATGGCATCGAGAATCAGCTCAAACCCACTATAAAAAGGAATTTCAAAAGCAAAACCAAAAAACAGGGAAATTCTTTACAATTCCTTCAGGGTGTCTGAGGAAACCTGGAAAGACCCTATCTACAATGACAGCTAGATGTGGCATAAGGCTGGACACTTGGGACTGAGAGGATTGGTGAGATTGGGTGAGCAAATGCAGACCCCTTCAAGCAATAATGCATGGCCCCCATTCCATGGGTCCCAACTCTCCAGGTTCAAGGGAATATTACTACAGCTATAACATGTACAGGAAACCTAGAGAATGGACACACTGTGAATACGAAAGGTTTCTAAAACTCAACGAATAGTCCCTCTCCTGGTGCTCCAGTTTGACTTTCCAACTGCCTTACTATCAATCTCCCAACTTGGAGAGACAGGCCCTTTAACCTCCTGGTTTGCACAGGTTCCCAATTTGGCAGAGGATGGAAGGGACGAGGGAGAACCCATGAGAGAGTAGCTGTTAGGCATTTGGACGGGCACATGTCACTCTAATTTCCCGGCAGGAATAAGAATTAACCAAAGTCTCAGCCACCCACCGGGAACCAGTATAGGACATGATCCAAAATTTTGGACTTGCGTTCAGCTCACAAAAAACGAGTTGAGAAATGGAGCTCAGGGGCACAGCAATTCACAAACTGGCAGAGTGATAAAGGACAACTATCGTCCAAAAATCTGTTGAGGGACGTCAACGAGGCGGACTTGAAAGTGAGGCCAAATAGCAGGAAACAGATTTCAAGAGGTACGTTGGAATCGCCTGTAAAGCACAGGAAGAGGGGCACAGCTTGGACAATGGTGCACTTGGCCAAAAAGGGCGTATGCGTTTTCTCCTGAATATATTCAGGAGAAAACGCATACGCCCTTTTTGGCCAAGCAAGCAAGCGGGCAATGCAAATCTGCACTACAAAGAAGTATCACTCCCAACGGTCAAAAGGGACATCCACAAAATGTGTAAAAACCAGAAAGGCAAGACAGGCCCTGGAGAACAGGGAGCCTTGTTATGCTGATGGGCGGGATGTAAATTGCCAACTGCCTCACTGGAGGAGTGCATTGTGTTCCCTAAAACAAGTAAACAACAGAGCTACAGAGCCAAGGCCACATCCAGTCTAGGGAATATACCTTGGGAAAACTGAAAATCAATAAGAAAGAGCCACCTCCAAATTTAGGGCTGCACTGACTACAAGAACCTCAACTTGGGTACACCTTAAATATCCCAGGAAATATAAAAATGGTTCAAAACATTTTGGTACTTACGTACGATGGAATATCCCTCAGCCATGAAATCAATGTCATAAGACCAGTAGCAGCAAAGTGAGTGGATTCAGGTACGATGATTCTAAGGGAAATAAGTCACACAGAAAAAGAAACTTATCATAAGATATCACTTATGAAGATCCTGTAAACATGGCTACACGTGAACTGAGTTAGGAAAGAGAACAGAGTCTCACATTTAGAAAACACTCTTATGCCTGCATGAAGGGGAAGGAGAGGTGGGATGATGCATAAAACCAGAGTTTGATATAAGCACAGGGACCGTTTCAAAAACCAACTTTGGAATTGACAAGACCGACACCTTCCTCAGTGAAAGAGACTCAAAACCCCATATTTCCCACAGAGGAATATATCTGACTAGTAAGAATCTTAAAACCTATGTACTGATACGTCTCCATAAGGGAATCAAGTGTCTCTAGAGTGGCATAAACATGGCAGCGAGAATCAGCTCAAACCCACTATAAAAAGGAATTTCAAAAGCAAAACCAAAAAACAGGGAAATTCTTTAAAATTCCTTCAGGGTGTCTGAGGAAACCTGGAAAGACCCTATCTACAATGACAGCTGGATGTGGCATAAGGCTGGACACTTGGGACTGAGAGGATTGGTGAGATTGGGTGAGCAAATGCAGACCCTTTCAAGCAATAATGCAGGGCCCCCATTCCATGGGTCCCAACTCTCCAGGTTCAAGGGAATATTACTACAGCTATAACATGTACAGGAAACCTAGAGAATGGACACACTGTGAATACGAAAGGTTTCTAAAACTCAACGAATAGTCCCTCTCCTGGTGCTCCAGTTTGACTTTCCAACTGCCTTACTATCAATCTCCCAACTTGGAGAGACAGGCCCTTTAACCTCCTGGTTTGCACAGGTTCCCAATTTGGCAGAGGATGGAAGGGACGAGGGATAACCCATGAGAGAGTAGCTGTTAGGCATTCGGACGGGCACATGTCACTCTAATTTCCCGGCAGGAAGAAGAATTAACCAAAGTCTCAGCCACCCACCGGGAACCAGTATAGGACATGATCCAAAATTTTGGACTTGCGTTCAGCTCACAAAAAACGAGTTGAGAAATGGAGCTCAGGGGCACAGCAATTCACAAACTGGCAGAGTGATAAAGGACAACTATCGTCCAAAAATCTGTTGAGGGAAGTAAACGAGGCGGACTTGAAAGCGAGGCAAAATAGCAGGAAACAGATTTCAAGAGGTATCTTGGAATCGCCTGTAAAGCACAGGAAGAGGGGCACAACTTGGACAATGGTGCACTTGGCCAAAAAGGGCATATGCGTTTTCTCCTGAATATATTCAGGAGAAAACGCATATGCCCTTTTTGGCCAAGCAAGCAAGCGGGCAATGCAAATCTGCACTACAAAGAAGTATCACTTCCCACCGGTCAAAAGGGACATCCACAAAATGTGTAAAAACCAGAAAGGCAAGACAGGCCCTGGAGAACTGGGAGCCTTGTTATGCTGATGGGCAGGATGTAAATTGCCAACTGCCTCACTGGAGGAGTGCATTGTGTTCCCTAAAACAAGTAAACAACAGAGCTACAGAGCCAAGGCCACTTCCAATCTAGGGAATATACCTGGGGAAAACTGAAAATCAATAAGAAAGAGCCACCTCCAAATTTAGGGCTGCACTGACTACAAGAACCTCAACTTGGGTACACCTTAAATATCCCAGGAAATATAAAAATGGTTCAAAACATTGTGGTACTTACGTACGATGGAATATCCCTCAGCCATGAAATCAATGTCATAAGACCAGTAGCAGCAAAGTGAGTGGATTCAGGTACGATGATTCTAAGTGAAATAAGTCACACAGAAAAAGAAACTTATCAAAAGATATCACTTATGAAGATCCTGTAAACATGGCTACACGTGAACTGAGTTAGGAAAGAGAACAGAGTCTCACATTTAGAAAACACTCTTATGCCTGCATAAAGGGGAAGGAGAGGTGGGGTGATGCATAAAACCAGAGTTTGATATAAGCACAGGGACCGTTCCAAAAACCAACTTTGGAATAGACAAGACCTACACCTTCCTCAGTGAAAGAGACTCAAAACCCCATATTTCCCGCAGAGGAATATATCTGACTAGTAAGAATCTTAAAACCTATGTATTGATATGTCTCCATAAGGGAATCAAGTGTGTCTAGAGTGGCATAAACATGGCAGCGAGAATCAGCTCAAACCCACTATAAAAAGGAATTTCAAAAGCAAAACCAAAAAACAGGGAAATTCTTTACAATTCCTTCAGGGTGTCTGAGGAAACCTGGAAAGACCCTATCTACAATGACAGCTGGATGTGGCATAAGGCTGGACACTTGGGACTGAGAGGATTGGTGAGATTGGGTGAGCAAATGCAGACCCTTTCAAGCAATAATGCATGGCCCCATTCCATGGGTCCCAACTCTCCAGGTTCAAGGGAATATTACTACAGCTATAACATGTACAGGAAACCTAGAGAATGGACGCACTGTGAATACGAAAGGTTTCTAAATCTCAACGAATAGTCCCTCTCCTGGTGCTCCAGTTTGACTTTCCAACTGCCTTACTATCAATCTCCCAACTTGGAGAGACAGGCCCTTTAACCTCCTGGTTTGCACAGGTTCCCAATTTGGCAGAGGATGGAAGGGACGAGGGAGAACCCATGAGAGAGTAGCTGTTAGGCATTTGGACGGGCACATGTCACTCTAATTTCCCGGCAGGAATAAGAATTAACCAAAGTCTCAGCCACCCACCGGGAACCAGTATAGGACATGATCCAAAATTTTGGACTTGCGTTCAGCTCACAAAAAACGAGTTGAGAAATGGAGCTCAGGGGCACAGCAATTCACAAACTGGCAGAGTGATAAAGGACAACTATCGTCCAAAAATCTGTTGAGGGACGTCAACGAGGCGGACTTGAAAGTGAGGCCAAATAGCAGGAAACAGATTTCAAGAGGTACGTTGGAATCGCCTGTAAAGCACAGGAAGAGGGGCACAGCTTGGACAATGGTGCACTTGGCCAAAAAGGGCGTATGCGTTTTCTCCTGAATATATTCAGGAGAAAACGCATACGCCCTTTTTGGCCAAGCAAGCAAGCGGGCAATGCAAATCTGCACTACAAAGAAGTATCACTCCCAACGGTCAAAAGGGACATCCACAAAATGTGTAAAAACCAGAAAGGCAAGACAGGCCCTGGAGAACAGGGAGCCTTGTTATGCTGATGGGCGGGATGTAAATTGCCAACTGCCTCACTGGAGGAGTGCATTGTGTTCCCTAAAACAAGTAAACAACAGAGCTACAGAGCCAAGGCCACATCCAGTCTAGGGAATATACCTTGGGAAAACTGAAAATCAATAAGAAAGAGCCACCTCCAAATTTAGGGCTGCACTGACTACAAGAACCTCAACTTGGGTACACCTTAAATATCCCAGGAAATATAAAAATGGTTCAAAACATTTTGGTACTTACGTACGATGGAATATCCCTCAGCCATGAAATCAATGTCATAAGACCAGTAGCAGCAAAGTGAGTGGATTCAGGTACGATGATTCTAAGGGAAATAAGTCACACAGAAAAAGAAACTTATCATAAGATATCACTTATGAAGATCCTGTAAACATGGCTACACGTGAACTGAGTTAGGAAAGAGAACAGAGTCTCACATTTAGAAAACACTCTTATGCCTGCATGAAGGGGAAGGAGAGGTGGGATGATGCATAAAACCAGAGTTTGATATAAGCACAGGGACCGTTTCAAAAACCAACTTTGGAATTGACAAGACCGACACCTTCCTCAGTGAAAGAGACTCAAAACCCCATATTTCCCACAGAGGAATATATCTGACTAGTAAGAATCTTAAAACCTATGTACTGATACGTCTCCATAAGGGAATCAAGTGTCTCTAGAGTGGCATAAACATGGCAGCGAGAATCAGCTCAAACCCACTATAAAAAGGAATTTCAAAAGCAAAACCAAAAAACAGGGAAATTCTTTAAAATTCCTTCAGGGTGTCTGAGGAAACCTGGAAAGACCCTATCTACAATGACAGCTGGATGTGGCATAAGGCTGGACACTTGGGACTGAGAGGATTGGTGAGATTGGGTGAGCAAATGCAGACCCTTTCAAGCAATAATGCAGGGCCCCCATTCCATGGGTCCCAACTCTCCAGGTTCAAGGGAATATTACTACAGCTATAACATGTACAGGAAACCTAGAGAATGGACACACTGTGAATACGAAAGGTTTCTAAAACTCAACGAATAGTCCCTCTCCTGGTGCTCCAGTTTGACTTTCCAACTGCCTTACTATCAATCTCCCAACTTGGAGAGACAGGCCCTTTAACCTCCTGGTTTGCACAGGTTCCCAATTTGGCAGAGGATGGAAGGGACGAGGGATAACCCATGAGAGAGTAGCTGTTAGGCATTCGGACGGGCACATGTCACTCTAATTTCCCGGCAGGAAGAAGAATTAACCAAAGTCTCAGCCACCCACCGGGAACCAGTATAGGACATGATCCAAAATTTTGGACTTGCGTTCAGCTCACAAAAAACGAGTTGAGAAATGGAGCTCAGGGGCACAGCAATTCACAAACTGGCAGAGTGATAAAGGACAACTATCGTCCAAAAATCTGTTGAGGGAAGTAAACGAGGCGGACTTGAAAGCGAGGCAAAATAGCAGGAAACAGATTTCAAGAGGTATCTTGGAATCGCCTGTAAAGCACAGGAAGAGGGGCACAACTTGGACAATGGTGCACTTGGCCAAAAAGGGCATATGCGTTTTCTCCTGAATATATTCAGGAGAAAACGCATATGCCCTTTTTGGCCAAGCAAGCAAGCGGGCAATGCAAATCTGCACTACAAAGAAGTATCACTTCCCACCGGTCAAAAGGGACATCCACAAAATGTGTAAAAACCAGAAAGGCAAGACAGGCCCTGGAGAACTGGGAGCCTTGTTATGCTGATGGGCAGGATGTAAATTGCCAACTGCCTCACTGGAGGAGTGCATTGTGTTCCCTAAAACAAGTAAACAACAGAGCTACAGAGCCAAGGCCACTTCCAATCTAGGGAATATACCTGGGGAAAACTGAAAATCAATAAGAAAGAGCCACCTCCAAATTTAGGGCTGCACTGACTACAAGAACCTCAACTTGGGTACACCTTAAATATCCCAGGAAATATAAAAATGGTTCAAAACATTGTGGTACTTACGTACGATGGAATATCCCTCAGCCATGAAATCAATGTCATAAGACCAGTAGCAGCAAAGTGAGTGGATTCAGGTACGATGATTCTAAGTGAAATAAGTCACACAGAAAAAGAAACTTATCAAAAGATATCACTTATGAAGATCCTGTAAACATGGCTACACGTGAACTGAGTTAGGAAAGAGAACAGAGTCTCACATTTAGAAAACACTCTTATGCCTGCATAAAGGGGAAGGAGAGGTGGGGTGATGCATAAAACCAGAGTTTGATATAAGCACAGGGACCGTTCCAAAAACCAACTTTGGAATAGACAAGACCTACACCTTCCTCAGTGAAAGAGACTCAAAACCCCATATTTCCCGCAGAGGAATATATCTGACTAGTAAGAATCTTAAAACCTATGTATTGATATGTCTCCATAAGGGAATCAAGTGTGTCTAGAGTGGCATAAACATGGCAGCGAGAATCAGCTCAAACCCACTATAAAAAGGAATTTCAAAAGCAAAACCAAAAAACAGGGAAATTCTTTACAATTCCTTCAGGGTGTCTGAGGAAACCTGGAAAGACCCTATCTACAATGACAGCTGGATGTGGCATAAGGCTGGACACTTGGGACTGAGAGGATTGGTGAGATTGGGTGAGCAAATGCAGACCCTTTCAAGCAATAATGCATGGCCCCATTCCATGGGTCCCAACTCTCCAGGTTCAAGGGAATATTACTACAGCTATAACATGTACAGGAAACCTAGAGAATGGACGCACTGTGAATACGAAAGGTTTCTAAATCTCAACGAATAGTCCCTCTCCTGGTGCTCCAGTTTGACTTTCCAACTGCCTTACTATCAATCTCCCAACTTGGAGAGACAGGCCCTTTAACCTCCTGCTTTGCACAGGTTCCCAATTTGGCAGAGGATGGAAGGGACGAGGGAGAACCCATGAGAGAGTAGCTGTTAGGCATTTGGACGGGCACATGTCACTCTAATTTCCCGGCAGGAATAAGAATTAACCAAAGTCTCAGCCACCCACCGGGAACCAGTATAGGACATGATCCAAAATTTTGGACTTGCGTTCAGCTCACAAAAAACGAGTTGAGAAATGGAGCTCATGGGCACAGCAATTCACAAACTGGCAGAGTGATAAAGGACAACTATCGTCCAAAAATCTTTTGAAGGACGTCAACGAGGCGGACTTGAAAGTGAGGCAAAATAGCAGGAAACAGATTTCAAGAGGTACCTTGGAATCGCCTGTAAAGCCCAGGAAGAGGGGCACAACTTGGACAATGGTGCACTTGGCCAAAAAGGGCGTATGCATTTTCTCCTGAATATATTCAGGAGAAAACGCATACGCCCTTTTTGACCAAGCAAGCAAGCGGGCAATGCAAATCTGCACTACAAAGAAGTATCACTTCCCACCGGTCAAAAGGGACATCCACAAAATGTGTAAAAACCAGAAAGGCAAGACAGGCCCTGGAGAACTGGGAGCCTTGCTATGCTGATGGGCGGGATGTCAATTGCCAACTGCCTCACTGGAGGAGTGCATTGTGTTCCCTAAAACAAGTAAACAACAGAGCTACAGAGCCAAGGCCACTTCCAGTCTAGGGAATATACCGTGGGAAAACTGAAAATCAATAAGAAAGAGCCACCTCCAAATTTAGGGCTGCACTGGCTACAAGAACCTCAACTTGGGTACACCTTAAATATCCCAGGAAATATAAAAATGGTTCAAAACATTGTGGTACTTACGTACGATGGAATATCCCTCAGCCATGAAATCAATGTCATAAGACCAGTAGCAGCAAAGTGAGTGGATTCAGGTACGATGATTCTAAGTGAAATAAGTCACACAGAAAAAGGAACTTATCATAAGATATCACTTATGAAGATCCTGTAAACATGGCTACACGTGAACTGAGTTAGGAAAGAGAACAGAGTCTCACATTTAGAAAACACTCTTATGCCTGCATAAAGGGGAAGGAGAGGTGGGGTGATGCATAAAACCAGAGTTTGATATAAGCACAGGGACCGTTTCAATAACCAACTTTGGAATTGACAAGACCGACACCTTCCTCAGTGAAAGAGACTCAAAACCCCATATTTCCCACAGAGGAATATATCTGACTAGTAAGAATCTTAAAACCTATGTATTGATATGTCTCCATAAGGGAATCAAGTGTGTCTAGAGTGGCATAAACATGGCAGCGAGAATCAGCTCAAACCCACTATAAAAAGGAATTTCAAAAGCAAAACCAAAAAACAGGGAAATTCTTTACAATTCCTTCAGGGTGTCTGAGGAAACCTGGAAAGACCCTATCTACAATGACAGCTGGATGTGGCATAAGGCTGGACACTTGGGACTGAGAGGATTGGTGAGATTGGGTGAGCAAATGCAGACCCTTTCAAGCAATAATGCATGGCCCCCATTCCATGGGTCCCAACTCTCCAGGTTCAAGGGAATATTACTACAGCTATAACATGTACAGGAAACCTAGAGAATGGACACACTGTGAATACGAAAGGTTTCTAAAACTCAATGAATAGTCCCTCTCCTGGTGCTCCAGTTTGACTTTCCAACTGCCTTACTATCAATCTCCCAACTTGGAGAGACAGGCCCTTTAACCTCCTGGTTTGCACAGGTTCCGAATTTGGCAGAGGATGGAAGGGACGAGGGAGAACCCATGAGAGAGTAGCTCTTAGGCATTTGGACGGGCACATGTCACTCTAATTTCCCGGCAGGAAGAAGAATTAACCAAAGTCTCAGCCACCCACCGGGAACCAGTATAGGACATGATCCAAAATTTTGGACTTGCGTTCAGCTCACAAAAAACGAGTTGAGAAATGGAGCTCAGGGGCACAGCAATTCACAAACTGGCAGAGTGATAAAGGACAACTATCGTCCAAAAATCTGTTGAGGGACGTCAACGAGGCGGACTTGAAAGTGAGGCAAAAAAGCAGGAAACAGATTTCAAGAGGTACGTTGGAATCGCCTGTAAAGCACAGGAAGAGGGGCACAACTTGGACAATGGTGCACTTGGCCAAAAAGGGCGTATGCGTTTTCTCCTGAATATATTCAGGAGAAAACGCATACGCCCATTTTGGCCAAGCAAGCAAGCGGGCAATGCAAATCTGCACTACAAAGAAGTATCACTCCCAACGGTCAAAAGGGACATCCACAAAATGTGTAAAAACCAGAAAGGCAAGACAGGCCCTGGAGAACAGGGAGCCTTGTTATGCTGATGGGCGGGATGTAAATTGCCAACTGCCTCACTGGAGGAGTGCATTGTGTTCCCTAAAAC
The DNA here is from genome assembly GCF_025265405.1 of Mesoplodon densirostris. NCBI lineage: Eukaryota > Metazoa > Chordata > Mammalia > Artiodactyla > Ziphiidae > Mesoplodon > Mesoplodon densirostris. The sequence continues at coordinate 1,231,033 of NW_026778213.1, forward strand.
AAGTAAACAACAGAGCTACAGAGCCAAGGCCACTTCCAGTCTAGGGAATATACCTTGGGAAAACTGAAAATCAATAAGAAAGAGCCACCTCCAAATTTAGTGCTGCACTGGCTACAAGAACCTCAACTTGGGTACACCTTAAATATCCCAGGAAATATAAAAATGGTTCAAAACATTGTGGTACTTACGTACGATGGAATATCCCTCAGCGATGAAATCAATGTCATAAAACCAGTAGCAGCAAAGTGAGTGGATTCAGGTACGATGATTCTAAGTGAAATAAGTCACACAGAAAAAGGAACTTATCATAAGATATCACTTAGGAAGATCCTGTAAACATGGCTACACGTGAACTGAGTTAGGAAAGAGAACAGAGTCTCACATATAGAAAACACTCTTATGCCTGCATAAAGGGGATGGAGAGGTGGGGTGATGCATAAAACCAGAGTTTGATATAAGCACAGGGACCGTTCCAAAAACCAACTTTGGAATAGACAAGACCTACACCTTCCTCAGTGAAAGAGACTCAAAACCCCATATTTCCCGCAGAGGAATATATCTGACTAGTAAGAATCTTAAAACCTATGTATTGATATGTCTCCATAAGGGAATCAAGTGTGTCTAGAGTGGCATAAACATGGCAGCGAGAATCAGCTCAAACCCACTATAAAAAGGAATTTCAAAAGCAAAACCAAAAAACAGGGAAATTCTTTACAATTCCTTCAGGGTGTCTGAGGAAACCTGGAAAGACCCTATCTAAAATGACAGCTGGATGTGGCATAAGGCTGGACACTTGGGACTGAGAGTATTGGTGAGATTGGGTGAGCAAATGCAGACCCTTTCAAGCAATAATGCATGGCCCCATTCCATGGGTCCCAACTCTCCAGGTTCAAGGGAATATTACTACAGCTATAACATATACAGGAAACCTAGAGAATGGACACACTGTGAATACGAAAGGTTTCTAAAACTCAACGAATAGTCCCTCTCCTGGTGCTCCAGTTTGACTTTCCAACTGCCTTACTATCAATCTCCCAACTTGGAGAGACAGGCCCTTTAACCTCCTGGTTTGCACAGGCTCCCAATTTGGCAGAGGAAGGAAGGGACGAGGGAGAACCCATGAGAGAGTAGCTGTTAGGCATTTGGACGGGCACATGTCACTCTAATTTCCCGGCAGGAAGAAGAATTAACCAAAGTCTCAGCCACCCACCGGGAACCAGTATAGGACATGATCCAAAATTTTGGACTTGCGTTCAGCTCACAAAAAACGAGTTGAGAAATGGAGCTCAGGGGCACAGCAATTCACAAACTGGCAGAGTGATAAAGGACAACTATCGTCCAAAAATCTGTTGAAGGACGTCAACGAGGCGGACTTGAAAGTGAGGCAAAATAGCAGGAAACAGATTTCAAGAGGTACGTTGGAATCGCCTGTAAAGCACAGGAAGAAGGGCACAACTTGGACAATGGTGCACTTGGCCAAAAAGGGCGTATGCGTTTTCTCCTGAATATATTCAGGAGAAAACGCATACGCCCTTTTTGGCCAAGCAAGCAAGCGGGCAATGCAAATCTGCACTACAAAGAAGTATCACTCCCAAGGGTCAAAAGGGACATCCACAAAATGTGTAAAAACCAGAAAGGCAAGACAGGCCCTGGAGAACAGGGAGCCTTGTTATGCTGATGAGCGGGATGTTAATTGCCAACTGCCTCACTGGAGGAGTGCATTGTGTTCCCTAAAACAAGTAAACAACAGAGCTACAGAGCCAAGGCCACTTCCAGTCTAGGGAATATACCGTGGGAAAACTGAAAATCAATAAGAAAGAGCCACCTCCAAATTTAGGGCTGCACTGGCTACAAGAACCTCAACTTGGGTACACCTTAAATATCCCAGGAAATATAAAAATGGTTCAAAACATTGTGGTACTTACGTACGATGGAATATCCCTCAGCCATGAAATCAATGTCATAAGACCAGTAGCAGCAAAGTGAGTGGATTCAGGTACAATCATTCTAAGTGAAATACGTCACACAGAAAAAGGAACTTATCATAAGATATCACTTATGAAGATCCTGTAAACATGGCTACACGTGAACTGAGTTAGGAAAGAGAACAGAGTCTCACATTTAGAAAACACTCTTATGCCTGCATAAAGGGGATGGAGAGGTGGGGTGATGCATAAAACCAGAGTTTGATATAAGCACAGGGACCGTTCCAAAAACCAACTTTGGAATAGACAAGACCTACACCTTCCTCAGTGAAAGAGACTCAAAACCACATATTTCCCGCAGAGGAATATATCTGACTAGTAAGAATCTTAAAACCTATGTATTGATATGTCTCCATAAGGGAATCAAGTGTGTCTAGAGTGGCATAAACATGGCAGCGAGAATCAGCTCAAACCCACTATAAAAAGGAATTTCAAAAGCAAAACGAAAAAACAGGGAAATTCTTTACAATTCCTTCAGGGTGTCTGAGGAAACCTGGAAAGACCCTATCTACAATGACAGCTGGATGTGGCATAAGGCTGGACACTTGGGACTGAGAGGATTGGTGAGATTGGGTGAGCAAATGCAGACACTTTCAAGCAATAATGCATGGCCCCATTCCATGGTTCCCAACTCTCCAGGTTCAAGGGAATATTACTACAGCTATAACATGTACAGGAAACCTAGAGAATGGACACACTGTGAATACGAAAGGTTTCTAAAACTCAACGAATAGTCCCTCTCCTGGTGCTCCAGTTTGACTTTCCAACTGCCTTACTATCAATCTCCCAACTTGGAGAGACAGGCCCTTTAACCTCCTGGTTTGCACAGGTTCCCAATTTGGCAGAGGATGGAAGGGACAAGGGAGAACCCATGAGAGAGTAGCTGTTAGGCATTTGGACGGGCACATGTCACTCTAATTTCCCGGCAGGAAGAAGAATTAACCAAAGTCTCAGCCACCCACCGGGAACCAGTATAGGACATGATCCAAAATTTTGGACTTGCGTTCAGCTCACAAAAAACGAGTTGAGAAATGGAGCTCAGGGGCACAGCAATTCACAAACTGGCAGAGTGATAAAGGACAACTATCGTCCAAAAATCTGTTGAGGGAAGTCAACGAGGCGGACTTGAAAGCGAGGCAAAATAGCAGGAAACAGATTTCAAGAGGTACCTTGGAATCCCCTGTAAAGCACAGGAAGAGGGGCACAACTTGGACAATGGTGCACTTGGCCAAAAAGGGCGTATGCGTTTTCTCCTGAATATATTCAGGAGAAAACGCATACGCCCTTTTTGGCCAAGCAAGCAAGCGGGCAATGCAAATCTGCACTACAAAGAAGTATCACTTCCCACCAGTCAAAAGGGACATCCACAAAATGTGTAAAAACCAGAAAGGCAAGACAGGCCCTGCAGAACTGGGAGCCTTGTTATGCTGATGGGAGGGATGTAAATTGCCAACAGCCTCACTGGAGGTGTGCATTGTGTTCCCTAAAACAAGTAAACAACAGAGCTACAGAGCCAAGGCCACTTCCAGTCTAGGGAATATACCTTGGGAAAACTGAAAATCAATAAGAAAGAGCCACCTCCAAATTTAGGGCTGCACTGACTACAAGAACCTCAACTTGGGTACACCTTAAATATCCCAGGAAATATAAAAATGGTTCAAAACATTGTGTTTCTTACGTACGATGGAATATCCCTCAGCCATGAAATCAATGTCATAAGACCAGTAGCAGCAAAGTGAGTGGATTCAGGTACGATGATTCTAAGTGAAATAAGTCACACAGAAAAAGGAACTTATCATAAGATATCACTTATGAAGATCCTGTAAACATGGCTACACGTGAACTGAGTTAGGAAAGAGAACAGAGTCTCACATTTAGAAAACACTCATATGCCTGCATAACGGGGATGGAGAGGTGGGGTGATGCATAAAACCAGAGTTTGATATAAGCACAGGGACCGTTCCAAAAACCAACTTTGGAATAGACAAGACCTACACCTTCCTCAGTGAAAGAGACTCAAAACCCCATATTTCCCGCAGAGGAATATATCTGACTAGTAAGAATCTTAAAACCTATGTATTGATATGACTCCATAAGGGAATCAAGTGTGTCTAGAGTGGCATAAACATGGCATCGAGAATCAGCTCAAACCCACTATAAAAAGGAATTTCAAAAGCAAAACCAAAAAACAGGGAAATTCTTTACAATTCCTTCAGGGTGTCTGAGGAAACCTGGAAAGACCCTATCTACAATGACAGCTAGATGTGGCATAAGGCTGGACACTTGGGACTGAGAAGATTGGTGAGATTGGGTGAGCAAATGCAGACCCCTTCAAGCAATAATGCATGACCCCCATTCCATGGGTCCCAACTCTCCAGGTTCAAGGGAATATTACTACAGCTATAACATGTACAGGAAACCTAGAAAATGGACACACTGTGAATACGAAAGGTTTCTAAAACTCAACGAATAGTCCCTCTCCTGGTGCTCCAGTTTGACTTTCCAACTGCCTTACTATCAATCTCCCAACTTGGAGAGACAGGCCCTTTAACCTCCTGGTTTGCACAGGTTCCCAATTTGGCAGAGGATGGAAGGGACGAGGGAGAACCCATGAGAGAGTAGCTGTTAGGCATTTGGACGGGCACATGTCACTCTAATTTCCCGGCAGGAAGAAGAATTAACCAAAGTCTCAGCCACCCACCGGGAACCAGTATAGGACATGATCCAAAATTTTGGACTTGCGTTCAGCTCACAAAAAACGAGTTGAGAAATGGAGCTCAGGGGCACAGCAATTCACAAACTGGCAGAGTGATAAAGGACAACTATCGTCCAAAAATCTGTTGAGGGACGTCAACGAGGCGGACTTGAAAGTGAGGCCAAATAGCAGGAAACAGATTTCAAGAGGTACGTTGGAATCGCCTGTAAAGCACAGGAAGAGGGGCACAGCTTGGACAATGGTGCACTTGGCCAAAAAGGGCGTATGCGTTTTCTCCTGAATATATTCAGGAGAAAACGCATACGCCCTTTTTGGCCAAGCAAGCAAGCGGGCAATGCAAATCTGCACTACAAAGAAGTATCACTTCCCACCGGTCAAAAGGGACATCCACAAAATGTGTAAAAACCAGAAAGGCAAGACAGGCCCTGGAGAACAGGGAGCCTTGTTATGCTGATGGGCGGGATGTAAATTGCCAACTGCCTCACTGGAGGAGTGCATTGTGTTCCCTAAAACAAGTAAACAACAGAGCTACAGAGCCAAGGCCATTTCCAGTCTAGGGAATATACCTGGGGAAAACTGAAAATCAATAAGAAAGAGCCACCTCCAAATTTAGGGCTGAACTGGCTACAAGAACCTCAACTTGGGTACACCTTAAATATCCCAGGAAATATAAAAATGGTTCAAAACATTGTGGTACTTACGTACGATGGAATATCCCTCAGCGATGAAATCAATGTCATAAAACCAGGAGCAACAAAGTGAGTGGATTCAGGTACGATGATTCTAAGTGAAATAATCACACCGAAAAAGGAACTTATCATAAGATATCACTTATGAAGATCCTGTAAACATGGCTACACGTGAACTGAGTTAGGAAAGAGAACAGAGTCTCACATATAGAAAACACTCTTATGCCTGCATAAAGGGGATGTAGAGGTGGGGTGATGCATAAAACCAGAGTTTGATATAAGCACAGGGACCGTTCCAAAAACCAATTTTGGAATAGACAAGACCTACACCTTCCTCAGTGAAAGAGACTCAAAACCACATATTTCCCGCAGAGGAATATATCTGACTAGTAAGAATCTTAAAACCTATGTATTGATATGTCTCCATAAGGGAATCAAGTGTGTCTAGAGTGGCATAAACATGGCAGCGAGAATCAGCTCAAACCCACTATAAAAAGGAATTTCAAAAGCAAAACGAAAAAACAGGGAAATTCTTTACAATTCCTTCAGGGTGTCTGAGGAAACCTGGAAAGACCCTATCTACAATGACAGCTGGATGTGGCATAAGGCTGGACACTTGGGACTGAGAGGATTGGTGAGATTGGGTGAGCAAATGCAGACCCTTTCAAGCAATAATGCATGGCCCCATTCCATGGTTCCCAACTCTCCAGGTTCAAGGGAATATTACTACAGCTATAACATGTACAGGAAACCTAGAGAATGGACACACTGTGAATACGAAAGGTTTCTAAAACTCAACGAATAGTCCCTCTCCTGGTGCTCCAGTTTGACTTTCCAACTGCCTTACTATCAATCTCCCAACTTGGAGAGACAGGCCCTTTAACCTCCTGGTTTGCACAGGTTCCCAATTTGGCAGAGGATGGAAGGGACAAGGGAGAACCCATGAGAGAGTAGCTGTTAGGCATTTGGACGGGCACATGTCACTCTAATTTCCCGGCAGGAAGAAGAATTAACCAAAGTCTCAGCCACCCACCGGGAACCAGTATAGGACATGATCCAAAATTTTGGACTTGCGTTCAGCTCACAAAAAACGAGTTGAGAAATGGAGCTCAGGGGCACAGCAATTCACAAACTGGCAGAGTGATAAAGGACAACTATCGTCCAAAAATCTGTTGAGGGAAGTCAACGAGGCGGACTTGAAAGCGAGGCAAAATAGCAGGAAACAGATTTCAAGAGGTACCTTGGAATCGCCTGTAAAGCACAGGAAGAGGGGCACAACTTGGACAATGGTGCACTTGGCCAAATACGGCGTATGCGTTTTCTCCTGAATATATTCAGGAGAAAACGCATACGACCTTTTTGGCAAAGCAAGCAAGCGGGCAATGCAAATCTGCACTACAAAGAAGTATCACTTCCCACCGGTCAAAACGGACATCCACAAAATGTGTAAAAACCAGAAAGGCAAGACAGGCCCTGCAGAACTGGGAGCCTTGTTATGCTGATGGGAGGGATGTAAATTGCCAACTGCCTCACTGGAGGTGTGCATTGTGTTCCCTAAAACAAGTAAAGAACAGAGCTACAGATCCAAGGCCACTTCCAGTCTAGGGAATATACCTTGGGAAAACTGAAAATCAATAAGAAAGAGCCACCTCCAAATTTAGGGCTGCACTGACTACAAGAACCTCAACTTGGGTACACCTTAAATATCCCAGGAAATATAAAAATGGTTCAAAACATTGTGGTACTTACGTACGATGGAATATCCCTCAGCCATGAAATCAATGTCATAAGACCAGTAGCAGCAAAGTGAGTGGATTCAGGTACGATGATTCTAAGTGAAATAAGTCACACAGAAAAAGAAACTTATCATAAGATATCACTTAGGAAGATCCTGTAAACATGGCTACACGTGAACTGAGTTAGGAAAGAGAACAGAGTCTCACATTTAGAAAACACTCTTATGCCTGCATGAAGGGGAAGGAGAGGTGGGATGATGCATAAAACCAGAGTTTGATATAAGCACAGGGACCGTTTCAAAAACCAACTTTGGAATTGACAAGACCGACACCTTCCTCAGTGAAAGAGACTCAAAACCCCATATTTCCCACAGAGGAATATATCTGACTAGTAAGAATCTTAAAACCTATGTACTGATACGTCTCCATAAGGGAATCAAGTGTGTCTAGAGTGGCATAAACATGGCAGCGAGAATCAGCTCAAACCCACTATAAAAAGGAATTTCAAAAGCAAAACCAAAAAACAGGGAAATTCTTTACAATTCCTTCAGGGTGTCTGAGGAAACCTGGAAAGACCCTATCTACAATGACAGCTGGATGTGGCATAAGGCTGGACACTTGGGACTGAGAGGATTGGTGAGATTGGGTGAGCAAATGCAGACCCTTTCAAGCAATAATGCATGGCCCCCATTCCATGGGTCCCAACTCTCCAGGTTCAAGGGAATATTACTACAGCTATAACATGTACAGGAAACCTAGAGAATGGACACACTGTGAATACGAAAGGTTTCTAAAACTCAACGAATAGTCCCTCTCCTGGTGCTCCAGTTTGACTTTCCAACTGCCTTACTATCAATCTCCCAACTTGGAGTGACAGGCCCTTTACCCTCCTGGTTTGCACAGGTTCCCAATTTGGCAGAGGATGGAAGGGACGAGGGATAACCCATGAGAGAGTAGCTGTTAGGCATTTGGACGGGCACATGTCACTCTAATTTCCCGGCAGGAAGAAGAATTAACCAAAGTCTCAGCCACCCACCGGGAACCAGTATAGGACATGATCCAAAATTTTGGACTTGCGTTCAGCTCACAAAAAACGAGTTGAGAAATGGAGCTCAGGGGCACAGCAATTCACAAACTGGCCGAGTGATAAAGGAGAACTATCGTCCAAAAGTCTGTTGAGGGAAGTCAACGAGGCGGACTTGAAAGCGAGGCAAAATAGCAGGAAACAGATTTCAAGAGGTACCTTGGAATCGCCTGTAAAGCACAGGAAGAGGGGCACAACTTGGACAATGGTGCACTTGGCCAAAAAGGGCATATGCGTTTTCTCCTGAATATATTCAGGAGAAAACGCATATGCCCTTTTTGGCCAAGCAAGCAAGCGGGCAATGCAAATCTGCACTACAAAGAAGTATCACTTCCCACCGGTCAAAAGGGACATCCACAAAATGTGTAAAAACCAGAAAGGCAAGACAGGCCCTGGAGAACTGGGAGCCTTGTTATGCTGATGGGCAGGATGTAAATTGCCAACTGCCTCACTGGAGGAGTGCATTGTGTTCCCTAAAACAAGTAAACAACAGAGCTACAGAGCCAAGGCCACTTCCAATCTAGGGAATATACCTGGGGAAAACTGAAAATCAATAAGAAAGAGCCACCTCCAAATTTAGGGCTGCACTGACTACAAGAACCTCAACTTGGGTACACCTTAAATATCCCAGGAAATATAAAAATGGTTCAAAACATTGTGGTACTTACGTACGATGGAATATCCCTCAGCCATGAAATCAATGTCATAAGACCAGTAGCAGCAAAGTGAGTGGATTCAGGTACGATGATTCTAAGTGAAATAAGTCACACAGAAAAAGAAACTTATCAAAAGATATCACTTATGAAGATCCTGTAAACATGGCTACACGTGAACTGAGTTAGGAAAGAGAACAGAGTCTCACATTTAGAAAACACTCTTATGCCTGCATAAAGGGGAAGGAGAGGTGGGGTGATGCATAAAACCAGAGTTTGATATAAGCACAGGGACCGTTTCAAAAACCAACTTTGGAATTGACAAGACCGACACCTTCCTCAGTGAAAGAGACTCAAAACCCCATATTTCCCACAGAGGAATATATCTGACTAGTAAGAATCTTAAAACCTATGTATTGATATGTCTCCATAAGGGAATCAAGTGTGTCTAGAGTGGCATAAACATGGCAGCGAGAATCAGCTCAAACCCACTATAAAAAGGAATTTCAAAAGCAAAACCAAAAAACAGGGAAATTCTTTACAATTCCTTCAGGGTGTCTGAGGAAACCTGGAAAGACCCTATCTACAATGACAGCTGGATGTGGCATAAGGCTGGACACTTGGGACTGAGAGGATTGGTGAGATTGGGTGAGCAAATGCAGACCCTTTCAAGCAATAATGCATGGCCCCCATTCCATGGGTCCCAACTCTCCAGGTTCAAGGGAATATTACTACAGCTATAACATGTACAGGAAACCTAGAGAATGGACACACTGTGAATACGAAAGGTTTCTAAAACTCAACGAATAGTCCCTCTCCTGGTGCTCCAGTTTGACTTTCCAACTGCCTTACTATCAATCTCCCAACTTGGAGAGACAGGCCCTTTAACCTCCTGGTTTGCACAGGTTCCCAATTTGGCAGAGGATGGAAGGGACGAGGGAGAACCCATGAGAGAGTAGCTGTTAGGCATTTGGACGGGCACATGTCACTCTAATTTCCCGGCAGGAAGAAGAATTAACCAAAGTCTCAGCCACCCACCGGGAACCAGTATAGGACATGATCCAAAATTTTGGACTTGCGTTCAGCTCACAAAAAACGAGTTGAGAAATGGAGCTCAGGGGCACAGCAATTCACAAACTGGCAGAGTGATAAAGGACAACTATCGTCCAAAAATCTGTTGAGGGAAGTCAACGAGGCGGACTTGAAAGCGAGGCAAAATAGCAGGAAACAGATTTCAAGAGGTACCTTGGAATCGCCTGTAAAGCACAGGAAGAGGGGCACAACTTGAACAATGGTGCACTTGGCCAAAAAGGGCGTATGCGTTTTCTCCTGAATATATTCAGGAGAAAACACATACGCCCTTTTTGGCCAAGCAAGCAAGCGGGCAATGCAAATCTGCACTACAAAGAAGTATCACTTCCCACCGGTCAAAAGGGACATCCACAAAATGTGTAAAAACCAGAAAGGCAAGACAGGCCCTGGAGAACAGGGAGCCTTGTTATGCTGATGGGCGGGATGTAAATTGCCAACTGCCTCACTGGAGGAGTGCATTGTGTTCCCTAAAACAAGTAAACAACAGAGCTACAGAGCCAAGGCCACTTCCAGTCTAGGGAATATACCTGGGGAAAACTGAAAATCAATAAGAAATAGCCACCTCCAAATTTAGGGCTGCACTGACTACAAGAACCTCAACTTGGGTACACCTTAAATATCCCAGGAAATATAAAAATGGTTCAAAACATTGTGGTACTTACGTACGATGGAATATCCCTCAGCCATGAAATCAATGTCATAAGACCAGTAGCAGCAAAGTGAGTGGATTCAGGTACGATGATTCTAAGTGAAATAATCACACAGAAAAAGGAACTTATCATAAGATATCACTTATGAAGATCCTGTAAACATGGCTACACGTGAACTGAGTTAGGAAAGAGAACAGAGTCTCACATTTAGAAAACACTCTTATGCCTGCATAAAGGGGATGGAGAGGTGGGGTGATGCATAAAACCAGAGTTTGATATAAGCACAGGGACCGTTCCAAAAACCAACTTTGGAATAGACAAGACCTACACCTTCCTCAGTGAAAGAGACTCAAAACCCCATATTTCCCGCAGAGGAATATATCTGACTAGTAAGAATCTTAAAACCTATGTATTGATATGACTCCATAAGGGAATCAAGTGTGTCTAGAGTGGCATAAACATGGCAGCGAGAATCAGCTCAAACCCACTATAAAAAGGAATTTCAAAAGCAAAACCAAAAAACAGGGAAATTCTTTACAATTCCTTCAGGGTGTCTGAGGAATCCTGGAAAGACCCTATCTACAATGATAGCTGGATGTGGCATAAGGCTGGACACTTGGGACTGAGAGGATTGGTGAGATTGGGTGAGCAAATGCAGACCTTTTCAAGCAATACTGAATGGCCCCCATTCCATGGGTCCCAACTCTCCAGGTTCAAGGGAATATTACTACAGCTATAACATGTACAGGAAACCTAGAGAATGGACACACTGTGAATACGAAAGGTTTCTAAAACTCAACGAATAGTCCCTCTCCTGGTGCTCCAGTTTGACTTTCCAACTGCCTTACTATCAATCTCCCAACTTGGAGAGACAGGCCCTTTAACCTCCTGGTTTGCACAGGTTCCCAATTTGGCAGAGGATGGAAGGGACGAGGGAGAACCCATGAGAGAGTAGCTGTTAGGCATTTGGACGGGCACATGTCACTCTAATCTCCCGGCAGGAAGAAGAATTAACCAAATTCTCAGCCACCCAACGGGAACCAGTATAGGACATGATCCAAAATTTTGGACTTGCGTTCAGCTCACAAAAAACGAGTTGAGAAATGGAGCTCAGGGGCACAGCAATTCACAAACTGGCAGAGTGATAAAGGACAACTATCGTCCAAAAATCTGTTGAGGGAAGTCAACGTGGCGGACTTGAAAGCGAGGCAAAATAGCAGGAAACAGATTTCAAGAGGTACCTTGGAATTGCCTGTAAAGCACAGGAAGAGGGGCACAACTTGGACAATGGTGCACTTGGCCAAAAAGGTCGTAAGCGTTTTCTCCTGAATATATTCAGGAGAAAACGCATACACCCTTTTTGGCCAAGCAAGCAAGCGGGCAATGCAAATCTGCACTACAAAGAAGTATCACTTCCCACCGGTCAAAAGGGACATCCACAAATTGTGTAAAAACCAGAAAGGCAAGACAGGCCCTGGAGAACTGGGAGCCTTGTTATGCTGATGGGAGGGATGTAAATTGCCAACTGCCTCACTGGAGGAGTGCATTGTGTTCCCTAAAACAAGAAAACAACAGAGCTACAGAGCCAAGGCAACTTGCAGTCTAAGGAATATACCTTGGGAAAACTGAAAATCAATAAGAAAGAGCCACCTCCAAATTTAGGGCTGCACTGACTACAAGAACCTCAACTTGGGTACACCTTAAATATCCCAGGAAATATAAAAATGGTTCAAAACATTGTGGTACTTACGTACGATGGAATATCCCTCAGCCATGAAATCAATGTCATAAGACCAGTAGCAGCAAAGTGAGTGGATTCAGGTACGATGATTCTAAGTGAAATAAGTCACACAGAAAAAGAAATTTATCATAAGATATCACTTATGAAGATCCTGTAAACATGGCTACACGTGAACTGAGTTAGGAAAGAGAACAGAGTCTCACATTTAGAAAACACTCTTATGCCTGCATAAAGGGGAAGGAGAGGTGGGGTGATGCATAAAACCAGAGTTTGATATAAGCACAGGGACCGTTTCAAAAACCAACTTTGGAATTGACAAGACCGACACCTTCCTCAGTGAAAGAGACTCAAAACCCCATATTTCCCACAGAGGAATATATCTGACTAGTAAGAATCTTAAAACCTATGTATTGATATGTCTCCATAAGGGAATCAAGTGTGTCTAGAGTGGCATAAACATGGCAGCGAGAATCAGCTCAAACCCACTATAAAAAGGAATTTCAAAAGCAAAACCAAAAAACAGGGAAATTCTTTACAATTCCTTCAGGGTGTCTGAGGAAACCTGGAAAGACCCTATCTACAATGACAGCTGGATGTGGCATAAGGCTGGACACTTGGGACTGAGAGGATTGGTGAGATTGGGTGAGCAAATGCAGACCCTTTCAAGCAATAATGCATGGCCCCCATTCCATGGGTCCCAACTCTCCAGGTTCAAGGGAATATTACTACAGCTATAACATGTACAGGAAACCTAGAGAATGGACACACTGTGAATACGAAAGGTTTCTAAAACTCAACGAATAGTCCCTCTCCTGGTGCTCCAGTTTGACTTTCCAACTGCCTTACTATCAATCTCCCAACTTGGAGAGACAGGCCCTTTAACCTCCTGGTTTGCACAGGTTCCCAATTTGGCAGAGGATGGAAGGGACGAGGGAGAACCCATGAGAGAGTAGCTGTTAGGCATTTGGACGGGCACATGTCACTCTAATTTCCCGGCAGGAAGAAGAATTAACCAAAGTCTCAGCCACCCACCGGGAACCAGTATAGGACATGATCCAAAATTTTGGACTTGCGTTCAGCTCACAAAAAACGAGTTGAGAAATGGAGCTCAGGGGCACAGCAATTCACAAACTGGCAGAGTGATAAAGGACAACTATCGTCCAAAAATCTGTTGAGGGAAGTCAACGAGGCGGACTTGAAAGCGAGGCAAAATAGCAGGAAACAGATTTCAAGAGGTACCTTGGAATCGCCTGTAAAGCACAGGAAGAGGGGCACAACTTGAACAATGGTGCACTTGGCCAAAAAGGGCGTATGCGTTTTCTCCTGAATATATTCAGGAGAAAACACATACGCCCTTTTTGGCCAAGCAAGCAAGCGGGCAATGCAAATCTGCACTACAAAGAAGTATCACTTCCCACCGGTCAAAAGGGACATCCACAAAATGTGTAAAAACCAGAAAGGCAAGACAGGCCCTGGAGAACAGGGAGCCTTGTTATGCTGATGGGCGGGATGTAAATTGCCAACTGCCTCACTGGAGGAGTGCATTGTGTTCCCTAAAACAAGTAAACAACAGAGCTACAGAGCCAAGGCCACTTCCAGTCTAGGGAATATACCTGGGGAAAACTGAAAATCAATAAGAAATAGCCACCTCCAAATTTAGGGCTGCACTGACTACAAGAACCTCAACTTGGGTACACCTTAAATATCCCAGGAAATATAAAAATGGTTCAAAACATTGTGGTACTTACGTACGATGGAATATCCCTCAGCCATGAAATCAATGTCATAAGACCAGTAGCAGCAAAGTGAGTGGATTCAGGTACGATGATTCTAAGTGAAATAATCACACAGAAAAAGGAACTTATCATAAGATATCACTTATGAAGATCCTGTAAACATGGCTACACGTGAACTGAGTTAGGAAAGAGAACAGAGTCTCACATTTAGAAAACACTCTTATGCCTGCATAAAGGGGATGGAGAGGTGGGGTGATGCATAAAACCAGAGTTTGATATAAGCACAGGGACCGTTCCAAAAACCAACTTTGGAATAGACAAGACCTACACCTTCCTCAGTGAAAGAGACTCAAAACCCCATATTTCCCGCAGAGGAATATATCTGACTAGTAAGAATCTTAAAACCTATGTATTGATATGACTCCATAAGGGAATCAAGTGTGTCTAGAGTGGCATAAACATGGCAGCGAGAATCAGCTCAAACCCACTATAAAAAGGAATTTCAAAAGCAAAACCAAAAAACAGGGAAATTCTTTACAATTCCTTCAGGGTGTCTGAGGAATCCTGGAAAGACCCTATCTACAATGATAGCTGGATGTGGCATAAGGCTGGACACTTGGGACTGAGAGGATTGGTGAGATTGGGTGAGCAAATGCAGACCTTTTCAAGCAATACTGAATGGCCCCCATTCCATGGGTCCCAACTCTCCAGGTTCAAGGGAATATTACTACAGCTATAACATGTACAGGAAACCTAGAGAATGGACACACTGTGAATACGAAAGGTTTCTAAAACTCAACGAATAGTCCCTCTCCTGGTGCTCCAGTTTGACTTTCCAACTGCCTTACTATCAATCTCCCAACTTGGAGAGACAGGCCCTTTAACCTCCTGGTTTGCACAGGTTCCCAATTTGGCAGAGGATGGAAGGGACGAGGGAGAACCCATGAGAGAGTAGCTGTTAGGCATTTGGACGGGCACATGTCACTCTAATCTCCCGGCAGGAAGAAGAATTAACCAAATTCTCAGCCACCCAACGGGAACCAGTATAGGACATGATCCAAAATTTTGGACTTGCGTTCAGCTCACAAAAAACGAGTTGAGAAATGGAGCTCAGGGGCACAGCAATTCACAAACTGGCAGAGTGATAAAGGACAACTATCGTCCAAAAATCTGTTGAGGGAAGTCAACGTGGCGGACTTGAAAGCGAGGCAAAATAGCAGGAAACAGATTTCAAGAGGTACCTTGGAATTGCCTGTAAAGCACAGGAAGAGGGGCACAACTTGGACAATGGTGCACTTGGCCAAAAAGGTCGTAAGCGTTTTCTCCTGAATATATTCAGGAGAAAACGCATACACCCTTTTTGGCCAAGCAAGCAAGCGGGCAATGCAAATCTGCACTACAAAGAAGTATCACTTCCCACCGGTCAAAAGGGACATCCACAAATTGTGTAAAAACCAGAAAGGCAAGACAGGCCCTGGAGAACTGGGAGCCTTGTTATGCTGATGGGAGGGATGTAAATTGCCAACTGCCTCACTGGAGGAGTGCATTGTGTTCCCTAAAACAAGAAAACAACAGAGCTACAGAGCCAAGGCAACTTGCAGTCTAAGGAATATACCTTGGGAAAACTGAAAATCAATAAGAAAGAGCCACCTCCAAATTTAGGGCTGCACTGACTACAAGAACCTCAACTTGGGTACACCTTAAATATCCCAGGAAATATAAAAATGGTTCAAAACATTGTGGTACTTACGTACGATGGAATATCCCTCAGCCATGAAATCAATGTCATAAGACCAGTAGCAGCAAAGTGAGTGGATTCAGGTACGATGATTCTAAGTGAAATAAGTCACACAGAAAAAGAAATTTATCATAAGATATCACTTATGAAGATCCTGTAAACATGGCTACACGTGAACTGAGTTAGGAAAGAGAACAGAGTCTCACATTTAGAAAACACTCTTATGCCTGCATAAAGGGGAAGGAGAGGTGGGGTGATGCATAAAACCAGAGTTTGATATAAGCACAGGGACCGTTTCAAAAACCAACTTTGGAATTGACAAGACCGACACCTTCCTCAGTGAAAGAGACTCAAAACCCCATATTTCCCACAGAGGAATATATCTGACTAGTAAGAATCTTAAAACCTATGTATTGATATGTCTCCATAAGGGAATCAAGTGTGTCTAGAGTGGCATAAACATGGCAGCGAGAATCAGCTCAAACCCACTATAAAAAGGAATTTCAAAAGCAAAACCAAAAAACAGGGAAATTCTTTACAATTCCTTCAGGGTGTCTGAGGAAACCTGGAAAGACCCTATCTACAATGACAGCTGGATGTGGCATAAGGCTGGACACTTGGGACTGAGAGGATTGGTGAGATTGGGTGAGCAAATGCAGACCCTTTCAAGCAATAATGCATGGCCCCCATTCCATGGGTCCCAACTCTCCAGGTTCAAGGGAATATTACTACAGCTATAACATGTACAGGAAACCTAGAGAATGGACACACTGTGAATACGAAAGGTTTCTAAAACTCAACGAATAGTCCCTCTCCTGGTGCTCCAGTTTGACTTTCCAACTGCCTTACTATCAATCTCCCAACTTGGAGTGACAGGCCCTTTACCCTCCTGGTTTGCACAGGTTCCCAATTTGGCAGAGGATGGAAGGGACGAGGGATAACCCATGAGAGAGTAGCTGTTAGGCATTTGGACGGGCACATGTCACTCTAATTTCCCGGCAGGAAGAAGAATTAACCAAAGTCTCAGCCACCCACCGGGAACCAGTATAGGACATGATCCAAAATTTTGGACTTGCGTTCAGCTCACAAAAAACGAGTTGAGAAATGGAGCTCAGGGGCACAGCAATTCACAAACTGGCAGAGTGATAAAGGACAACTATCGTCCAAAAATCTGTTGAGGGAAGTCAACGAGGCGGACTTGAAAGCGAGGCAAAATAGCAGGAAACAGATTTCAAGAGGTACCTTGGAATCGCCTGTAAAGCACAGGAAGAGGGGCACAACTTGGACAATGGTGCACTTGGCCAAAAAGGGCATATGCGTTTTCTCCTGAATATATTCAGGAGAAAACGCATATGCCCTTTTTGGCCAAGCAAGCAAGCGGGCAATGCAAATCTGCACTACAAAGAAGTATCACTTCCCACCGGTCAAAAGGGACATCCACAAAATGTGTAAAAACCAGAAAGGCAAGACAGGCCCTGGAGAACTGGGAGCCTTGTTATGCTGATGGGCAGGATGTAAATTGCCAACTGCCTCACTGGAGGAGTGCATTGTGTTCCCTAAAACAAGTAAACAACAGAGCTACAGAGCCAAGGCCACTTCCAATCTAGGGAATATACCTGGGGAAAACTGAAAATCAATAAGAAAGAGCCACCTCCAAATTTAGGGCTGCACTGACTACAAGAACCTCAACTTGGGTACACCTTAAATATCCCAGGAAATATAAAAATGGTTCAAAACATTGTGGTACTTACGTACGATGGAATATCCCTCAGCCATGAAATCAATGTCATAAGACCAGTAGCAGCAAAGTGAGTGGATTCAGGTACGATGATTCTAAGTGAAATAAGTCACACAGAAAAAGAAACTTATCAAAAGATATCACTTATGAAGATCCTGTAAACATGGCTACACGTGAACTGAGTTAGGAAAGAGAACAGAGTCTCACATTTAGAAAACACTCTTATGCCTGCATAAAGGGGAAGGAGAGGTGGGGTGATGCATAAAACCAGAGTTTGATATAAGCACAGGGACCGTTTCAAAAACCAACTTTGGAATTGACAAGACCGACACCTTCCTCAGTGAAAGAGACTCAAAACCCCATATTTCCCACAGAGGAATATATCTGACTAGTAAGAATCTTAAAACCTATGTATTGATATGTCTCCATAAGGGAATCAAGTGTGTCTAGAGTGGCATAAACATGGCAGCGAGAATCAGCTCAAACCCACTATAAAAAGGAATTTCAAAAGCAAAACCAAAAAACAGGGAAATTCTTTACAATTCCTTCAGGGTGTCTGAGGAAACCTGGAAAGACCCTATCTACAATGACAGCTGGATGTGGCATAAGGCTGGACACTTGGGACTGAGAGGATTGGTGAGATTGGGTGAGCAAATGCAGACCCTTTCAAGCAATAATGCATGGCCCCCATTCCATGGGTCCCAACTCTCCAGGTTCAAGGGAATATTACTACAGCTATAACATGTACAGGAAACCTAGAGAATGGACACACTGTGAATACGAAAGGTTTCTAAAACTCAACGAATAGTCCCTCTCCTGGTGCTCCAGTTTGACTTTCCAACTGCCTTACTATCAATCTCCCAACTTGGAGAGACAGGCCCTTTAACCTCCTGGTTTGCACAGGTTCCCAATTTGGCAGAGGATGGAAGGGACGAGGGAGAACCCATGAGAGAGTAGCTGTTAGGCATTTGGACGGGCACATGTCACTCTAATTTCCCGGCAGGAAGAAGAATTAACCAAAGTCTCAGCCACCCACCGGGAACCAGTATAGGACATGATCCAAAATTTTGGACTTGCGTTCAGCTCACAAAAAACGAGTTGAGAAATGGAGCTCAGGGGCACAGCAATTCACAAACTGGCAGAGTGATAAAGGACAACTATCGTCCAAAAATCTGTTGAGGGAAGTCAACGAGGCGGACTTGAAAGCGAGGCAAAATAGCAGGAAACAGATTTCAAGAGGTACCTTGGAATCGCCTGTAAAGCACAGGAAGAGGGGCACAACTTGAACAATGGTGCACTTGGCCAAAAAGGGCGTATGCGTTTTCTCCTGAATATATTCAGGAGAAAACACATACGCCCTTTTTGGCCAAGCAAGCAAGCGGGCAATGCAAATCTGCACTACAAAGAAGTATCACTTCCCACCGGTCAAAAGGGACATCCACAAAATGTGTAAAAACCAGAAAGGCAAGACAGGCCCTGGAGAACAGGGAGCCTTGTTATGCTGATGGGCGGGATGTAAATTGCCAACTGCCTCACTGGAGGAGTGCATTGTGTTCCCTAAAACAAGTAAACAACAGAGCTACAGAGCCAAGGCCACTTCCAGTCTAGGGAATATACCTGGGGAAAACTGAAAATCAATAAGAAATAGCCACCTCCAAATTTAGGGCTGCACTGACTACAAGAACCTCAACTTGGGTACACCTTAAATATCCCAGGAAATATAAAAATGGTTCAAAACATTGTGGTACTTACGTACGATGGAATATCCCTCAGCCATGAAATCAATGTCATAAGACCAGTAGCAGCAAAGTGAGTGGATTCAGGTACGATGATTCTAAGTGAAATAATCACACAGAAAAAGGAACTTATCATAAGATATCACTTATGAAGATCCTGTAAACATGGCTACACGTGAACTGAGTTAGGAAAGAGAACAGAGTCTCACATTTAGAAAACACTCTTATGCCTGCATAAAGGGGATGGAGAGGTGGGGTGATGCATAAAACCAGAGTTTGATATAAGCACAGGGACCGTTCCAAAAACCAACTTTGGAATAGACAAGACCTACACCTTCCTCAGTGAAAGAGACTCAAAACCCCATATTTCCCGCAGAGGAATATATCTGACTAGTAAGAATCTTAAAACCTATGTATTGATATGACTCCATAAGGGAATCAAGTGTGTCTAGAGTGGCATAAACATGGCAGCGAGAATCAGCTCAAACCCACTATAAAAAGGAATTTCAAAAGCAAAACCAAAAAACAGGGAAATTCTTTACAATTCCTTCAGGGTGTCTGAGGAATCCTGGAAAGACCCTATCTACAATGATAGCTGGATGTGGCATAAGGCTGGACACTTGGGACTGAGAGGATTGGTGAGATTGGGTGAGCAAATGCAGACCTTTTCAAGCAATACTGCATGGCCCCCATTCCATGGGTCCCAACTCTCCAGGTTCAAGGGAATATTACTACAGCTATAACATGTACAGGAAACCTAGAGAATGGACACACTGTGAATACGAAAGGTTTCTAAAACTCAACGAATAGTCCCTCTCCTGGTGCTCCAGTTTGACTTTCCAACTGCCTTACTATCAATCTCCCAACTTGGAGAGACAGGCCCTTTAACCTCCTGGTTTGCACAGGTTCCCAATTTGGCAGAGGATGGAAGGGACGAGGGAGAACCCATGAGAGAGTAGCTGTTAGGCATTTGGACGGTCACATGTCACTCTAATCTCCCGGCAGGAAGAAGAATTAACCAAATTCTCAGCCACCCAACGGGAACCAGTATAGGACATGATCCAAAATTTTGGACTTGCGTTCAGCTCACAAAAAACGAGTTGAGAAATGGAGCTCAGGGGCACAGCAATTCACAAACTGGCAGAGTGATAAAGGACAACTATCGTCCAAAAATCTGTTGAGGGAAGTCAACGTGGCGGACTTGAAAGCGAGGCAAAATAGCAGGAAACAGATTTCAAGAGGTACCTTGGAATTGCCTGTAAATCACAGGAAGAGGGGCACAACTTGGACAATGGTGCACTTGGCCAAAAAGGTCGTAAGCGTTTTCTCCTGAATATATTCAGGAGAAAACGCATACACCCTTTTTGGCCAAGCAAGCAAGCGGGCAATGCAAATCTGCACTACAAAGAAGTATCACTTCCCACCGGTCAAAAGGGACATCCACAAAATGTGTAAAAACCAGAAAGGCAAGACAGGCCCTGGAGAACTGGGAGCCTTGTTATGCTGATGGGAGGGATGTAAATTGCCAACTGCCTCACTGGAGGAGTGCATTGTGTTCCCTAAAACAAGAAAACAACAGAGCTACAGAGCCAAGGCAACTTGCAGTCTAAGGAATATACCTTGGGAAAACTGAAAATCAATAAGAAAGAGCCACCTCCAAATTTAGGGCTGCACTGACTACAAGAACCTCAACTTGGGTACACCTTAAATATCCCAGGAAATATAAAAATGGTTCAAAACATTGTGGTACTTACGTACGATGGAATATCCCTCAGCCATGAAATCAATGTCATAAGACCAGTAGCAGCAAAGTGAGTGGATTCAGGTACGATGATTCTAAGTGAAATAAGTCACACAGAAAAATAAATTTATCATAAGATATCACTTATGAAGATCCTGTAAACATGGCTACACGTGAACTGAGTTAGGAAAGAGAACAGAGTCTCACATTTAGAAAACACTCTTATGCCTGCATAAAGGGGAAGGAGAGGTGGGGTGATGCATAAAACCAGAGTTTGATATAAGCACAGGGACCGTTTCAAAAACCAACTTTGGAATTGACAAGACCGACACCTTCCTCAGTGAAAGAGACTCAAAACCCCATATTTCCCACAGAGGAATATATCTGACTAGTAAGAATCTTAAAACCTATGTATTGATATGTCTCCATAAGGGAATCAAGTGTGTCTAGAGTGGCATAAACATGGCAGCGAGAATCAGCTCAAACCCACTATAAAAAGGAATTTCAAAAGCAAAACCAAAAAACAGGGAAATTCTTTACAATTCCTTCAGGGTGTCTGAGGAAACCTGGAAAGACCCTATCTACAATGACAGCTGGATGTGGCATAAGGCTGGACACTTGGGACTGAGAGGATTGGTGAGATTGGGTGAGCAAATGCAGACCCTTTCAAGCAATAATGCATGGCCCCCATTCCATGGGTCCCAACTCTCCATGTTCAAGGGAATATTACTACAGCTATAACATGTACAGGAAACCGAGAGAATGGACACACTGTGAATACGAAAGGTTTCTAAAACTCAACGAATAGTCCCTCTCCTGGTGCTCCAGTTTGAGTTTCCAACTGCCTTACTATCAATCTCCCAACTAGGAGAGACAGGCCCTTTAACCTCCTGGTTTGCACAGGTTCCCAATTTGGCAGAGGATGGAAGGGACGAGGGAGAACCCAGGAGAGAGTAGCTCTTAGGCATTTGGACGGGCACATGTCACTCTAATTTCCCGGCAGGAAGAAGAATTAACCAAAGTCTCAGCCACCCACCGGGAACCAGTATAGGACATGATCCAAAGTTTTGGACTTGCGTTCAGCTCACAAAAAACTAGTTGAGAAATGGAGCTCAGGGGCACAGCAATTCACAAATTGGCAGAGTGATAAAGTACAACTATCGTCCAAAAATCTGTTGAGGGACGTCAACGAGGCGGACTTGAAAGTGAGGCAAAATAGCAGGAAACAGATTTCAAGAGGTACGTTGGAATCGCCTGTAAAGCACAGGAAGAGGTGCACAACTTGGACAATGGTGCACTTGGCCAAAAAGGGCGTATGCGTTTTCTCCTGAATATATTCAGGAGAAAACGCATACGCCCTTTTTGACCAAGCAAGCAAGCAGGCAATGCAAATCTGCACTACAAAGAAGTATCACTTCCCACCGGTCAAAAGGGACATCCACAAAATGTGTAAAAACCAGAAAGGCAAGACATGGCCTGGAGAACTGGGAGCCTTGTTATGCTGATGGGCGGGATGTAAATTGCCACCTGCCTCACTGGAGGAGTGCATTGTGTTCCCTAAAACAATTAAACAACAGAGCTACAGAGCCAAGGCCACTTCCAGTCTAGGGAATATACCTTGGGAAAACTGAAAATCAATAAGAAAGAGCCACCTCCAAATTTAGGGCTGCACTGGCTACAAGAACCTCAACTTGGGTACACCTTAAATATCCCAGGAAATATAAAAATGGTTCAAAACATTGTGGTACTGACGTACGATGGAATATCCCTCAGCCATGAAATCAATGTCATAAGACCAGTAGCAGCAAAGTGAGTGGATTCAGGTACGATGATTCTAAGTGAAATAAGTCACACAGAAAAAGGAACTTATCATAAGATATCACTTATGAAGATCCTGTAAACATGGCTACATGTGAACTGAGTTAGGAAAGAGAACAGAGTCTCACATTTAGAAAACACTCTTATGCCTGCATAAAGGGGAAGGAGAGGTGGGGTGATGCATAAAACCAGAGTTTGATATAAGCACAGGGACCGTTTCAAAAACCAACTTTGGAATTGACAAGACCGACACCTTCCTCAGTGAAAGAGACTCAAAACCCCATATTTCCCACAGAGGAATATATCTGACTTGTAAGAATCTTAAAACCTATGTATTGATATGTCTCCATAAGGGAATCAAGTGTGTCTAGAGTGGCATAAACATGGCAGCGAGAATCAGCTCAAACCCACTATAAAAAGGAATTTCAAAAGCAAAACCAAAAAACAGGGAAATTCTTTACAATTCCTTCAGGGTGTCTGAGGAAACCTGGAAAGACCCTATCTACAATGACAGCTGGATGTGGCATAAGGCTGGACACTTGGGACTGAGAGGACTGGTGAGATTGGGTGAGCAAAAGCAGACCCTTTAAAGCAATAATGCATGGCACCCATTCCATGTGTCCCAACTCTTTAGATTGAAGCGAATATTACGACAGCTATAACATGTACGGGAAACCTAGAGAATGGACACACTGGGAATACGAAAGGTTACTAAAACTCAATGAATTGTCCCTCTCCTGGTGCTCTGGTTTGACTTTCCAACTGATTTACTATCAATCTCCCAACATGGACAGACATCCCCTTTTACCTCCTGGTTTGCACAGGTTGCCAATTTGGCTGAGGAGGAATGGGAAGAAGGAGATCCAATGAGAGAGTAGCTGTTAGGCATTTGGACGCGCACATGTCACTCTAATTTCCCGGCAGGAAGAAGAATTAACCAAAATCTCTCCCACCCACCGGGAACCAGTATAAGTCCTGAACCAAAATTTTGGACTTGCGTTCAGCTCACAAAAAACGAGTTGAAAAATGGAGCTCAGGGGCACAGCAATTCACAAACTGGCAGAGTAATAAAGGACAACTATCGTCCAAAAATCTGTTGAGGGAAGGCAACGAGGCGGACTTGAATGTGAGGAAGAATGGCAGGAAACAGATTTCAAGAGGTACGTTGGAATCACCTTTAAAGCACAGGAAGAGGGGCACAACTTGGACAATGATGCACTTGGCCAAAAAGGGCGTATGCGTTTTCTCCTGAATATATTCAGGAGAAAACGCATACGCCCTTTTTGGCCAAGCAAGCAAGCGGGCAATGCAAATCTGCACTACAAAGAAGTATCACTTCCCAATGGTCAAAAGGGACATCCACAAAATGTGTAAAAACCTGAAAGGCAAGACAGACCCTGGAGAACAAGGAGCCTTGTTATGCTGATGGGCGGGATGTAAATTGCCAACTGCCTCACTGGAAGAGTGCATTGTGTTCCCTAAAACAAGTAAACAACAGAGCTACAGAGCCAAGGGCGCTTCCAGTCTAGGGAATATACCTTGGGAAAACTGAAAATCAATAAGACAGAGTCACTCCAAAATTTAGGGCTGCACTGCTTACAAGAAACTCAACATGGGTACACCTTAAATATCCCAGGAAATATAAAATTGGTTCAAAAAATTGTGGTACTTACGTACGATGGAATATCCCTCAGCCATGAAATCAATGTCATAAGACCAGTTGCACCAAAATGAGTGGATTCAGGTACGATGATTCTAAGTGAAATATGTCACACAGAAAATGAAACTTATAATAAGATATCACTTATGAAGATCCTGTAAACATGGCTACACATGAACTGAGTTAGGAAAGAGAACAGAGTCTCACATTTAGAAAACACTCTTATGCCTTCTTAAGGGGGAAGGAGAGGTGTGGTGATGCATAAAACCAGAGTTTGATATAAGCACAGGTACCATTCCAAAAACCAACTATGGAATAGACAAGACCTACACCTTCCTCAGTGAAAGGGACTCAAAACCCCATATTTCCCACAGATGAATTTTTCTCACGAGTAAGAATCATAAAACTTATTTATTGATATGTATCCATAAGGGAATCTACTGAGTCTAGAATGGCATAAACATGGCAGCGAGAATCAGCTCAAACACACAATAAAAAGGAATTACAAAAACAAAACAAAAAAACCGGGTAATTCTTTAAAATTCCTTCGGGGTCTCTGATGAAACCTGGAATGACCCTATCTACAATGACAGCTGGATGTGGCATAAGGCTGGACACTTGGGACTGAGAAAATTGGTGAGATTGGCTGAGCATAGGCAGTCCCTTTCAAGCAATAATGCATGCCACCTCTTCCATGGGTCCCAACTCTTCATGTTGAAGGGAATATTACTACAGCTATAACATGTACGTGAAACCTAGAGAATAGACACACTGTGATTATGAAAGGTTTCTAAAACTCAACGAATAGTCCCTCTACTGCTGCTCTGGTTTGACTTTCCAACTGCTTTACTATCAATCAACCAACTAGGAGAGACAGCCCCTTTAACCTCCTGGTTCGCACAGGTTGTCAATTTGGCAGAGGATGAAAGGGAAGAGGAAGAAACAATGAGAGAGTAGCTGTTAGGCATTTGGACAGGCACATTTCATACTAATTTCCCGGCAGGAAGAAGAATTAACCAAAGTCTCAGCCACCCACCGGGAACCAGTATAGATCCTGAACCAAAATTTTGGACTTACGTTCAGCTCACAAAAATCGAGTTGTAAAATGGAGCTCAGGGGCACAGCAATTCACAAACTGGCAGAGTAATGCAGGACATCTATCGTCCATAAATCTGTTGAGGGAAGGAAACGAGGCAGACTTGAAAGTGATGCCGAATAACAGGAAACAGATTTCAAGAGGTACGTTGGAATCGCCTTTAAAGCACAGGAAGAGAGGCACAACTTGGCCAATGATGCACTTGGCCAAAAAGGGCGTATGCGTTTTCTCCTGAATATATTCAGGAGAAAACGCATACGCCCTTTTTGGCCAAGCAAGCAAGCGGGCAATGCAAATTTGCACTACAAAGAAGTGTCACTTCCCACCGGTCAAAAGGGACATCCACAAAATGTGTAAAAACCAGAAAGGCATGACAGGGCCTGGAGAACACGGAGCCTTTTTATGCTGATGGTCCGGATGTAAATTGCCAACTGCCTCTCTGGAGGAGTGCACTGTGTTCCCTAAAACAAGTAAACAACAGAGCTACAGAGCCAAGGACACTTTCAGTCTAGGGAATATATCTTGGGAAAACTGAAAATCAATAAGACAGAGTCACCCCAAAATTTAGGGCTGCACTGCTTACAAGAACCTCAACTTGGGTACACCTTAAATATCCCAGGAAATATAAAATGGATTCAAAAAATTGTGGTACATACGAAAGATGTAATATCCCTCATCCATGAAATCAATGTCATAAGACCAGTAGCAGCAAAATGAGTCGATTCAGGTACGGTGATTCTAAGTGAAATAAGTCACACAGAAAAAGAAACTTATCATAAGATATGACTTTTGGAGATCCTGTAAACATGGCTACATATGAACTGAGTTAGGAAATAGAACAGTGTCTCACATTTAGAAAAAAACTCGTATGCATGCTTAAGGGAGAAAGAGAGGTGGGGTAATGCATAAAACCAGAGTTTGATATAATCACAGGGACCGTTCCAAAAACTTACTATGGAATAGATAAGACCTACACCTTCCTCAGTGAAAGGGACTCAAAACCACATATTTCCCGCAGAGGAATAGATCTGACTAGTAAGAATCTTAAAACCTATGTATTGATATGTCTCCATAAGGTTATCAAGTGTGTCTTGACTGGCATAAACATGGCAGTGAGAATCAGCTCAAACCCACTATAAAAAGGAATTTCAAAAACAAAACAAAAAAACAGGGAAAGTCTTTACAATTCCTTCAGGGTCTCTGATGAAACGTGGAATGAACCTATCTACAATGACAGCTGGATATGGCATAAGGCTGGACACTTGGGACTGAGAGGATTGGTGAGATTGGGTGAGCAAATGAAGACCCTTTCAAGCAATAATGCATGGCCCCCATTCCATGGGTCCCAACTCTCCAGGTTCAAGGTAATATTACTACAGCTATAACATGTACAGGAAACCTAGAGAATGGACACACTGTGAATACGAAAGGTTTCTAAAACTCAAAGAATAGTCCCTCTCCTGGTGCTCCAGTTTGACTTTCCAACTGCTTTACTATCAACCTCCCAACCTGGAGAGACAGCCCCTTTAACCTCCTGGTTCGCACAGGTTGCCAATTTGGCAGAGGATGAAATGGAAGAGGGAGAACCAATGAGAGAGTAGCTGTTAGGAATTTGGACGGACAATTTCACTCTAATTTCCCAGCAGGAAGAAAAATTATCCAAAGTCTCAGCCACCCACCGGGAACCAGTATATGACCTGAACCAAAATTTTGGACTTGCGTTCAGCTCACAAAAAACGAGTTGAGAAATGGAGCTCAGGGGCACAGCAATTCACAAACTGGCAGAGTAATAAAGGACAAGTATCGTCAAAAAATCTGTTGAGGCAAGGCAATGAGGTGTACTTGAAAGCGAGGCAGAATAGCAGGAAACAGATTTCAAGAGGTACCTTGGAATCGCCTTGAAAGCACAGGAAGAGGGGCACAACTTCAACAATGATGCACTTGGCCAAAAAGGGCGTATGCGTTTTCTCCTGAATATATTCAGGAGAAAACGCATACGCCCTTTTTGGCCAAGCAAGCAAGCAGGCAATGCAAATCTGCACTACATATAAGTTTCAGTTCCCACAGGGCAAAAGGGACATCCACAAAATATGTAAAAACCAGAAAGGCAAGACAGGCCCTGGAGAACAGGGAGCTTTTTTAGGCTAATGGGTGGCATGTAAATTGCTAACTGCCTCTCTGGAGGAGTGCATTGTGTTCCCTAAAACAAATAAACAACAGAGCTACAGAGCAATGGGGTGTTCCAGTCTAGGGAATATATCTTTGGAAAACTGAAAATCAGTAAGACACAGGCATGCCAAAATTTAAGGCTGCACTGCTTACAAGAACCTCATCGTGGGTACACCTTATATATCCCAGGAAAGACAAAAATATTTCAAGAAACTGTGGTACTTACGTACGATGTAATATCCGTTAGCCATGAAATCAATGTCATAAGGCAAGTAGCAGCAAAATGAGTGGATTCACGTACGATGATTCTAAGTGAAATAAGTCACACTGAAAAAGAAACTTATCATAAGATATCACTTATGAAAATCCTGTAAACATGGCTACACATGAACTGAGTTAGGAAAGATAACAGAATAACAAATCTTATCATAAGATATCACTCATAGTGTGAATGTAAACATGAACTGAATTTCAAACACAATAGAGTCATACATTTAGAAAACAATCTTCTGCCTGCTTAAGGGGAAAGGCGAGGTGGGGTGATGCATAAAACCACAGTTTTAAATTAGCACAGATACTGTTACATAAACCAAGTATGTAATAGACAACACCTACTGCCGGAACAATGAACTGGACTTAACGCCCCCTATTCATTGCAGAGGAATATATCTGACTCTAGAATTCTAAAACATATGTATTCTCATGTCTCCATAAAGGTATCATATGTGTGTATAATGGCATGAACACAGCACTGAAATTCAGCTAAACCCCCTTATAAAATTAAGTTTCAAAAGCAAAATGCAAAAACAGCGAAACAGAGAGAAAGCCTTAAAAATTACGTTCAGGGCCTGTGATCCCACCTGGATTGACTACCTTTACACCCACAGCTGGATGAGACATAAGACTGGACACTTGGGGCTGACAAGTTTGCTGAGGTTGTGTGAGCAAAAGAACACCACTTAGAGCAATACTGTGTGCTACCCATTCTAGTGGTGCCAACTCTCCAGGTTTAAGGGAATCTTCCTACAGTTAAAACATGCATGGGACACCCAGTGGATGGTACACTGTGCGATTGGGAAAGTTTTCTAAAAGGTACCTCATTTTTCCTTTCGTCGTGCTCGGCTTCACCATTCCATCTGCATTACTAAAAATCTCCCCACTTGGAATGTCAGCGCCTTTACCCTCCTGTATGCACAGTTTGCAAATTGTGCAGAGGATGAAAAGGAAGAGGGGAAACAAATGAGAGATTAGCTGTAGGTGTTTGGATGGGCACATGTCACTCTAGTTTCCCATCAGGAAGAAGAATTAACCAAAGGCTCAGCCTGAAGCCCTGGAACCAGACTAGGCCCTAAAGCCATCCTGCGGTATTGCAGCCAGCTCACAAATAGGCGAGTTGAAAAATGGAGCTCAGGGACACAGCAATTCACAAACTTGCAGAGTTTTAAAGGACAACTATCATCCAGAAATATATTGAGGTAAGGCAGTGAAGAGGATTTGAATGCAAGGCAGAATTGAAGGAAACAGATTTCAAGAGGTACACTGGAGTCATCTTTAAAGCACATGAAAAGCGACAGAACTTCAACAATGTTGCCCTTGACCGAAAAGGGATTATGTGTATTTTCTTGAATATAATTGGGAAAAAATGCATACGCCCTTTTTGGCCAAGCAAGCCATCAGGCATTGAAAATCCACACCACATAGAAGTGTCCCTTACCTCCAGTCAAAAGGGCCATCCACAAACAGTGTAAAAACCACAAATGCAGGACAGGCCATGGAGAAAAGGGAGCCTGGTTACACCGATGGAGAGGATGTAAATTGCCAACAGCCTCTCTGGAGAACTGTATGTTGTTTTCTAAAACAGAGCTACAGAGCATAGCACACTTCCACTCATGGGCGTGTATTTTGGGAAAACTAAAAATCCACAACACACAGCCAGCCCAAAGTTTAGGGCTGCTCTGTTTACAAGAACCTCGACTTTGGTACACTTTAAATATCCCAGGAAAGGAAAAAAATTGATATAGATGTTGTGGTACTTATATACAATGGAATGTCACTCAGACATAAAATCAATGTCATAAGGCCAATAGCAGCATAATGAGTGGCTTTAGGTACGATGATGCTAAGTGAAATGAGCCTCAAAGAAAAAGAAACTTATTGTAATATATCACTTATAGAGGGAATGTAAACATGGCTACACATGAACTGAATTACAAAAGAGAACAGAGTTACACATTTAGAAAACACACTTATGCCTCCTTAAGGGGAAAGGTGACGTGGGGTGATGTGTAAAAGCAGAGTTTGAAATTAGCACAGATACCATTCCATATACCAAATATGTAATAGACAAGACCTACTCCTTTCTCAATGAACTGGACACAAAACACCCTATTCACTGAAGAGGAATATATCTGACTGGTAATAATCTTGAAACCTATGTATTTATAAGTCTCCATAATGGAATCAAGTGTATGTAGATTGGCATAAACACAGATCAATGGAACAGGACAGAAAGCCCAGAGATAAACCTACATACCTATGGCTATCTCATCTATGACAAAGGAGCTAAGGATATACAATGGAGAAAAGACAGTCTCTTCAGTAATTGGTGCTGGGAAAACTGGACCCCTACACATAAAAGAATGAAATTAGAACACTCCATAACACCATACACAAAAATAAACTCTAAATGGATTAGAGATCTAAATAGAAGACCAGACACTATAAAACACTTAGAGGAAACCATAGGCAGAACACTCTATGACATAAATCACAGCAAGATCCTTTTTGACTCACCTCCTAGAGAAATGGAAATAAAAACAGAAATCAACAAATGGGACCTAATGAAACTTAAAAGCTTTTACACAGTATAGGAAAACATAAATAAGATGCAGAAACAACCCTCAGAATGGGAGAAAATATTTTCAAATGAAGCAATTGACAAAGGATTAATCTCCAAACTTTACAAGCACCACATGTAGCTCAATATCACAAAAACAAACAACCCAATCCAAAAACGGGCAGAAGACTTAAATAGACATTTCTCCAAAGAAGATATACAGATTACCAAGAAACACATGAAAGGATGCTGAACATCACTAATCATTAGAGAAATGCAAATCAAAACTACCGTGAGGTATCACCGCACAGCAGTCAGAGTGGCAATCATCCAAAAAAATCTACAAAACAATAAATGCTGGAGAGGCCTTTATTGGAGAAAAGGGAACACACTTGCACTGTGGGTGGGAATGTAAATTGATATGGGCACTAGGGAGAACACTCCAGAGGTTCCTCTAAATAGCTAACAATAGAGGTACCATATGACACAACCATCCAACTACTGGGCATTTGCCTTGCGAAAACCATAATTCAAAAAGAGTTATGTACAAAAATGTTCATTGCAGCTCTATTTACAATAGCCAGGACATAGAAGCAACCTAAGTGTCCATCGACAGATGAATGGATAAAGAAGATCTGGCACATATATACAATGGAATATTACTCAGCCATAAAAAGAAGCAAAACTGAGTTATTTGTACTGAGGTGGATGGACTTAGAATCTGTCCTACAAAGTGAAGTAAGTCAGAAAGGGAAAAACAAATACTGTATGTTAACAGAGATATACGGAATCTAATGAAGAAAAAAAAAGATTTTGAAGAACCTAGTGGCAGGACAGGATTAAGGACACAGACGTAGAGAAAGGACTTGAGGACACTGGAAGGGGGATGGGTAAGCTGAGACGAAGTGACAGAGTGGCATGGACATAAATACATTACCAAATGTAACACTGATAGCTACTGGAAAGCAGCCACATAGAACAGGGAGATCAGCTCGGTGCTTTGTGACCACATAAAGGGGTGGGATATGGAGTGTGGGAGAGAGATGCAAGAGGGAGGGGATCTGGTGATATTTGTATATGTATAGCTGATTCACTTTGTTATACAGCAGAAACTAACACTCCATTGTAAAACAATTATACTCCAATAAACGTGTAAAAGGAAAAAAAAAAAAGAATGCCCAGGGATAAACCTACACACCTATGGTCAACTAATCTATGACAAAGGAGGCAAGACTATACAATGGAGATAAGACAGTCTCTTCAATCATTGGTGCTGGGAAATATGGACAGCTACATGTAAAAGAATGAAATTAGAACACTCCCCAACACCATACATAAAAATATATTCAAAATGGATTAGAGACCTTAATGTAAGACGGGACAGTATAAAACTCTGAGAGGAAAACTTACGAAGGATACTCTGACGTAAATCACAGCAAGATCTTTTTTGATCCACCTCCTGTAGTAATGAAATAAAAAAGAAAACTAAACAGATGGGACCTAATGAAATGTAAAAGCTTTTACAAAGCAAAGGAAACTACAAACAAGACGAAAAGACAACCCTCAGAATGGCAGAAAATATTTGCAAATGAATCAATGGACAAATAATTAATCTCCAATATATATATATAAACAGCTCATGCAGCTCAATATTAATAAAACAAACAACCCAATACAAAAATGGAAGAAGATCTAAATAGACATTTCTTCCAAGAAGACATAGAGATGGCCAGTACGCACATGAAAATCTGCTCAACATCACTAATTATTAGAGAAATGGAAATCGAAACTACAATGAGGTATCACGTCACACCTGTTAGAATGGGCATCATCAGAAAATCTACAAACAACAAATGCTGGAGACGCTGTGGAGAAAAGGAACCTTCTTCCACTATTGTTGGGAATGTAAATTGATATAGTCTCTATGGAGAACAGTATGGAGGTTCCTTAAAAAACTAAAAATAGAATTACCATATAATCCAGCAATCCCACTACTGGGCATATACCCAGAGAAAACCATAAATCAAAAAGACACATTCACCACAATGTTCATTGCAGCACTATTTACAATAGCCAGGTAATGAAAGCAAACTAAGTGCCCACAGACAGATGAATGGATAAAGATGTGGTACATATATACAATGGAATATTACTCAGCCATACATAGGAATGAAATTGGGTCATTTGTAGAGACCTTGATGGATCTAGAGACTGTCATACAGAGTGAAGTAAGTCAGAAAGAGAAAAACAAATATTGTATGTTAATGCATATATGTGGAACCTAGAAAAATGGTACAGATGAACCGGTTTGCAGGGCAGAGATAGAGACACAGATGTAGAGAACAAACATATGGACACCAAGGGGGTAATGCTATGTGAGGGTGGTGGTGGGATGAATTGGGAGACTGGGATTCACATGTGCACACTTATATGTATAAAATAGATATCCAATAAGAACCTGCTATAAATTTTAAAAAAATTAAAAATAAATAAATAACATTTAATAAAATAAACCAAAAAAAGTTTTTCCCTTCACATAGACGTCTTTATCTTAATGCATTATTTCCATGTTTATATCTCCAAATTAAAAAAAAAGAGGAATAAATAAAATCTACCTTGAACCAAAAATAAAAAAAAAGAAAAAAGAAAAAAACAGAACCCACCAGTTATACAGAGGAAAATCGTATCAGGGCACTTGCTCCAGTGGTAAAAGATTCTTAAGTTGGTCAGAGGTGGGAAATCTTCTCCCATGCAGTCAGCCCCACAAGGAGCAACCTCATTGCAAAGCTGGGGGACTGTGTCGAGGCGTCTGTGAGTCAATGTGAGCTGAGCCCCAGTCCTGCTGCAGCTGAACTCTTCCCACCCTTTCCAGGTAAAACACATGAATATGCACAAGAACTTGCAAGCCTAGAGGAAGGGCTGTGGAGCCACACCAGCGACAGCACGCAGGCCGACTTGGTGCCTGCAGGCCAGCCAGGATGGTCCTGGCCTCAGATGCTCTTCTGGAAGCTTTCCATTTCCCTACCTGTGATACCCCTCCTGCCACGGCCCCCACTGCTTTTTTACTTCCTCACCTCTGCCTGGGGAGACATTCCAGTGGCAGGTATGGGTGACACATCCTCTTCTTTAGCAGGTGGCAGCCTGGCAACTCCTGCAGAAAGTCCAGCAGAGCCCCACTCACAATGGGCCACCCACAAAGCCACGGCCCCTCACTCCCTCCCACCACCCCAGCCCCGACACTGCTGACGGGGCCGAGAATATGGCGTCAGGTACAGCTACAGGGGCTCTTGCTGACTGGAGAGGTGTTTATATTGACCTCAACCAGGCACACGTGGGGAGGGCTGGCAGGCAGCGTCAGGCTGCCCAAATCAGCCAATCCTCACCCCTCAGGGACTCACAGTTGCAGAAAATGAACCTTGCTAAACGGGCCACGCCCAAGGAACAGGTGTGGGCTCTTGAGAGTCAGGATAGACAAGGGGCTGCAGCTGCGGCTTGTTTTCTTCTCATTTTATCTGGTCCATGAGTGGAAAACAACTTCAAGAAGACCCTATACTAATGAGAGGAACCCAGGAGTCAGGGAGAGGAGTGATGGTGGGTGGAGACAGAGGTCTGGTGCCTGGCTGCAGTGGAAGTGTCTGGAAGACCAGGCAGAGAGAGGCTGCACAGAGTGATAGCCAGGGTCACAGACCTGTCAGAGCTGCTGTTTGTTAGTTCAAGTCCTGCTCTGTGGTGTTCTGTGTCAGCTGTGAGCGACAGGTGAGCTGGGGGTTCTCTGCATGGTGGGCTATGTGCACAGTTCCTGTGTTTCCAGCCCTGCTGGGGTACCTGCCCAGGGGAGCTCCGTATCCTGGGAAGGGCCTGACTATGAGAGCCCCATGGGCTGCTGGGTAGCTGCACAGGTGAGCTCCATACCCTGGGAGGGACTTGACCACAAGAGCCCCGTGGGCTGTGGGGTGGGGGTGCAGCCCAGGTGAGCTCCATATCCTGGGATTGGCCTGACCACGAGAGCCCCATGGGCTGCTGGAAACCTGGTAAAGGATATCAGGACAGTCAGTGAAGCCACCGAGGATATACATCCAGTAGCTCCTATTTCCTACACCCTGCTGGTCATTCTACCATCCACCAGGCCATGGCATTCTGTATTAGACTTCAATGATGCCTTCTTCTGTATTCCATTCATCTCAGAGTCACAAGAATTTTTGGCTTGTGAGTGGCAGGACACAACATGCAACCAAAGCAATAATGCTGGGCCGTCCTGCCCCAATGGTTCAAAAATCCCCACACCATCATTGGGGAAATGTCCTCTAAAGACCTAAAAGTTCTACCTCTGTGAAAGGGAACCCTCCTTCAATATGCAGCGGGCATTCTGATCGCCAGGCCTACTAAAGACGCCTCTGAACTACCTAGCCAAGAAAGGATAGAAGGTGTCCAAGAAAAAGGCTCAAATATCCCAGGCTAAGGTGACATGCCTGAGCTTCATTCTCACAGATATTTGGAGAAACGCATCCCAGGATAGGGAAGAAGCCATTTGCAGCCTTACCTCTTCTAAACGTAGAGGACAGCTTAGGGGTTCCTGGGGAGGCCAAGGTTTTCTGCATCTGGATCCCTAACTACAGTCTAATAGCTGGGCCTCTACATGAAACACTGACATGAAAAGATGATGATCCTTTTGAATAGAATCCAGAAGCAGCCTCTCAAGAATGGAAAGAGCAGTCAATTCAGACCCTTGCCCAGGAACTCCCTAATTTAGCTAAACCCTTTGACCTTTACATACCCGGTCAAAGGTTAATTGCCCTTGGAGCCTTAGTGCAAAAACTGGGACCACTTGAAATGGAGCAACACAAGAATGCCCTTCAGGTATGATAAACTATGGTCACCAAGGGCTTTGCCCACCGACTCATCAGGCCAGGATACTGGGGTATCTAAAAAGATGGAAATCAGCAGCCCACAAGGCCAGCTCCCTCCTAAGGGAAAAGGACCCCACGTGGTGATCCTAACCACGCATCATGCCCTGAAGTTGCAGGGGTCACTCTGTGGACACACTGACCTCGAGTGAGGAGGCCCTCCAACGCCAACCTCCAGAGAGACAAACGGGGGCAACGGGCCACCAAGATGACTCGTGTGACCATCACTTGACCTGGAGTTTCTCTCAGAAAACAACAAGACTGTGCCCCGAAAGAGCAGACTACTGCTTGCAGGACTTACTGCACCCAGAGGGGAGCTAATAAGCTTGGCGGGGGAAATGTATATCATGCTTTCACCATAGAAAACCCCACAGACACCACGGTGATGGTGGCCAATATGACCGGCTGGACTGCTGGCTACTTCTAAAGGCCGTTGACTCAGTGGACCTCATGGCCCTGGATCACCACTGGCCCTGGACTGTCTGGGAGTTGTGCAGGCAGGGCTCTCACACATGGTGCTGTTTGTACATTAATTCAGGGACCTAATTAAAGAAAGCACAGACTACTGGTCAGAGCATCTAGGCTGGCAAAATCCGTCAGCCTAAGGTCGCCGAACAAAATGTGGGGTGGGGTGAAACCCTGCCACCGCAGCATCTCTGCGCATCTCTTTCCCGGACCTTAAGGTCATTAGAATCTATAACACTTCCTATGCTGGTGCTCAGGCGGACGAGAAGTGAGGCAGGAGGCCTTGGGACAATCAACCTCACCTGGAGGCTGGTGGGGAGACATTTTGCCCCTCCACCATGTATCAGGGCTCCCACCACAGCATGAAGCAGTTACAAAAGAGGGGTCTGCACCCCTCAAAACACCCCAAGGATGAGGAATGGAACAAAAAGCAGAGGAGGTGTTCATCTCCGCAACGTTCATTAAAAATTCCCTGGGAGATAAAAAGAGAATCTGGGCAATAAAATAAAGTCTAACCTGTTTTTCCTGTGTGCTTGTGTCTAATTTCACGTGTTCCTAGGGTTCCGCATGCAGAGGTCCCACACCCGTCACTTCAGACCCGATTTCCTAGTGCAGAATGGCTGGGTCGACACCTCAGCTAGCGGGGTCCCCATGCAAACTCTGCGGCATGAGCCCAGTAGCTGCAGCCAACCCAGCCCTCGAGAGCTCCATCCCCCTCCCTCCTACTGACGCTGCCGGGATCCCTACACAGCAGCCCAGCCCACAGCCCGTGGGGCAGTGCACGTTCTCACCTCTCCATTCTGTTTTCAAAATAATGTTTCCTTGCTTCTGAACCAAACTCAGTCTTGATCTGTTGGCTCCAATGACACTGGGCACGGGGACTCCTGTTGGGGTCCACTCTGGAGGATCAGTAACAGAAATTGAGAACATTGTAACTTCAATGAACAGGTGTGTGAGCCAAACTGTAGTTAACATAGAGCAGTGTATAATGCTCGGGTAAAATAAGATGTTTTTAAGACTTACTTTGATATTTCCATCACTTTCCTATAAGCAAGTTCAGTGAAGACGTCTGTCTTATTTGTCAGGTCAACATTAGATAAATGAAGTGATTTATTTCCATGGATGTAGATCGAATACTCTTGGCTGAAGCTTCAATCTTGTTTTGAATGCTTTTCCATTGAAAAGGATACCTCTCTTTCAGCTCCCCCATTTCTGAGAAGTATAAAATCTTATAATTTATTATTACCAAAGGGGAAAGGTAGGAGAAGGGATAAAGTAACAGTTTGGGATTAACACATACACACTGCTATGTATAAAATAGATCATCAACAAGGAACTACTGTATAGCCCAGGGAACTACACTGAATATTTTGCAATAACCTATAAGGGGAAATAATCTGAAAAAGAATCGATATTTTTATTGACATCATCTATCAATGACAGATAAAATGTAACCTAAGCAAGGCCGATGGTGAGGCGCTTCTGACCCTGAAGATTCAATCATCTAAAGTTTGGGCTCTGCCTATTTCCCAAGGATCTTAATGGACATACGTGTAGCCGTAGCTTAAAAATTCCCCAGTTTGGGGGTTCGGGGAGGCACTGATTTGGAAAAATCCCTGGTGTTCTCCTTACATGCACATGACCCTTCCTACAGCTAAAACATGCCTGTCACACCTAGAGGATGGTACACCATTTGATCGGAAAGAGTTTGGAAAAGGCACCTCATCTCCTCATCGCCTGGTGCTCGGGTTGACCCCGCCAGCATCTTTCCTAACAATCTCCTCACTTGGGGATATCAACACCGTCAACATCCTGTTGCACAGAGTTTGGAATTTGTCCAGAGCATGAAGCGGAAGGGATGAGAAAAATTTAGAGACCAGTCTCTTAGGTGTGCGGACAGGCACATGTCACTCTAATTTCCAATCCGAAGAAAAATTCATCAAAGGCTAGAATTGCCCACGGAAACAGAATAGGGCTAGAGGAATCCCGCTGTTTTGTGTCCAGTTTCCAAAAAACACAAGTTGAAAAATGGAACTCAGGGGCACTAAAATTCATGAAACTGCAGAGTTGAAAATATCTATCGTGGAAAAATGTCTTGAGGTAAGCCACAGAAAAAGACTTGTAAGCAAGGGAGAGTGGCAGGAAACATATTTGAAGAGGTAGAAAGGACTCCCCATTAAAGCACAAGAAAAGGGGCTGAACGTCGCCAATGATGCAGTTGGCCAAAAAGGGCGTATGCATTTTTTCTGAATATATTCAAGTAAAGGCCATACACACTTTTTATCCAACCAAACAGGTGGACACTGGAAATCAATACTACAAAATATATCACTTCACATCTGTCAGAAGGGCCATCCACATAAAGTGTAAACACCAGAAATGCAGGACAGGGCGAGGAGAAAAGGGAGCCCTGTGAGGCTGATAGTGGAAATGTAATTTGCCAATGGCCACTCTGGAGAAGTGTATTGTGTTTGCTAAAACATCTAAAAAATGATCTACAGAGCATAGGGCACTTGCACTCATGCGCATATACCTTGGGAAAACAAAAATCAAAAGAAAACAGGCACCCCCAACGTTTACCACCTCTCTGTTAAAAAGGGCCTCCACTTGGATATAACCTAAATGTCCCTGGAAGGATAAAATGGATAAAAGAGATGGGGTACTTATGTAGAGTGGAATATTACTCATCCAGAAATCAATGAAATAAGGCCAGTTGGAACAAACTCTGGAGGAGTTACCTACGATCATTTCTAAGTGACATATGTCAGAAAGAAAAAGACACATATCATAAGATGTCACTTAAAGGTGGAATCAAAAATGGCTACACATGAAATAAATTACAAAACAGAACATACTCAAATATGTAGAAAATAGACATAAGGCTGCTAAATGGGAAAGGTGGGGAATGGTGAGGGTATTATCGAGGAGGTTGAAATTAGCAAAGATACCATTCCAAGTACCACATTGAATAACTGACAAGGCCTAAACGGTACCTCAAAGAACTGCAACTCAGCCCACTCAAGTCACTGGAAAATAATACATAAGACTGGTAAGCATCTGAAAAAGAATTTATTGTTGTCTCACAGTACATGAATCAAGTGGATGTACAGCAGCAAAACACAGAGCTTTGAAAATCAGCTGTAACCAATATAAAAATAAATTTAAAAATATTTATAAAAACAGTGAGACAGACAAAAATTCTTACAACTTTTGTTGAAGGGCTACGATGTAATATGGATTGAACACATGTAGACCCACAGCAGGATGATATATAATGCTGGAAGCTATGCACGCTAAGAGATGTTAGAGAGGCTGGGTGAGGAAATGCAGACCTTTTAAAGTAATACTGCCTGGTACCCATTCCATGGGTCCCAAATCTGCAGGTTCAAGGGAATCTTCTGACAGTGAATACATGCCTGGGAAACCGAGATGAATGTACACCGGTGTGCTCAGGAAAGGTGTCTAAAATGCACCTCATTTTTGATCTCCTGGTGCTGGGGTTCGCCATTCCAGCTACATTACTAACAATCTGCCCACTTGGAGAATCAGCACCTTTAACCTCCTGTTTTACACAGTTTTCAATTTGTGCAGAGGATAAATGGGAAGAGGGGGGAACCAATGAGAGATTAGCTGTAGGCGTTTTGACAGGCATATGTCACTCTAATTTCCCATTAGGAAGAAGAATTAACCAAAGGCTCAGCCTGCCTCCCCAGAACCAGAATAGGGCCGGAAGCAATCCCAATGGTTTGGGCGGCCAGCTCACAAAAAAAGCGAGTTGCAAAATGGAGCTCAGGAGCAGACAATTCAAAGACCTGCAAAGATATAAATGATAACCAACGTCCAAAAATATATTCAGGTAAGGCAACGAAGAGGATCTGAATGAGAGGCAGAATTGCAGGAAACAGATTTCAAAAGGTAGATTCTACTCACATTTAAAGCATATGAAAAGCAGCAGAATTTCTAAAACGATGCAGTTGGGCAAAAGGGTGTATGCGTTTTTTTCGTGAATATCTTCAGGAAAAAAACACATACAGAGATTTTGGCCAACCAAACAAGAGGGAAATGCAAATCCACACAACAAAGAAGTCTCAATTTCCACTGCTCAGAAAGGCCATCCAAAAATGTGTGCAAACCAGAAATGCAGGAGAGGCCATGGAAAACAGGGAGCCTAGTCACGCTGATGGGTGGGGTATAAATATCCAAGAGCCATTCTGAAGAAGTGTATGCTGTTTCCTAAAAACATCTAAAATACAAAGCCCCCGAGCAAAGGGGACTTCAACTCATGGGTATATAACTTGGAAGATTAAATATCAATAAGACACAGGCCACCCCAAAATTTAGGGCTGCTCTGCATACAAGGACCTCAACTTTCGTACACCTAAAATATGCCAGGAAAAAGAGAAATGCATAAAGAACTTGTGGTAATTTTGCACATTGGAATATCACTCAGACATGAAATCAATGTATATAAGGCCAGTAGCAGCATAAGGAGTGGATTTAGGTATGATGAATCCTAAGGGAAATTAGTCACACAGAAAAATAATCTTATCATAAGATATCAATTATGAAAGATCCTGTAAACATGGCTACACATGAACTGAGTTAGGAAAGAGAACAGAGTCTCTCATTTAGTAAAAACTCTTATGACTGCTTAAGGGGGAAGGAGAGGTGGGGTGAT
The DNA here is from genome assembly GCF_025265405.1 of Mesoplodon densirostris. Taxonomy (NCBI): domain Eukaryota; kingdom Metazoa; phylum Chordata; class Mammalia; order Artiodactyla; family Ziphiidae; genus Mesoplodon; species Mesoplodon densirostris. The sequence goes on from NW_026778213.1 coordinate 1,271,694, forward strand.
GCATAAAACCAGAGTTTGATATAAGTACAAATAACGTTCCAGAATCCAACTATGGAACAGACAAGAACTACAACTTCCTCAGTGAAAGGGACTCAAAACCCCATATTTACCGCAGAGGAATATATCTCACTAGTAAGAATCTTAAAACCTATGTATTGATATGTCTGCGTAAGGGAATCAAGTGTGTCTAGACTGGCATAAACATGGCAGCGAGAATCAGCTCAAACCCACTATAAAAAGGAATTTCAAAAACAAAACAAAAAAACAGGGAAATTCCTTACAAATCCTTCAGGGTCTCTGATGAAACGTGGAATGACCCTATCGACAATGACAGCTGGATGTGGCATAAGGCTGGACACTTGGGACTGAGAGGATTGGTGAGATTGGGTGAGCAAATGCAGACCCTTTAAAGCAATAAGGCATGGCACCCATTCCTTGGGTCCCAACTCTCCAGGTTGAAGGGAATATTACAACAGCTATAACATGTACGAAAAACCTAGAGAATGGACACAGGGTGAATACGAAAGGATTCTAAACCTCAATGAATAGTCCCTCACCTGGTGCTCGGTTTTGAATTTCCAACTGCTTTACTATCAATCCCCCAACTTGGAGAGACAGCCCCTTAACCTCCTGGTTCACACAGGTTGCCAATTTGGCAGAGGATGAAAGGGAAGAGGGAGTACCAATGAGAGAGTAGCTCTTAGGCATTTGGACTAGCACATGTCACTCTAATATCCTGGCAGGAAGAAGAATTTACCAAAGTCTCAGCCACCCACTGGGAACCAGTATAGGTCCTGAACCAAAATTTTGGACTTGCGTTCAGCTCACAAAAAACGAGTGGAAAAATGGAGCTCAGGGGCACAGCAATTCACAAACTGGCAGAGTAAAAAAGGACAACTATCGTCCAAAAATCTGTTTAGGGAAGGCAACGAGGCGGACTTGAAAGCGAGGCTGAATAGCAGGAAACAGATTTCAAGAGGTACGTTGCAATCACATTGAAAGCACAGGAAGAGGGGCACAACTTTGACACTGATGCACTTGGCCAAAAAGGCGGTATGCGTATTCTCCTGAATATATTCAGGAGAAAACGCATACACCCTTTTTGGCCAAGCAAGCAGGTGGGCAATGCAAATCTGCACTACAAAGAAGTATCACTTCCCACTGGTCAAAAGGGACATCCACAAAATGTGTAAAAACCAGAAAGGCAAGACAGGCCCTGGAGAACAGGGAGCCTTGTTATGCTGATGGGCAGGATGTAAATTGCCAACTGCCTCACTGGAGGAGTGCATTGTGTTCCCTAAAACAAGTAAACAACAGAGCTACAGAGCCAAGGGCGCCTCCAGTTAGGGAATATACCTTGGGAAAACTGAAAATCAATAAGACAGAGCCACGCCAAAATTTAGGGCTGAATTGCTTACAAGAACCTCAACTTGGGTACACCTTAAATATCCCAGGAAATATAAAAATGGTTCAAAAAATTGTGGTACGTACATACGATGGAATATCCCTCAGCCATGAAATGAATGTCATAAGACCAGTAGCAGCAAAATGAGTGGATTCAGGTACGATGATTCTAAGTCAAATAAGTCACACAGAAAAAGAAACTTATCATAAGATATCACTTATGAAGATCCTGTAAACATGGCTACACATGAACTGAGTTAGGAAAGAGAACAGAGTCTCACATTTAGAAAACACTCTTATGCCTGCATAAAGGGGAAGGAGAGGTGGGGTGATGCATAAAACCAGAGTTTGATATAAGCACAGGGATCGTTCCAAAAACCAACTTTGGAATAGACAAGACCGACACCTTCCTCAGTGAAAGAGACTCAAAACCCCATATTTCCCGCAGAGGAATATATCTGACTAGTAAGAATCTTAAAACCTATGTATTGATATGTCTCCATAAGGGAATCAACTGTGTCTAGAGTGGCATAAACATGGCAGCGAGAATCAGCTCAAACCCACTATAAAAAGGAATTTCAAAAGCAAAACCAAAAAACAGGGAAATTCTTTACAATTCCTTCAGGGTGTCTGAGGAAACCTGGAAAGACCCTATCTACAATGACAGCTGGATGTGGCATAAGGCTGGACTCTTGGGACTGAGAGGATTGGTGAGATTGGGTGAGCAAATGCAGACCCTTTCAAGCAATAATGCATGGCCCCCATTCCATGGGTCCCAACTCTCGAGGTTCAAGGGAATATTACTACAGCTATAACATGTACAGGAGACCAAGAGGATGTACACACTGTGAATACGAAAGGCTTCTAAAACTCAACGAATAGTCCCTCTCCTGGTGCTCCAGTTTGACTTTCCAACTGCCTTACTATCAATCTCCCAACTTGGAGAGACAGGCCCTTTAACCTCCTGGTTTGCACAGGTTCCCAATTTGGCAGAGGATGGAAGGGACGAGGGAGAACCCATGAGAGAGTAGCTGTTAGGCATTTGGACGGGCACATGTCACTCTAATTTCCCGGCAGGAAGAAGAATTAACCAAAGTCTCAGCCACCCACCGGGAACCAGTATAGGACATGATCCAAAATTTTGGACTTGCGTTCAGCTCACAAAAAACGAGTTGAGAAATGGAGCTCAGGGGCACAGCAATTCACAAACTGGCAGAGTGATAAAGGACAACTATCGTCCAAAAATCTGTTGAGGGAAGTCAACGAGGCGGACTTGAAAGCGAGGCAAAATAGCAGGAAAGAGATTTAAAGAGGTACGTTGGAATCGCCTGTAAAGCACAGGAAGAGGGGCACAACTTGGACAATGGTGCACTTGGCCAAAAAGGGCGTATGTGTTTTCTCCTGAATATATTCAGGAGAAAACGCATACGCCCTTTTTGGCCAAGCAAGCAAGCGGGCAATGCAAATCTGCACTACAAAGAAGTATCACTTCCCACCGGTCAAAAGGGACATCCACAAAATGTGTAAAAACCAGAAAGGCAAGACAGGCCCTGGAGAACAGGGAGCCTTGTTATGCTGATGGGCAGGATGTAAATTGCCAACTGCCTCACTGGAGGAGTGCATTGTGTTCCCTAAAACAAGTAAACAACAGAGCTACAGAGCCAAGGGCGCCTCCAGTCTAGGGAATATACCTTGGGAAAACTGAAAATCAATAAGACAGAGCCACGCCAAAATTTAGGGCTGAATTGCTTACAAGAACCTCAACTTGGGAACACCTTAAATATCCCAGGAAATATAAAAATGGTTCAAAAAATTGTGGTACTTACATACGATGGAATATCCCTCAGCCATGAAATGAATGTCATAAGACCAGTAGCAGCAAAATGAGTGGATTCAGGTACGATGATTCTAAGTCAAATAAGTCACACAGAAAAAGAAACTTATCATAAGATATCACTTATGAAGATCCTGTAAACATGGCTACACGTGAACTGAGTTAGGAAAGAGAACAGAGTCTCACATTTAGAAAACACTCTTATGCCTGCATAAAGGGGATGGAGAGGTGGGGTGATGCATAAAACCAGAGTTTGATATAAGCACAGGGACCGTTCCCAAAACCAACTTTGGAATAGACAAGACCTACACCTTCCTCAGTGAAAGAGACTCAAAACCCCATATTTCCCTCAGAGGAATATATCTGACTAGTAAGAATCTTAAAACCTATGTATTGATATGACTCCATAAGGGAATCAAGTGTGTCTAGAGTGGCATAAACATGGCAGCGAGAATCAGCTCAAACCCACTATAAAAAGGGATTTCAAAAGCAAAACCAAAAAACAGGGAAATTCTTTACAATTCCTTCAGGGTGTCTGAGGAAACCTGGAAAGACCCTATCTACAATGACAGCTGGATGTGGCATAAGGCTGGACACTTGGGACTGAGAGGATTGGTGAGATTGGGTGAGCAAATGCAGACCCTTTCAAGCAATAATGCATGGCCCCCATTCCATGGGTCCCAACTCTCCAGGTTCAAGGGAATATTACTACAGCTATAACATGTACAGGAAACCTAGAGAAAGTACACACTGTGAATACGAAAGGTTTCTAAAACTCAACGAATAGTCCCTCTCCTGGTGTTCCAGTTTGACTTTCCAACTGCCTTACTATCAATCTCCCAACTTGGAGAGACAGGCCCTTTAACCTCCTGGTTTGCACAGGTTCCCAATTTGGCAGAGGATGGAAGGGACGAGGGAGAACCCATGAGAGAGTAGCTGTTAGGCATTTGGACGGGCACATGTCACTCTAATTTCCCGGCAGGAAGAAGAATTAACCAAAGTCTCAGCCACCCACCGGGAACCAGTATAGGACATGATCCAAAATTTTGGACTTGCGTTCAGCTCACAAAAAACGAGTTGAGAAATGGAGCTCAGGGGCACAGCAATTCACAAACTGGCCGAGTGATAAAGGAGAACTATCGTCCAAAAGTCTGTTGAGGGAAGTCAACGAGGCGGACTTGAAAGTGAGGCAAAATAGCAGGAAACAGATTTCAAGAGGTACATTGGAATCGCCTGTAAAGCACAGGAAGAGGGGCACAACTTGGACAATGTTGCACTTGGCCAAAAAGGGCGTATGCGTTTTCTCCTGAATATATTCAGGAGAAAACGCATACGCCCTTTTTGGCCAAGCAAGCAAGCGGGCAATGCAAATCTGCACTACAAAGAAGTATCACTTCCCACCGGTCAAAAGGGACATCCACAAAATGTGTAAAAACCAGAAAGGCAAGACAGGCCCTGGAGAACTGGGAGCCTTGCTATGCTGATGGGCGGGATGTAAATTGCCAACTGCCTCACTGGAGGAGTGCATTGTGTTCCCTAAAACAAGTAAACAACAGAGCTACAGAGCCAAGGCCACTTCCAGTCTAGGGAATATACCTTGGGAAAACTGAAAATCAATAAGAAAGAGCCACCTCCAAATTTAGGGCTGCACTGACTACAAGAACCGCAACTTGGGTACACCTTAAATATCCCAGGAAATATAAAAATGGTTCAAAACATTGTGGTACTTACGTTCGATGGAATATCCCTCAGCCATGAAATCAATGTCATAAGACCAGTAGCAGCAAAGTGAGTGGATTCAGGTACGATGATTCTAAGTGAAATAAGTCACACAGAAAAAGAAACTTATCATAAGATATCACTTATGAAGATCCTGTAAACATGGCTACACGTGAACTGAGTTAGGAAAGAGAACAGAGTCTCACATTTAGAAAACACTCTTATGCCTGCATAAAGGGGAAGGAGAGGTGGGGTGATGCATAAAACCAGAGTTTGATATAAGCACAGGGACCGTTTCAAAAACCAACTTTGGAATAGACAAGACCTACACCTTCCTCAGTGAAAGAGACTCAAAACCCCATATTTCCCACAGAGGAATATATCTGACTAGTAAGAATCTTAAAACCTATGTATTGATATGTCTCCATAAGGGAATCAAGTGTGTCTAGAGTGGCATAAACATGGCAGCGAGAATCAGCTCAAACCCACTATAAAAAGGAATTTCAAAAGCAAAACCAAAAAACAGGGAAATTCTTTACAATTCCTTCAGGGTGTCTGAGGAAACCTGGAAAGACCCTATCTACAATGACAGCTGGATGTGGCATAAGGCTGGACACTTGGGACTGAGAGGATTGGTGAGATTGGGTGAGCAAATGCAGACCCTTTCAAGCAATAATGCATGGCCCCCATTCCATGGGTCCCAACTCTCCATGTTCAAGGTAATATTACTACAGCTATAACATGTACAGGAAACCTAGAGAATGGACACACTGTGAATACGAAAGGTTTCTAAAACTCAACGAATAGTCCCTCTCCTGGTGCTCCAGTTTGACTTTCCAACTGCCTTACTATCAATCTCCCAACTTGGAGAGACAGGCCCTTTAACCTCCTGGTTTGCACAGGTTCCCAATTTGGCAGAGGATGGAAGGGACGAGGGAGAACCCATGAGAGAGTAGCTGTTAGGCATTTGGACGGGCACATGTCACTCTAATTTCCCGGCAGGAAGAAGAATTAACCAAAGTCTCAGCCACCCACCGGGAACCAGTATAGGACATGATCCAAAATTTTGGACTTGCGTTCAGCTCACAAAAAACGAGTTGAGAAATGGAGCTCAGGGGCACAGCAATTCACAAACTGGCAGAGTGATAAAGGACAACTATCGTCCAAAAATCTGTTGAGGGAAGTCAACGAGGCGGACTTGAAAGCGAGGCAAAATAGCAGGAAACAGATTTCAAGAGGTACGTTGGAATCGCCTGTAAAGCACAGGAAGAGGGGCACAACTTGGACAATGGTGCACTTGGCCAAAAAGGGCGTATGCGTTTTCTCCTGAATATATTCAGGAGAAAACGCATACGCCCTTTTTGGCCAAGCAAGCAAGCGGGCAATGCAAATCTGCACTACAAAGAAGTATCACTTCCCACCGGTCAAAAGGGACATCCACAAAATGTGTAAAAACCAGAAAGGCAAGACAGGCCCTGGAGAACTGGGAGCCTTGTTATGCTGATGGGCGGGATGTAAATTGCCAACTGCCTCACTGGAGGAGTGCATTGTGTTCCCTAAAACAAGTAAACAACAGAGCTACAGAGCCAAGGCCACTTCCAGTCTAGGGAATATACCTTGGGAAAACTGAAAATCAATAAGAAAGAGCCACCTCCAAATTTAGGGCTGCACTGACTACAAGAACCTCAACTTGGGTACACCTTAAATATCCCAGGAAATATAAAAATGGTTCAAAACATTGTGGTACTTACGTTCGATGGAATATCCCTCAGCCATGAAATCAATGTCATAAGACCAGTAGCAGCAAAGTGAGTGGATTCAGGTACGATGATTCTAAGTGAAATAAGTCACACAGAAAAAGAAACTTATCATAAGATATCACTTATGAAGATCCTGTAAACATGGCTACACGTGAACTGAGTTAGGAAAGAGAACAGAGTCTCACATTTAGAAAACACTCTTATGCCTGCATAAAGGGGAAGGAGAGGTGGGGTGATGCATAAAACCAGAGTTTGATATAAGCACAGGGACCGTTTCAAAAACCAACTTTGGAATAGACAAGACCTACACCTTCCTCAGTGAAAGAGACTCAAAACCCCATATTTCCCACAGAGGAATATATCTGACTAGTAAGAATCTTAAAACCTATGTATTGATATGTCTCCATAAGGGAATCAAGTGTGTCTAGAGTGGCATAAACATGGCAGCGAGAATCAGCTCAAACCCACTATAAAAAGGAATTTCAAAAGCAAAACCAAAAAACAGGGAAATTCTTTACAATTCCTTCAGGGTGTCTGAGGAAACCTGGAAAGACCCTATCTACAATGACAGCTGGATGTGGCATAAGGCTGGACACTTGCGACTGAGAGGATTGGTGAGATTGGGTGAGCAAATGCAGACCCTTTCAAGCAATAATGCATGGCCCCCATTCCATGGGTCCCAACTCTCCAGGTTCAAGGGAATATTACTACAGCTATAACATGTACAGGAAACCTAGAGAATGGACACACTGTGAATACGAAAGGTTTCTAAAACTCAATGAATAGTCCCTCTCCTGGTGCTCCAGTTTGACTTTCCAACTGCCTTACTATCAATCTCCCAACTTGGAGAGACAGGCCCTTTAACCTCCTGGTTTGCACAGGTTCCCAATTTGGCAGAGGATGGAAGGGACGAGGGAGAACCCATGAGAGAGTAGCTGTTAGGCATTTGGACGGGCACATGTCACTCTAATTTCCCGGCAGGAAGAAGAATTAACCAAAGTCTCAGCCACCCACTGGGAACCAGTATAGGACATGATCCAAAATTTTGGACTTGCGTTCAGCTCACAAAAAACGAGTTGAGAAATGGAGCTCAGGGGCACAGCAATTCACAAACTGGCAGAGTGATAAAGGACAACTATCGTCCAAAAATCTGTTGAGGGAAGTCAACGAGGCGGACTTGAAAGCGAGGCAAAATAGCAGGAAACAGATTTCAAGAGGTACGTTGGAATCGCCTGTAAAGCACAGGAAGAGGGGCACAACTTGGACAATGGTGCACTTGGCCAAAAAGGGCGTATGCGTTTTCTCCTGAATATATTCAGGAGAAAACGCATACGCCCTTTTTGGCCAAGCAAGCAAGCGGGCAATGCAAATCTGCACTACAAAGAAGTATCACTTCCCACCGGTCAAAAGGGACATCCACAAAATGTGTAAAAACCAGAAAGGCAAGACAGGCCCTGGAGAACTGGGAGCCTTGTTATGCTGATGGGCGGGATGTAAATTGCCAACTGCCTCACTGGAGGAGTGCATTGTGTTCCCTAAAACAAGTAAACAACAGAGCTACAGAGCCAAGGCCACTTCCAGTCTAGGGAATATACCTTGGGAAAACTGAAAATCAATAAGACAGAGCCACCCCAAAATTTAGGGCTGCACGGCTTACAAGAACCTCAACTTGGGTACACCTTAAATATCCCAGGAAATATAAAAATGGTTCAAAACATTGTGGTACTTACGTTCGATGGAATATCCCTCAGCCATGAAATCAATGTCATAAGACCAGTAGCAGCAAAGTGAGTGGATTCAGGTACGATGATTCTAAGTGAAATAAGTCACACAGAAAAAGAAACTTATCATAAGATAGAACTTATGAAGATCCTGTAAACATGGCTACACGTGAACTGAGTTAGGAAAGAGAACAGAGTCTCACATTTAGAAAACACTCTTATGCCTGCATAAAGGGGAAGGAGAGGTGGGGTGATGCATAAAACCAGAGTTTGATATAAGCACAGGGACCGTTTCAAAAACCAACTTTGGAATAGACAAGACCTACACCTTCCTCAGTGAAAGAGACTCAAAACCCCATATTTCCCACAGAGGAATATATCTGACTAGTAAGAATCTTAAAACCTATGTATTGATATGTCTCCATAAGGGAATCAAGTGTGTCTAGAGTGGCATAAACATGGCAGCGAGAATCAGCTCAAACCCACTATAAAAAGGAATTTCAAAAGCAAAACCAAAAAACAGGGAAATTCTTTACAATTCCTTCAGGGTGTCTGAGGAAACCTGGAAAGACCCTATCTACAATGACAGCTGGATGTGGCATAAGGCTGGACACTTGCGACTGAGAGGATTGGTGAGATTGGGTGAGCAAATGCAGACCCTTTCAAGCAATAATGCATGGCCCCCATTCCATGGGTCCCAACTCTCCAGGTTCAAGGGAATATTACTACAGCTATAACATGTACAGGAAACCTAGAGAATGGACACACTGTGAATACGAAAGGTTTCTAAAACTCAATGAATAGTCCCTCTCCTGGTGCTCCAGTTTGACTTTCCAACTGCCTTACTATCAATCTCCCAACTTGGAGAGACAGGCCCTTTAACCTCCTGGTTTGCACAGGTTCCCAATTTGGCAGAGGATGGAAGGGACGAGGGAGAACCCATGAGAGAGTAGCTGTTAGGCATTTGGACGGGCACATGTCACTCTAATTTCCCGGCAGGAAGAAGAATTAACCAAAGTCTCAGCCACCCACTGGGAACCAGTATAGGACATGATCCAAAATTTTGGACTTGCGTTCAGCTCACAAAAAACGAGTTGAGAAATGGAGCTCAGGGGCACAGCAATTCACAAACTGGCAGAGTGATAAAGGACAACTATCGTCCAAAAATCTGTTGAGGGAAGTCAACGAGGCGGACTTGAAAGCGAGGCAAAATAGCAGGAAACAGATTTCAAGAGGTACGTTGGAATCGCCTGTAAAGCACAGGAAGAGGGGCACAACTTGTACAATGGTGCACTTGGCAAAAAAGGGCGTATGCGTTTTCTCCTGAATATATTCAGGAGAAAACGCATACGCCCTTTTTGGCCAAGCAAGCAAGCGGGCAATGCAAATCTGCACTACAAAGAAGTATCACTTCCCACCGGTCAAAAGGGACATCCACAAAATGTGTAAAAACCAGAAAGGCAAGACAGGCCCTGGAGAACTGGGAGCCTTGTTATGCTGATGGGCGGGATGTAAATTGCCAACTGCCTCACTGGAGGAGTGCATTGTGTTCCCTAAAACAAGTAAACAACAGAGCTACAGAGCCAAGGCCACTTCCAGTCTAGGGAATATACCTGGGGAAAACTGAAAATCAATAAGAAAGAGCCACCTCCAAATTTGGGGCTGCACTGGCTACAAGAACCTCAACTTGGGTACACCTTAAATATCCCAGGAAATATAAAAATGGTTCAAAACATTGTGGTACTTACGTACGATGGAATATCCCTCAGCGATGAAATCAATGTCCTAAGACAAGAAGCAGCAAAGTGAGTGGATTCAGGTACGATGATTCTAAGTGAAATAAGTCACACAGAAAAAGGAACTTATCATAAGATATCACTTATGAAGATCCTGTAAACATGGCTACACGTGAACTGAGTTAGGAAAGAGAACAGAGTCTCACATTTAGAAAACACTCTTATGCCTGCATAAAGGGGAAGGATAGGTGGGGTGATGCATAAAACCAGAGTTTGATATAAGCACAGGGACCGTTTCAAAAACAAACTTTGGAATTGACAAAACCGACACCTTCCTCCGTGAAAGAGACTCAAAACCCCATATTTCCCACAGAGGATTATATCTGACTAGTAAGAATCTTAAAACCTATGTATTGATATGTCTCCATAAGGGAATCAAGTGTGTCTAGAGTGGCATAAACATGGCAGCGAGAATCAGCTCAAACCCACTATAAAAAGGAATTTCAAAAGCAAAACGAAAAAACAGGGAAATTCTTTACAATTCCTTCAGGGTGTCTGAGGAAACCTGGAAAGACGCTATCTACAATGACAGCTGGATGTGGCATAAGGCTGGACACTTGGGACTGAGAGGATTGGTGAGATTGGGTGAGCAAATGCAGACCCTTTCAAGCAATAATGCATGGCCCCCATTCCATGGGTCCCAACTCTCCAGGTTCAATGGAATATTACTACAGCTATAACATGTACAGGAAACCTAGAGAATGGACACACTGTGAATACGAAAGGTTTCTAAAACTCAACGAATAGTCCCTCTCCTGGTGCTCCAGTTTGACTTTCCAACTGCCTTACTATCAATCTCCCAACTTGGAGAGACAGGCCCTTTAACCTCCTGGTTTGCACAGGTTCCCAATTTGGCAGAGGATGGAAGGGACGAGGGAGAACCCATGAGAGAGTAGCTGTTAGGCATTTGGACGGGCACATGTCACTCTAATTTCCCGGCAGGAAGAAAAATTAACCAAAGTCTCAGCCACCCACCGGGAACCAGTATAGGACATGATCCAAAATTTTGGACTTGCGTTCAGCTCACAAAAAACGAGTTGAGAAATGGAGCTCAGGGGCACAGCAATTCACAAACTGGCCGAGTGATAAAGGAGAACTATCGTCCAAAAGTCTGTTGAGGGAAGTCAACGAGGCGGACTTGAATGTGAGGCAAAATAGCAGGAAACAGATTTCAAGAGGTACGTTGGAATCGCCTGTAAAGCACAGGAAGAGGGGCACAACTTGGACAATGGTGCACTTGGCCAAAAAGGGCGTATGCGTTTTCTCCTGAATATATTCAGGAGAAAACGCATACGCCCTTTTTGGCCAAGCAAGCAAGCGGGCAATGCAAATCTGCACTACAAAGAAGTATCACTTCCCACCGGTCAAAAGGGACATCCACAAAATGTGTAAAAACCAGAAAGGCAAGACAGGCCCTGGAGAACTGGGAGCCTTGCTATGCTGATGGGCGGGATGTAAATTGCCAACTGCCTCACTGGAGGAGTGCATTGTGTTCCCTAAAACAAGTAAACAACAGAGCTACAGAGCCAAGGCCACTTCCAGTCTAGGGAATATACCTTGGGAAAACTGAAAATCAATAAGAAAGAGCCACCTCCAAATTTAGGGCTGCACTGACTACAAGAACCTCAACTTGGGTACACCTTAAATATCCCAGGAAATATAAAAATGGTTCAAAACATTGTGGTACTTACGTTCGATGGAATATCCCTCAGCCATGAAATCAATGTCATAAGACCAGTAGCAGCAAAGTGAGTGGATTCAGGTACGATGATTCTAAGTGAAATAAGTCACACAGAAAAAGAAACTTATCATAAGATATCACTTATGAAGATCCTGTAAACATGGCTACACGTGAACTGAGTTAGGAAAGAGAACAGAGTCTCACATTTAGAAAACACTCTTATGCCTGCATAAAGGGGAAGGAGAGGTGGGGTGATGCATAAAACCAGAGTTTGATATAAGCACAGGGACCGTTTCAAAAACCAACTTTGGAATAGACAAGACCTACACCTTCCTCAGTGAAAGAGACTCAAAACCCCATATTTCCCACAGAGGAATATATCTGACTAGAAAGAATCTTAAAACCTATGTATTGATATGTCTCCATAAGGGAATCAAGTGTGTCTAGAGTGGCATAAACATGGCAGCGAGAATCAGCTCAAACCCACTATAAAAAGGAATTTCAAAAGCAAAACCAAAAAACAGGGAAATTCTTTACAATTCCTTCAGGGTGTCTGAGGAAACCTGGAAAGACCCTATCTACAATGACAGCTGGATGTGGCATAAGGCTGGACACTTGCGACTGAGAGGATTGGTGAGATTGGGTGAGCAAATGCAGACCCTTTCAAGCAATAATGCATGGCCCCCATTCCATGGGTCCCAACTCTCCAGGTTCAAGGGAATATTACTACAGCTATAACATGTACAGTAAACCTAGAGAATGGACACACTGTGAATACGAAAGGTTTCTAAAACTCAACGAATAGTCCCTCTCCTGGTGCTCCAGTTTGACTTTCCAACTGCCTTACTATCAATCTCCCAACTTGGAGAGACAGGCCCTTTAACCTCCTGGTTTGCACAGGTTCCCAATTTGGCAGAGGATGGAAGGGACGAGGGAGAACCCATGAGAGAGTAGCTGTTAGGCATTTGGACGGGCACATGTCACTCTAATTTCCCGGCAGGAAGAAGAATTAACCAAAGTCTCAGCCACCCACCGGGAACCAGTATAGGACATGATCCAAAATTTTGGACTTGCGTTCAGCTCACAAAAAACGAGTTGAGAAATGGAGCTCAGGGGCACAGCAATTCACAAACTGGCAGAGTGATAAAGGACAACTATCGTCCAAAAATCTGTTGAGGGAAGTCAACGAGGCGGACTTGAAAGCGAGGCAAAATAGCAGGAAACAGATTTCAAGAGGTACGTTGGAATCGCCTGTAAAGCACAGGAAGAGGGGCACAACTTGGACAATGGTGCACTTGGCCAAAAAGGGCGTATGCGTTTTCTCCTGAATATATTCAGGAGAAAACGCATACGCCCTTTTTGGCCAAGCAAGCAAGCGGGCAATGCAAATCTGCACTACAAAGAAGTATCACTTCCCACCGGTCAAAAGGGACATCCACAAAATGTGTAAAAACCAGAAAGGCAAGACAGGCCCTGGAGAACTGGGAGCCTTGTTATGCTGATGGGCGGGATGTAAATTGCCAACTGCCTCACTGGAGGAGTGCATTGTGTTCCCTAAAACAAGTAAACAACAGAGCTACAGAGCCAAGGCCACTTCCAGTCTAGGGAATATACCTTGGGAAAACTGAAAATCAATAAGAAAGAGCCACCTCCAAATTTAGGGCTGCACTGACTACAAGAACCTCAACTTGGGTACACCTTAAATATCCCAGGAAATATAAAAATGGTTCAAAACATTGTGGTACTTACGTTCGATGGAATATCCCTCAGCCATGAAATCAATGTCATAAGACCAGTAGCAGCAAAGTGAGTGGATTCAGGTACGATGATTCTAAGTGAAATAAGTCACACAGAAAAAGAAACTTATCATAAGATATCACTTATGAAGATCCTGTAAACATGGCTACACGTGAACTGAGTTAGGAAAGAGAACAGAGTCTCACATTTAGAAAACACTCTTATGCCTGCATAAAGGGGAAGGAGAGGTGGGGTGATGCATAAAACCAGAGTTTGATATAAGCACAGGGACCGTTTCAAAAACCAACTTTGGAATAGACAAGACCTACACCTTCCTCAGTGAAAGAGACTCAAAACCCCATATTTCCCACAGAGGAATATATCTGACTAGTAAGAATCTTAAAACCTATGTATTGATATGTCTCCATAAGGGAATCAAGTGTGTCTAGAGTGGCATAAACATGGCAGCGAGAATCAGCTCAAACCCACTATAAAAAGGAATTTCAAAAGCAAAACCAAAAAACAGGGAAATTCTTTACAATTCCTTCAGGGTGTCTGAGGAAACCTGGAAAGACCCTATCTACAATGACAGCTGGATGTGGCATAAGGCTGGACACTTGCGACTGAGAGGATTGGTGAGATTGGGTGAGCAAATGCAGACCCTTTCAAGCAATAATGCATGGCCCCCATTCCATGGGTCCCAACTCTCCAGGTTCAAGGGAATATTACTACAGCTATAACATGTACAGGAAACCTAGAGAATGGACACACTGTGAATACGAAAGGGTTCTAAAACTCAACGAATAGTCCCTCTCCTGGTGCTCCAGTTTGACTTTCCAACTGCCTTACTATCAATCTCCCAACTTGGAGAGACAGGCCCTTTAACCTCCTGGTTTGCACAGGTTCCCAATTTGGCAGAGGATGGAAGGGACGAGGGAGAACCCATGAGAGAGTAGCTGTTAGGCATTTGGACGGGCACATGTCACTCTAATTTCCCGGCAGGAAGAAGAATTAACCAAAGTCTCAGCCACCCACTGGGAACCAGTATAGGACATGATCCAAAATTTTGGACTTGCGTTCAGCTCACAAAAAACGAGTTGAGAAATGGAGCTCAGGGGCACAGCAATTCACAAACTGGCAGAGTGATAAAGGACAACTATCGTCCAAAAATCTGTTGAGGGAAGTCAACGAGGTGGACTTGAAAGCGAGGCAAAATAGCAGGAAACAGATTTCAAGAGGTACGTTGGAATCGCCTGTAAAGCACAGGAAGAGGGGCACAACTTGGACAATGGTGCACTTGGCCAAAAAGGGCGTATGCGTTTTCTCCTGAATATATTCAGGAGAAAACGCATACGCCCTTTTTGGCCAAGCAAGCAAGCGGGCAATGCAAATCTGCACTACAAAGAAGTATCACTTCCCACCGGTCAAAAGGGACATCCACAAAATGTGTAAAAACCAGAAAGGCAAGACAGGCCCTGGAGAACTGGGAGCCTTGTTATGCTGATGGGCGGGATGTAAATTGCCAACTGCCTCACTGGAGGAGTGCATTGTGTTCCCTAAAACAAGTAAACAACAGAGCTACAGAGCCAAGGCCACTTCCAGTCTAGGGAATATACCTTGGGAAAACTGAAAATCAATAAGACAGAGCCACCCCAAAATTTAGGGCTGCACGGCTTACAAGAACCTCAACTTGGGTACACCTTAAATATCCCAGGAAATATAAAAATGGTTCAAAACATTGTGGTACTTACGTTCGATGGAATATCCCTCAGCCATGAAATCAATGTCATAAGACCAGTAGCAGCAAAGTGAGTGGATTCAGGTACGATGATTCTAAGTGAAATAAGTCACACAGAAAAAGAAACTTATCATAAGATATCACTTATGAAGATCCTGTAAACATGGCTACACGTGAACTGAGTTAGGAAAGAGAACAGAGTCTCACATTTAGAAAACACTCTTATGCCTGCATAAAGGGGAAGGAGAGGTGGGGTGATGCATAAAACCAGAGTTTGATATAAGCACAGGGACCGTTTCAAAAACCAACTTTGGAATAGACAAGACCTACACCTTCCTCAGTGAAAGAGACTCAAAACCCCATATTTCCCACAGAGGAATATATCTGACTAGTAAGAATCTTAAAACCTATGTATTGATATGTCTCCATAAGGGAATCAAGTGTGTCTAGAGTGGCATAAACATGGCAGCGAGAATCAGCTCAAACCCACTATAAAAAGGAATTTCAAAAGCAAAACCAAAAAACAGGGAAATTCTTTACAATTCCTTCAGGGTGTCTGAGGAAACCTGGAAAGACCCTATCTACAATGACAGCTGGATGTGGCATAAGGCTGGACACTTGCGACTGAGAGGATTGGTGAGATTGGGTGAGCAAATGCAGACCCTTTCAAGCAATAATGCATGGCCCCCATTCCATGGGTCCCAACTCTCCAGGTTCAAGGGAATATTACTACAGCTATAACATGTACAGGAAACCTAGAGAATGGACACACTGTGAATACGAAAGGGTTCTAAAACTCAACGAATAGTCCCTCTCCTGGTGCTCCAGTTTGACTTTCCAACTGCCTTACTATCAATCTCCCAACTTGGAGAGACAGGCCCTTTAACCTCCTGGTTTGCACAGGTTCCCAATTTGGCAGAGGATGGAAGGGACGAGGGAGAACCCATGAGAGAGTAGCTGTTAGGCATTTGGACGGGCACATGTCACTCTAATTTCCCGGCAGGAAGAAGAATTAACCAAAGTCTCAGCCACCCACCGGGAACCAGTATAGGACATGATCCAAAATTTTGGACTTGCGTTCAGCTCACAAAAAACGAGTTGAGAAATGGAGCTCAGGGGCACAGCAATTCACAAACTGGCAGAGTGATAAAGGACAACTATCGTCCAAAAATCTGTTGAGGGAAGTCAACGAGGCGGACTTGAAAGCGAGGCAAAATAGCAGGAAACAGATTTCAAGAGGTACGTTGGAATCGCCTGTAAAGCACAGGAAGAGGGGCACAACTTGGACAATGGTGCACTTGGCCAAAAAGGGCGTATGCGTTTTCTCCTGAATATATTCAGGAGAAAACGCATACGCCCTTTTTGGCCAAGCAAGCAAGCGGGCAATGCAAATCTGCACTACAAAGAAGTATCACTTCCCACCGGTCAAAAGGGACATCCACAAAATGTGTAAAAACCAGAAAGGCAAGACAGGCCCTGGAGAACTGGGAGCCTTGTTATGCTGATGGGCGGGATGTAAATTGCCAACTGCCTCACTGGAGGAGTGCATTGTGTTCCCTAAAACAAGTAAACAACAGAGCTACAGAGCCAAGGCCACTTCCAGTCTAGGGAATATACCTTGGGAAAACTGAAAATCAATAAGAAAGAGCCACCTCCAAATTTAGGGCTGCACTGACTACAAGAACCTCAACTTGGGTACACCTTAAATATCCCAGGAAATATAAAAATGGTTCAAAACATTGTGGTACTTACGTTCGATGGAATATCCCTCAGCCATGAAATCAATGTCATAAGACCAGTAGCAGCAAAGTGAGTGGATTCAGGTACGATGATTCTAAGTGAAATAAGTCACACAGAAAAAGAAACTTATCATAAGATATCACTTATGAAGATCCTGTAAACATGGCTACACGTGAACTGAGTTAGGAAAGAGAACAGAGTCTCACATTTAGAAAACACTCTTATGCCTGCATAAAGGGGAAGGAGAGGTGGGGTGATGCATAAAACCAGAGTTTGATATAAGCACAGGGACCGTTTCAAAAACCAACTTTGGAATAGACAAGACCTACACCTTCCTCAGTGAAAGAGACTCAAAACCCCATATTTCCCACAGAGGAATATATCTGACTAGAAAGAATCTTAAAACCTATGTATTGATATGTCTCCATAAGGGAATCAAGTGTGTCTAGAGTGGCATAAACATGGCAGCGAGAATCAGCTCAAACCCACTATAAAAAGGAATTTCAAAAGCAAAACCAAAAAACAGGGAAATTCTTTACAATTCCTTCAGGGTGTCTGAGGAAACCTGGAAAGACCCTATCTACAATGACAGCTGGATGTGGCATAAGGCTGGACACTTGCGACTGAGAGGATTGGTGAGATTGGGTGAGCAAATGCAGACCCTTTCAAGCAATAATGCATGGCCCCCATTCCATGGGTCCCAACTCTCCAGGTTCAAGGGAATATTACTACAGCTATAACATGTACAGTAAACCTAGAGAATGGACACACTGTGAATACGAAAGGTTTCTAAAACTCAACGAATAGTCCCTCTCCTGGTGCTCCAGTTTGACTTTCCAACTGCCTTACTATCAATCTCCCAACTTGGAGAGACAGGCCCTTTAACCTCCTGGTTTGCACAGGTTCCCAATTTGGCAGAGGATGGAAGGGACGAGGGAGAACCCATGAGAGAGTAGCTGTTAGGCATTTGGACGGGCACATGTCACTCTAATTTCCCGGCAGGAAGAAGAATTAACCAAAGTCTCAGCCACCCACCGGGAACCAGTATAGGACATGATCCAAAATTTTGGACTTGCGTTCAGCTCACAAAAAACGAGTTGAGAAATGGAGCTCAGGGGCACAGCAATTCACAAACTGGCAGAGTGATAAAGGACAACTATCGTCCAAAAATCTGTTGAGGGAAGTCAACGAGGCGGACTTGAAAGCGAGGCAAAATAGCAGGAAACAGATTTCAAGAGGTACGTTGGAATCGCCTGTAAAGCACAGGAAGAGGGGCACAACTTGGACAATGGTGCACTTGGCCAAAAAGGGCGTATGCGTTTTCTCCTGAATATATTCAGGAGAAAACGCATACGCCCTTTTTGGCCAAGCAAGCAAGCGGGCAATGCAAATCTGCACTACAAAGAAGTATCACTTCCCACCGGTCAAAAGGGACATCCACAAAATGTGTAAAAACCAGAAAGGCAAGACAGGCCCTGGAGAACTGGGAGCCTTGTTATGCTGATGGGCGGGATGTAAATTGCCAACTGCCTCACTGGAGGAGTGCATTGTGTTCCCTAAAACAAGTAAACAACAGAGCTACAGAGCCAAGGCCACTTCCAGTCTAGGGAATATACCTTGGGAAAACTGAAAATCAATAAGAAAGAGCCACCTCCAAATTTAGGGCTGCACTGACTACAAGAACCTCAACTTGGGTACACCTTAAATATCCCAGGAAATATAAAAATGGTTCAAAACATTGTGGTACTTACGTTCGATGGAATATCCCTCAGCCATGAAATCAATGTCATAAGACCAGTAGCAGCAAAGTGAGTGGATTCAGGTACGATGATTCTAAGTGAAATAAGTCACACAGAAAAAGAAACTTATCATAAGATATCACTTATGAAGATCCTGTAAACATGGCTACACGTGAACTGAGTTAGGAAAGAGAACAGAGTCTCACATTTAGAAAACACTCTTATGCCTGCATAAAGGGGAAGGAGAGGTGGGGTGATGCATAAAACCAGAGTTTGATATAAGCACAGGGACCGTTTCAAAAACCAACTTTGGAATAGACAAGACCTACACCTTCCTCAGTGAAAGAGACTCAAAACCCCATATTTCCCACAGAGGAATATATCTGACTAGTAAGAATCTTAAAACCTATGTATTGATATGTCTCCATAAGGGAATCAAGTGTGTCTAGAGTGGCATAAACATGGCAGCGAGAATCAGCTCAAACCCACTATAAAAAGGAATTTCAAAAGCAAAACCAAAAAACAGGGAAATTCTTTACAATTCCTTCAGGGTGTCTGAGGAAACCTGGAAAGACCCTATCTACAATGACAGCTGGATGTGGCATAAGGCTGGACACTTGCGACTGAGAGGATTGGTGAGATTGGGTGAGCAAATGCAGACCCTTTCAAGCAATAATGCATGGCCCCCATTCCATGGGTCCCAACTCTCCAGGTTCAAGGGAATATTACTACAGCTATAACATGTACAGGAAACCTAGAGAATGGACACACTGTGAATACGAAAGGGTTCTAAAACTCAACGAATAGTCCCTCTCCTGGTGCTCCAGTTTGACTTTCCAACTGCCTTACTATCAATCTCCCAACTTGGAGAGACAGGCCCTTTAACCTCCTGGTTTGCACAGGTTCCCAATTTGGCAGAGGATGGAAGGGACGAGGGAGAACCCATGAGAGAGTAGCTGTTAGGCATTTGGACGGGCACATGTCACTCTAATTTCCCGGCAGGAAGAAGAATTAACCAAAGTCTCAGCCACCCACTGGGAACCAGTATAGGACATGATCCAAAATTTTGGACTTGCGTTCAGCTCACAAAAAACGAGTTGAGAAATGGAGCTCAGGGGCACAGCAATTCACAAACTGGCAGAGTGATAAAGGACAACTATCGTCCAAAAATCTGTTGAGGGAAGTCAACGAGGTGGACTTGAAAGCGAGGCAAAATAGCAGGAAACAGATTTCAAGAGGTACGTTGGAATCGCCTGTAAAGCACAGGAAGAGGGGCACAACTTGGACAATGGTGCACTTGGCCAAAAAGGGCGTATGCGTTTTCTCCTGAATATATTCAGGAGAAAACGCATACGCCCTTTTTGGCCAAGCAAGCAAGCGGGCAATGCAAATCTGCACTACAAAGAAGTATCACTTCCCACCGGTCAAAAGGGACATCCACAAAATGTGTAAAAACCAGAAAGGCAAGACAGGCCCTGGAGAACTGGGAGCCTTGTTATGCTGATGGGCGGGATGTAAATTGCCAACTGCCTCACTGGAGGAGTGCATTGTGTTCCCTAAAACAAGTAAACAACAGAGCTACAGAGCCAAGGCCACTTCCAGTCTAGGGAATATACCTTGGGAAAACTGAAAATCAATAAGACAGAGCCACCCCAAAATTTAGGGCTGCACGGCTTACAAGAACCTCAACTTGGGTACACCTTAAATATCCCAGGAAATATAAAAATGGTTCAAAACATTGTGGTACTTACGTTCGATGGAATATCCCTCAGCCATGAAATCAATGTCATAAGACCAGTAGCAGCAAAGTGAGTGGATTCAGGTACGATGATTCTAAGTGAAATAAGTCACACAGAAAAAGAAACTTATCATAAGATATCACTTATGAAGATCCTGTAAACATGGCTACACGTGAACTGAGTTAGGAAAGAGAACAGAGTCTCACATTTAGAAAACACTCTTATGCCTGCATAAAGGGGAAGGAGAGGTGGGGTGATGCATAAAACCAGAGTTTGATATAAGCACAGGGACCGTTTCAAAAACCAACTTTGGAATAGACAAGACCTACACCTTCCTCAGTGAAAGAGACTCAAAACCCCATATTTCCCACAGAGGAATATATCTGACTAGTAAGAATCTTAAAACCTATGTATTGATATGTCTCCATAAGGGAATCAAGTGTGTCTAGAGTGGCATAAACATGGCAGCGAGAATCAGCTCAAACCCACTATAAAAAGGAATTTCAAAAGCAAAACCAAAAAACAGGGAAATTCTTTACAATTCCTTCAGGGTGTCTGAGGAAACCTGGAAAGACCCTATCTACAATGACAGCTGGATGTGGCATAAGGCTGGACACTTGCGACTGAGAGGATTGGTGAGATTGGGTGAGCAAATGCAGACCCTTTCAAGCAATAATGCATGGCCCCCATTCCATGGGTCCCAACTCTCCAGGTTCAAGGGAATATTACTACAGCTATAACATGTACAGGAAACCTAGAGAATGGACACACTGTGAATACGAAAGGGTTCTAAAACTCAACGAATAGTCCCTCTCCTGGTGCTCCAGTTTGACTTTCCAACTGCCTTACTATCAATCTCCCAACTTGGAGAGACAGGCCCTTTAACCTCCTGGTTTGCACAGGTTCCCAATTTGGCAGAGGATGGAAGGGACGAGGGAGAACCCATGAGAGAGTAGCTGTTAGGCATTTGGACGGGCACATGTCACTCTAATTTCCCGGCAGGAAGAAGAATTAACCAAAGTCTCAGCCACCCACCGGGAACCAGTATAGGACATGATCCAAAATTTTGGACTTGCGTTCAGCTCACAAAAAACGAGTTGAGAAATGGAGCTCAGGGGCACAGCAATTCACAAACTGGCAGAGTGATAAAGGACAACTATCGTCCAAAAATCTGTTGAGGGAAGTGAACGAGGCGGACTTGAAAGCGAGGCAAAATAGCAGGAAACAGATTTCAAGAGGTACGTTGGAATCGCCTGTAAAGCACAGGAAGAGGGGCACAACTTGGACAATGGTGCACTTGGCCAAAAAGGGCGTATGCGTTTTCTCCTGAATATATTCAGGAGAAAACGCATACGCCCTTTTTGGCCAAGCAAGCAAGCGGGCAATGCAAATCTGC
This sequence comes from Mesoplodon densirostris, assembly GCF_025265405.1. NCBI lineage: Eukaryota > Metazoa > Chordata > Mammalia > Artiodactyla > Ziphiidae > Mesoplodon > Mesoplodon densirostris. Next base: position 1,293,698 of record NW_026778213.1, read on the forward strand.
ACTACAAAGAAGTATCACTTCCCACCGGTCAAAAGGGACATCCACAAAATGTGTAAAAACCAGAAAGGCAAGACAGGCCCTGGAGAACTGGGAGCCTTGTTATGCTGATGGGCGGGATGTAAATTGCCAACTGCCTCACTGGAGGAGTGCATTGTGTTCCCTAAAACAAGTAAACAACAGAGCTACAGAGCCAAGGCCACTTCCAGTCTAGGGAATATACCTGGGGAAAACTGAAAATCAATAAGAAAGAGCCACCTCCAAATTTGGGGCTGCACTGGCTACAAGAACCTCAACTTGGGTACACCTTAAATATCCCAGGAAATATAAAAATGGTTCAAAACATTGTGGTACTTACGTACGATGGAATATCCCTCAGCGATGAAATCAATGTCATAAGACAAGAAGCAGCAAAGTGAGTGGATTCAGGTACGATGATTCTAAGTGAAATAAGTCACACAGAAAAAGGAACTTATCATAAGATATCACTTATGAAGATCCTGTAAACATGGCTACACGTGAACTGAGTTAGGAAAGAGAACAGAGTCTCACATTTAGAAAACACTCTTATGCCTGCATAAAGGGGAAGGATAGGTGGGGTGATGCATAAAACCAGAGTTTGATATAAGCACAGGGACCGTTTCAAAAACCAACTTTGGAATTGACAAAACCGACACCTTCCTCCGTGAAAGAGACTCAAAACCCCATATTTCCCACAGAGGATTATATCTGACTAGTAAGAATCTTAAACCTATGTATTGATATGTCTCCATAAGGGAATCAAGTGTGTCTAGAGTGGCATAAACATGGCAGCGAGAATCAGCTCAAACCCACTATAAAAAGGAATTTCAAAAGCAAAACGAAAAAACAGGGAAATTCTTTACAATTCCTTCAGGGTGTCTGAGGAAACCTGGAAAGACCCTATCTACAATGACAGCTGGATGTGGCATAAGGCTGGACACTTGGGACTGAGAGGATTGGTGAGATTGGGTGAGCAAATGCAGACCCTTTCAAGCAATAATGCATGGCCCCCATTCCATGGGTCCCAACTCTCCAGGTTCAATGGAATATTACTACAGCTATAACATGTACAGGAAACCTAGAGAATGGACACACTGTGAATACGAAAGGTTTCTAAAACTCAACGAATAGTCCCTCTCCTGGTGCTCCAGTTTGACTTTCCAACTGCCTTACTATCAATCTCCCAACTTGGAGAGACAGGCCCTTTAACCTCCTGGTTTGCACAGGTTCCCAATTTGGCAGAGGATGGAAGGGACAAGGGAGAACCCATGAGAGAGTAGCTGTTAGGCATTTGGACGGGCACATGTCACTCTAATTTCCCGGCAGGAAGAAGAATTAACCAAAGTCTCAGCCACCCACCGGGAACCAGTATAGGACATGATCCAAAATTTTGGACTTGCGTTCAGCTCCCAAAAAACGAGTTGAGAAATGGAGCTCAGGGGCACAGCAATTCACAAACTGGCAGAGTGATAAAGGACAACTATCGTCCAAAAGTCTGTTGAGGGAAGTCAACGAGGCGGACTTGAAAGTGAGGTAAAATAGCAGGAAACAGAGTTCAAGAGGTACGTTGGAATCGCCTGTAAAGCACAGGAAGAGGGGCACAACTTGGACAATGGTGCACTTGGCCAAAAAGGGCGTATGCGTTTTCTCCTGAATATATTCAGGAGAAAACGCATACGCCCTTTTTGGCCAAGCAAGCAAGCGGGCAATGCAAATCTGCACTACAAAGAAGTATCACTTCCCACCGGTCAAAAGGGACATCCACAAAATGTGTAAAAACCAGAAAGGCAAGACAGGCCCTGGAGAACTGGGAGCCTTGCTATGCTGATAGGCGGGATGTAAATTGCCAACTGCCTCACTGGAGGAGTGCATTGTGTTCCCTAAAACAAGTAAACAACAGAGCTACAGAGCCAAGGCCACTTCCAGTCTAGGGAATAGACCTTGGGAAAACTGAAAATCAATAAGAAAGAGCCACCTCCAAATTTAGGGCTGCACTGACTACAAGAACCTCAACTTGGGTACACCTTAAATATCCCAGGAAATATAAAAATGGTTCAAAACATTGTGGTATTTACGTACGATGGAATATCCCTCAGCGATGAAATCAATGTCATAAGACCAGTAGCAGCAAAGTGAGTGGATTCAGGTACGATGATTCTATGTGAAATAAGTCACACAGAAAAAGAAACTTATCATAAGATATCACTTATGAAGATCCTGTAAACATGGCTACACGTGAACTGAGTTAGGAAAGAGAACAGAGTCTCACATTTAGAAAACACGCTTATGCCTGCATAAAGGGGATGGAGAGGTGGGGTGATGCATAAAACCAGAGTTTGATATAAGCACAGGGACCGTTCCAAAAACCAACTTTGGAATAGACAAGACCTACACCTTCCTCAGTGAAAGAGACTCAAAACCCCATATTTCCCGCAGAGGAATATATCTGACTAGTAAGAATCTTAAAACCTATGTATTGATATGACTCCATAAGGGAATCAAGTGTGTCTAGAGTGGCATAAACATGGCAACGAGAATCAGCTCAAACCCACTATAAAAAGGAATTTCAAAAGCAAAGCCAAAAAACAGGGAAATTCTTTACAATTCCTTCAGGGTGTCTGAGGAAAGCTGGAAAGACCCTATCTACAATGACAGCTGGATGTGGCATAAGGCTGGACACTTGGGACTGAGAGGATTGGTGAGATTGGGTGAGCAAATGCAGACCCTTTCAAGCAATAATGCATGGCCCCCATTCCATGGGTCCCAACTCTCCAGGTTCAAGGGAATATTACTACAGCTATAACATGTACAGGAAACCTAGAGAATAGACACACTGTGAATACGAACGGTTTCTAAAACTCAACGAATAGGCCCTCTCCTGGTGCTCCAGTTTGACTTTCCAACTGCCTTACTATCAATCTCCCAACTTGGAGAGACAGGCCCTTTAACCTCCTGGTTTGCACAGGTTCCCAATTTGCCAGAGGATGGAAAGGACAAGGGAGAACCCATGAGAGAGTAGCTGTTAGGCATTTGGACGGGCACATGTCACTCTAATTTCCCGGCAGGAAGAAGAATTAACCAAAGTCTCAGCCACCCACCGGGAACCAGTATAGGACACGATCCAAAATTTTGGACTTGCGTTCAGCTCACAAAAAACGAGTTGAGAAATGGAGCTCAGGGGCACAGCAATTCACAAACTGGCAGAGTGATAAAGGACAACTATCGTCCAAAAATCTGTTGAGGGAAGTCAACGAGGCGGACTTGAAAGTGAGGCAAAATAGCAGGAAACAGATTTCAAGAGGTACGTTGGAATCGCCTGTAAAGCACAGGAAGAGGGGCACAACTTGGACAATGGTGCACTTGGCCAAAAAGGGCGTATGCGTTTTCTCCTGAATATATTCAGGAGAAAACGCATACGCCCTTTTTGGCCAAGCAAGCAAGCGGGCAATGCAAATCTGCACTACAAAGAAGTATCACTTCCCACCGGTCAAAAGGGACATCCACAAAATGTGTAAAAACCAGAAAGGCAAGACAGGCCCTGGAGAACTGGGAGCCTTGCTATGCTGATGGGCGGGATGTAAATTGCCAACTGCCTCACTGGAGGAGTGCATTGTGTTCCCTAAAACAAGTAAACAACAGAGCTACAGAGCCAAGGCCACTTCCAGTCTAGGGAATATACCTTGGGAAAACTGAAAATCAATAAGAAAGAGCCACCTCCAAATTTAGGGCTGCACTGACTACAAGAACCTCAACTTGGGTACACCTTAAATATCCCAGGAAATATAAAAATGGTTCAAAACATTGTGGTATTTACGTACGATGGAATATCCCTCAGCGATGAAATCAATGTCATAAGACCAGTAGCAGCAAAGTGAGTGGATTCAGGTACGATGATTCTATGTGAAATAAGTCACACAGAAAAAGAAACTTATCATAAGATATCACTTATGAAGATCCTGTAAACATGGCTACACGTGAACTGAGTTAGGAAAGAGAACAGAGTCTCACATTTAGAAAACACGCTTATGCCTGCATAAAGGGGATGGAGAGGTGGGGTGATGCATAAAACCAGAGTTTGATATAAGCACAGGGACCGTTCCAAAAACCAACTTTGGAATAGACAAGACCTACACCTTCCTCAGTGAAAGAGACTCAAAACCCCATATTTCCCGCAGAGGAATATATCTGACTAGTAAGAATCTTAAAACCTATGTATTGATATGACTCCATAAGGGAATCAAGTGTGTCTAGAGTGGCATAAACATGGCAACGAGAATCAGCTCAAACCCACTATAAAAAGGAATTTCAAAAGCAAAGCCAAAAAACAGGGAAATTCTTTACAATTCCTTCAGGGTGTCTGAGGAAACCTGGAAAGACCCTATCTACAATGACAGCTGGATGTGGCATAAGGCTGGACACTTGGGACTGAGAGGATTGGTGAGATTGGGTGAGCAAATGCAGACCCTTTCAAGCAATAATGCATGGCCCCCATTCCATGGGTCCCAACTCTCCAGGTTCAAGGGAATATTACTACAGCTATAACATGTACAGGAAACCTAGAGAATAGACACACTGTGAATACGAACGGTTTCTAAAACTCAACGAATAGGCCCTCTCCTGGTGCTCCAGTTTGACTTTCCAACTGCCTTACTATCAATCTCCCAACTTGGAGAGACAGGCCCTTTAACCTCCTGGTTTGCACAGGTTCCCAATTTGCCAGAGGATGGAAAGGACAAGGGAGAACCCATGAGAGAGTAGCTGTTAGGCATTTGGACGGGCACATGTCACTCTAATTTCCCGGCAGGAAGAAGAATTAACCAAAGTCTCAGCCACCCACCGGGAACCAGTATAGGACACGATCCAAAATTTTGGACTTGCGTTCAGCTCACAAAAAACGAGTTGAGAAATGGAGCTCAGGGGCACAGCAATTCACAAACTGGCAGAGTGATAAAGGACAACTATCGTCCAAAAATCTGTTGAGGGAAGTCAACGAGGCGGACTTGAAAGTGAGGCAAAATAGCAGGAAACAGATTTCAAGAGGTACGTTGGAATCGCCTGTAAAGCACAGGAAGAGGGGCACAACTTGGACAATGGTGCACTTGGCCAAAAAGGGCGTATGCGTTTTCTCCTGAATATATTCAGGAGAAAACGCATACGCCCTTTTTGGCCAAGCAAGCAAGCGGGCAATGCAAATCTGCACTACAAAGAAGTATCACTTCCCACCGGTCAAAAGGGACATCCACAAAATGTGTAAAAACCAGAAAGGCAAGACAGGCCCTGGAGAACTGGGAGCCTTGCTATGCTGATGGGCGGGATGTAAATTGCCAACTGCCTCACTGGAGGAGTGCATTGTGTTCCCTAAAACAAGTAAACAACAGAGCTACAGAGCCAAGGCCACTTCCAGTCTAGGGAATATACCTTGGGAAAACTGAAAATCAATAAGAAAGAGCCACCTCCAAATTTAGGGCTGCACTGACTACAAGAACCTCAACTTGGGTACACCTTAAATATCCCAGGAAATATAAAAATGGTTCAAAACATTGTGGTATTTACGTACGATGGAATATCCCTCAGCGATGAAATCAATGTCATAAGACCAGTAGCAGCAAAGTGAGTGGATTCAGGTACGATGATTCTATGTGAAATAAGTCACACAGAAAAAGAAACTTATCATAAGATATCACTTATGAAGATCCTGTAAACATGGCTACACGTGAACTGAGTTAGGAAAGAGAACAGAGTCTCACATTTAGAAAACACGCTTATGCCTGCATAAAGGGGATGGAGAGGTGGGGTGATGCATAAAACCAGAGTTTGATATAAGCACAGGGACCGTTCCAAAAACCAACTTTGGAATAGACAAGACCTACACCTTCCTCAGTGAAAGAGACTCAAAACCCCATATTTCCCGCAGAGGAATATATCTGACTAGTAAGAATCTTAAAACCTATGTATTGATATGACTCCATAAGGGAATCAAGTGTGTCTAGAGTGGCATAAACATGGCAACGAGAATCAGCTCAAACCCACTATAAAAAGGAATTTCAAAAGCAAAGCCAAAAAACAGGGAAATTCTTTACAATTCCTTCAGGGTGTCTGAGGAAACCTGGAAAGACCCTATCTACAATGACAGCTGGATGTGGCATAAGGCTGGACACTTGGGACTGAGAGGATTGGTGAGATTGGGTGAGCAAATGCAGACCCTTTCAAGCAATAATGCATGGCCCCCATTCCATGGGTCCCAACTCTCCAGGTTCAAGGGAATATTACTACAGCTATAACATGTACAGGAAACCTAGAGAATAGACACACTGTGAATACGAACGGTTTCTAAAACTCAACGAATAGGCCCTCTCCTGGTGCTCCAGTTTGACTTTCCAACTGCCTTACTATCAATCTCCCAACTTGGAGAGACAGGCCCTTTAACCTCCTGGTTTGCACAGGTTCCCAATTTGCCAGAGGATGGAAAGGACAAGGGAGAACCCATGAGAGAGTAGCTGTTAGGCATTTGGACGGGCACATGTCACTCTAATTTCCCGGCAGGAAGAAGAATTAACCAAAGTCTCAGCCACCCACCGGGAACCAGTATAGGACACGATCCAAAATTTTGGACTTCCGTTCAGCTCACAAAAAACGAGTTGAGAAATGGAGCTCAGGGGCACAGCAATTCACAAACTGGCAGAGTGATAAAGGACAAGTATCGTCCAAAAATCTGTTGAGAGAAGTCAACGAGGCGGACTTGAAAGCGAGGCAAAATAGCAGGAAACAGATTTCAAGAGGTACCTTGGAATCGCCTGTAAAGCACAGGAAGAGGGGCACAACTTGGACAATGGTGCACTTGGCCAAAAAGGGCGTATGCGTTTTCTCCTGAATATATTCAGGAGAAAACGCATACGCCCTTTTTGGCCAAGCAAGCAAGCGGGCAATGCAAATCTGCACTACAAAGAAGTATCACTTCCCACCGGTCAAAAGGGACATCCACAAAATGTGTAAAAACCAGAAAGGCAAGACAGGCCCTGGAGAACTGGGAGCCTTGTTATGCTGATGGGCGGGATGTAAATTGCCAACTGCCTCACTGGAGGAGTGCATTGTGTTCCCTAAAACAAGTAAACAACAGAGCTACAGAGCCAAGGCCACTTCCAGTCTAGGGAATATACCTTGGGAAAACTGAAAATCAATAAGAAAGAGCCACCTCCAAATTTAGGGCTGCACTGACTACAAGAACCTCAACTTGGGTACACCTTAAATATCCCAGGAAATATAAAAATGGTTCAAAACATTGTGGTACTTACGTTCGATGGAATATCCCTCAGCCATGAAATCAATGTCATAAGACCAGTAGCAGCAAAGTGAGTGGATTCAGGTACGATGATTCTAAGTGAAATAAGTCACACAGAAAAAGAAACTTATCAAAAGATATCACTTATGAAGATCCTGTAAACATGGCTACACGTGAACTGAGTTAGGAAAGAGAACAGAGTCTCACATTTAGAAAACACTCTTATGCCTGCATAAAGGGGAAGGAGAGGTGGGGTGATGCATAAAACCAGAGTTTGATATAAGCACAGGGACCGTTTCAAAAACCAACTTTGGAATAGACAAGACCTACACCTTCCTCAGTGAAAGAGACTCAAAACCCCATATTTCCCACAGAGGAATATATCTGAGTAGTAAGAATCTTAAAACCTATGTATTGATATGTCTCCATAAGGGAATCAAGTGTGTCTAGAGTGGCATAAACATGGCAGCGAGAATCAGCTCAAACCCACTATAAAAAGGAATTTCAAAAGCAAAACCAAAAAACAGGGAAATTCTTTACAATTCCTTCAGGGTGTCTGAGGAAACCTGGAAAGACCCTATCTACAATGACAGCTGGATGTGGCATAAGGCTGGACACTTGCGACTGAGAGGATTGGTGAGATTGGGTGAGCAAATGCAGACCCTTTCAAGCAATAATGCATGGCCCCCATTCCATGGGTCCCAACTCTCCAGGTTCAAGGGAATATTACTACAGCTATAACATGTACAGGAAACCTAGAGAATGGACACACTGTGAATACGAAAGGTTTCTAAAACTCAACGAATAGTCCCTCTCCTGGTGCTCCAGTTTGACTTTCCAACTGCCTTACTATCAATCTCCCAACTTGGAGAGACAGGCCCTTTAACCTCCTGGTTTGCACAGGTTCCCAATTTGGCAGAGGATGGAAGGGACGAGGGAGAACCCATGAGAGAGTAGCTGTTAGGCATTTGGACGGGCACATGTCACTCTAATTTCCCGGCAGGAAGAAGAATTAACCAAAGTCTCAGCCACCCACTGGGAACCAGTATAGGACATGATCCAAAATTTTGGACTTGCGTTCAGCTCACAAAAAACGAGTTGAGAAATGGAGCTCAGGGGCACAGCAATTCACAAACTGGCAGAGTGATAAAGGACAACTATCGTCCAAAAATCTGTTGAGGGAAGTCAACGAGGCGGACTTGAAAGCGAGGCAAAATAGCAGGAAACAGATTTCAAGAGGTACGTTGGAATCGCCTGTAAAGCACAGGAAGAGGGGCACAACTTGGACAATGGTGCACTTGGCCAAAAAGGGCGTATGCGTTTTCTCCTGAATATATTCAGGAGAAAACGCATACGCCCTTTTTGGCCAAGCAAGCAAGCGGGCAATGCAAATCTGCACTACAAAGAAGTATCACTTCCCACCGGTCAAAAGGGACATCCACAAAATGTGTAAAAACCAGAAAGGCAAGACAGGCCCTGGAGAACTGGGAGCCTTGTTATGCTGATGGGCGGGATGTAAATTGCCAACTGCCTCACTGGAGGAGTGCATTGTGTTCCCTAAAACAAGTAAACAACAGAGCTACAGAGCCAAGGCCACTTCCAGTCTAGGGAATATACCTTGGGAAAACTGAAAATCAATAAGACAGAGCCACCCCAAAATTTAGGGCTGCACGGCTTACAAGAACCTCAACTTGGGTACACCTTAAATATCCCAGGAAATATAAAAATGGTTCAAAACATTGTGGTACTTACGTTCGATGGAATATCCCTCAGCCATGAAATCAATGTCATAAGACCAGTAACAGCAAAGTGAGTGGATTCAGGTACGATGATTCTAAGTGAAATAAGTCACACAGAAAAAGAAACTTATCATAAGATATCACTTATGAAGATCCTGTAAACATGGCTACACGTGAACTGAGTTAGGAAAGAGAACAGAGTCTCACATTTAGAAAACACTCTTATGCCTGCATAAAGGGGAAGGAGAGGTGGGGTGATGCATAAAACCAGAGTTTGATATAAGCACAGGGACCGTTTCAAAAACCAACTTTGGAATAGACAAGACCTACACCTTCCTCAGTGAAAGAGACTCAAAACCCCATATTTCCCACAGAGGAATATATCTGACTAGTAAGAATCTTAAAACCTATGTATTGATATGTCTCCATAAGGGAATCAAGTGTGTCTAGAGTGGCATAAACATGGCAGCGAGAATCAGCTCAAACCCACTATAAAAAGGAATTTCAAAAGCAAAACCAAAAAACAGGGAAATTCTTTACAATTCCTTCAGGGTGTCTGAGGATACCTGGAAAGACCCTATCTACAATGACAGCTGGATGTGGCATAAGGCTGGACACTTGCGACTGAGAGGATTGGTGAGATTGGGTGAGCAAATGCAGACCCTTTCAAGCAATAATGCATGGCCCCCATTCCATGGGTCCCAACTCTCCAGGTTCAAGGGAATATTACTACAGCTATAACATGTACAGGAAACCTAGAGAATGGACACACTGTGAATACGAAAGGGTTCTAAAACTCAACGAATAGTCCCTCTCCTGGTGCTCCAGTTTGACTTTCCAACTGCCTTACTATCAATCTCCCAACTTGGAGAGACAGGCCCTTTAACCTCCTGGTTTGCACAGGTTCCCAATTTGGCAGAGGATGGAAGGGACGAGGGAGAACCCATGAGAGAGTAGCTGTTAGGCATTTGGACGGGCACATGTCACTCTAATTTCCCGGGAGGAAGAAGAATTAACCAAAGTCTCAGCCACCCACCGGGAACCAGTATAGGACATGATCCAAAATTTTGGACTTGCGTTCAGCTCACAAAAAACGAGTTGAGAAATGGAGCTCAGGGGCACAGCAATTCACAAACTGGCAGAGTGATAAAGGACAACTATCGTCCAAAAATCTGTTGAGGGAAGTGAACGAGGCGGACTTGAAAGCGAGGCAAAATAGCAGGAAACAGATTTCAAGAGGTACGTTGGAATCGCCTGTAAAGCACAGGAAGAGGGGCACAACTTGGACAATGGTGCACTTGGCCAAAAAGGGCGTATGCGTTTTCTCCTGAATATATTCAGGAGAAAACGCATACGCCCTTTTTGGCCAAGCAAGCAAGCGGGCAATGCAAATCTGCACTACAAAGAAGTATCAATTCCCACCGGTCAAAAGGGACATCCACAAAATGTGTAAAAACCAGAAAGGCAAGACAGGCCCTGGAGAACTGGGAGCCTTGTTATGCTGATGGGCGGGATGTAAATTGCCAACTGCCTCACTGGAGGAGTGCATTGTGTTCCCTAAAACAAGTAAACAACAGAGCTACAGAGCCAAGGCCACTTCCAGTCTAGGGAATATACCTGGGGAAAACTGAAAATCAATAAGAAAGAGCCACCTCCAAATTTAGGGCTGCACTGGCTACAAGAACCTCAACTTGGGTACACCTTAAATATCCCAGGAAATATAAAAATGGTTCAAAACATTGTGGTACTTACGTACGATGGAATATCCCTCAGCGATGAAATCAATGTCATAAGACAAGAAGCAGCAAAGTGAGTGGATTCAGGTACGATGATTCTAAGTGAAATAAGTCACACAGAAAAAGGAACTTATCATAAGATATCACTTATGAAGATCCTGTAAACATGGCTACACGTGAACTGAGTTAGGAAAGAGAACAGAGTCTCACATTTAGAAAACACTCTTATGCCTGCATAAAGGGGAAGGATAGGTGGGGTGATGCATAAAACCAGAGTTTGATATAAGCACAGGGACCGTTTCAAAAACCAACTTTGGAATTGACAAAACCGACACCTTCCTCCGTGAAAGAGACTCAAAACCCCATATTTCCCACAGAGGATTATATCTGACTAGTAAGAATCTTAAAACCTATGTATTGATATGTCTCCATAAGGGAATCAAGTGTGTCTAGAGTGGCATAAACATGGCAGCGAGAATCAGCTCAAACCCACTATAAAAAGGAATTTCAAAAGCAAAACGAAAAAACAGGGAAATTCTTTACAATTCCTTCAGGGTGTCTGAGGAAACCTGGAAAGACCCTATCTACAATGACAGCTGGATGTGGCATAAGGCTGGACACTTGGGACTGAGAGGATTGGTGAGATTGGGTGAGCAAATGCAGACCCTTTCAAGCAATAATGCATGGCCCCCATTCCATGGGTCCCAACTCTCCAGGTTCAATGGAATATTACTACAGCTATAACATGTACAGGAAACCTAGAGAATGGACACACTGTGAATACGAAAGGTTTCTAAAACTCAACGAATAGTCCCTCTCCTGGTGCTCCAGTTTGACTTTCCAACTGCCTTACTATCAATCTCCCAACTTGGAGAGACAGGCCCTTTAACCTCCTGGTTTGCACAGGTTCCCAATTTGGCAGAGGATGGAAGGGACGAGGGAGAACCCATGAGAGAGTAGCTGTTAGGCATTTGGACGGGCACATGTCACTCTAATTTCCCGGCAGGAAGAAGAATTAACCAAAGTCTCAGCCACCCACCGGGAACCAGTATAGGACATGATCCAAAATTTTGGACTTGCGTTCAGCTCACAAAAAACGAGTTGAGAAATGGAGCTCAGGGGCACAGCAATTCACAAACTGGCAGAGTGATAAAGGACAACTATCGTCCAAAAGTCTGTTGAGGGAAGTCAACGAGGCGGACTTGAAAGCGAGGCAAAATAGCAGGAAACAGATTTCAAGAGGTACGTTCGAATCGCCTGTAAAGCACAGGAAGAGGGGCACAACTTGGACAATGGTGCACTTGGCCAAAAAGGGCGTATGCGTTTTCTCCTGAATATATTCAGGAGAAAACGCATACGCCCTTTTTGGCCAAGCAAGCAAGCGGGCAATGCAAATCTGCACTACAAAGAAGTATCACTTCCCACCGGTCAAAAGGGACATCCACAAAATGTGTAAAAACCAGAAAGGCAAGACAGGCCCTGGAGAACTGGGAGCCTTGCTATGCTGATGGGTGGGATGTAAATTGCCAACTGCCTCACTGGAGGAGTGCATTGTGTTCCCTAAAACAAGTAAACAACAGAGCTACAGAGCCAAGGCCACTTCCAGTCTAGGGAATATACCTTGGGAAAACTGAAAATCAATAAGAAAGAGCCACCTCCAAATTTAGGGCTGCACTGACTACAAGAACCTCAACTTGGGTACACCTTAAATATCCCAGGAAATATAAAAATGGTTCAAAACATTGTGGTATTTACGTACGATGGAATATCCCTCAGCGATGAAATCAATGTCATAAGACCAGTAGCAGCAAAGTGAGTGGATTCAGGTACGATGATTCTATGTGAAATAAGTCACACAGAAAAAGAAACTTATCATAAGATATCACTTATGAAGATCCTGTAAACATGGCTACACGTGAACTGAGTTAGGAAAGAGAACAGAGTCTCACATTTAGAAAACACGCTTATGCCTGCATAAAGGGGATGGAGAGGTGGGGTGATGCATAAAACCAGAGTTTGATATAAGCACAGGGACCGTTCCAAAAACCAACTTTGGAATAGACAAGAACTACACCTTCCTCAGTGAAAGAGACTCAAAACCCCATATTTCCCGCAGAGGAATATATCTGACTAGTAAGAATCTTAAAACCTATGTATTGATATGACTCCATAAGGGAATCAAGTGTGTCTAGAGTGGCATAAACATGGCAACGAGAATCAGCTCAAACCCACTATAAAAAGGAATTTCAAAAGCAAAGCCAAAAAACAGGGAAATTCTTTACAATTCCTTCAGGGTGTCTGAGGAAACCTGGAAAGACCCTATCTACAATGACAGCTGGATGTGGCATAAGGCTGGACACTTGGGACTGAGAGGATTGGTGAGATTGGGTGAGCAAATGCAGACCCTTTCAAGCAATAATGCATGGCCCCCATTCCATGGGTCCCAACTCTCCAGGTTCAAGGGAATATTACTACAGCTATAACATGTACAGGAAACCTAGAGAATAGACACACTGTGAATACGAACGGTTTCTAAAACTCAACGAATAGGCCCTCTCCTGGTGCTCCAGTTTGACTTTCCAACTGCCTTACTATCAATCTCCCAACTTGGAGAGACAGGCCCTTTAACCTCCTGGTTTGCACAGATTCCCAATTTGCCAGAGGATGGAAAGGACAAGGGAGAACCCATGAGAGAGTAGCTGTTAGGCATTTGGACGGGCACATGTCACTCTAATTTCCCGGCAGGAAGAAGAATTAACCAAAGTCTCAGCCACCCACCGGGAACCAGTATAGGACACGATCCAAAATTTTGGACTTGCGTTCAGCTCACAAAAAACGAGTTGAGAAATGGAGCTCAGGGGCACAGCAATTCACAAACTGGCAGAGTGATAAAGGACAAGTATCGTCCAAAAATCTGTTGAGAGAAGTCAACGAGGCGGACTTGAAAGCGAGGCAAAATAGCAGGAAACAGATTTCAAGAGGTACCTTGGAATCGCCTGTAAAGCACAGGAAGAGGGGCACAACTTGGACAATGGTGCACTTGGCCAAAAAGGGCGTATGCGTTTTCTCCTGAATATATTCAGGAGAAAACGCATACGCCCTTTTTGGCCAAGCAAGCAAGCGGGCAATGCAAATCTGCACTACAAAGAAGTATCACTTCCCACCGGTCAAAAGGGACATCCACAAAATGTGTAAAAACCAGAAAGGCAAGACAGGCCCTGGAGAACTGGGAGCCTTGTTATGCTGATGGGCGGGATGTAAATTGCCAACTGCCTCACTGGAGGAGTGCATTGTGTTCCCTAAAACAAGTAAACAACAGAGCTACAGAGCCAAGGCCACTTCCAGTCTAGGGAATATACCTTGGGAAAACTGAAAATCAATAAGAAAGAGCCACCTCCAAATTTAGGGCTGCACTGACTACAAGAACCTCAACTTGGGTACACCTTAAATATCCCAGGAAATATAAAAATGGTTCAAAACATTGTGGTACTTACGTACGATGGAATATCCCTCAGCCATGAAATCAATGTCATAAGACCAGTAGCAGCAAAGTGAGTGGATTCAGGTACGATGATTCTAAGTGAAATAAGTCACACAGAAAAAGAAACTTATCATAAGATATCACTTATGAAGATCCTGTAAACATGGCTACACGTGAACTGAGTTAGGAAAGAGAACAGAGTCTCACATTTAGAAAACACTCTTATGCCTGCATAAAGGGGAAGGAGAGGTGGGGTGATGCATAAAACCAGAGTTTGATATAAGCACAGGGACCGTTCCAAAAACCAACTTTGGAATAGACAAGACCTACACCTTCCTCAGTGAAAGAGACTCAAAACCCGATATTTCCCGCAGAGGAATATATCTGACTAGTAAGAATCTTAAAACCTAGGTATTGATATGTCTCCATAAGGGAATCAAGTGTGTCTAGAGTGGCATAAACATGGCAGCAAGAATCAGCTCAAACCCACTATAAAAAGGAATTTCAAAAGCAAAACCAAAAAACAGGGAAATTCTTTACAATTCCTTCAGGGTGTCTGAGGAAACCTGGAAAGACCCTATCTACAATGACAGCTGGATGTGGCATAAGGCTGGACACTTGGGACTGAGAGGATTGGTGAGATTGGGTGAGCAAATGCAGACCCTTTCAAGCAATAATGCATGGCCACCATTCCATGCGTCCTAACTCTCCATGTTCAAGCGAATATCACTACAGCTATAACATGTAAGGGAAACCTAGAGAATGGACGCACTGTGAATAAGAAAGGTTTCTAAAACTCAACGAATAGTCCCTCTCCTGGTTCTCCAGTTTGACTTTCCAACTGCCTTACTATCAATCTCCCAAATTGGAGAGACAGGCCCTTTAACCTCCTGGTTTGCAGAGGTTCCCAATTTGGCAGAGGATGGAAGGGACGAGGGAGAACCCATGAGAGAGTAGCTGTTAGGCATTTGGACGGGCACATGTCACTCTAATTTCCCGGCAGGAAGAAGAATTAACCAAAGTCTCAGCCACCCACCGGGAACCAGTATAGGACATGATCCAAAATTTTGGACTTGCGTTCAGCTCACAAAAAACGAGTTGAGAAATGGAGCTCAGGGGCACAGCAATTCACATACTGGCAGAGTGATAAAGGACAACTATCGTCCAAAAATCTGTTGAGGGAAGTCAACGAGGCGGACTTGAAAGTGAGGCAAAATAGCAGGAAACAGATTTCAAGAGGTACGTTGGAATCGCCTGTAAAGCACAGGAAGAGGGGCACAACTTGGACAATGGTGCACTTGGCCAAAAAGGGCGTATGCGTTTTCCCCTGAATATATTCAGGAGAAAACGCATACGCCCTTTTTGGCCAAGCAAGCAAGCGGGCAATGCAAATCTGCACTACAAAGAAGTATCACTTCCCACCGGTCAAAAGGGACATCCACAAAATGTGTAAAAACCAGAAAGGCAAGACAGGCGCTGGAGAACAGGGAGCCTTATTATGCTGATGGGCGGGATGTAAATTGCCAACTGCCTCACTGGAGAAGTGCATTGTGTTCCCTAAAACAAGTAAACAACAGAGCTACAGAGCCAAGGCCACTTCCAGTCTAGGGAATATACCTTGGGAAAATTGAAAATCAATAAGAAAGAGCCACCTCCAAATTTAGGGCTGCACTGACTACAAGAACCTCAACTTGGGTACACCTTAAATATCCCAGGAAATATAAAAATGGTTCAAAACATTGTGGTACTTACGTACGATGGAATATCCCTCAGCCATGAAATCAATGTCATAAGACCAGTAGCAGCAAAGTGAGTGGATTCAGGTACGATGATTCTAAGTGAAATAAGTCACACAGAAAAAGAAACTTATCATAAGATATCACTTATGAAGATCCTGTAAACATGGCTACACGTGAACTGAGTTAGGAAAGAGAACAGAGTCTCACATTTAGAAAACACTCTTATGCCTGCTTAAAGGTTAAGGAGAGGTGGGGTGATGCATAAAACCAGAGTTTGATATAAGCACAGGGACCGTTCCAAAAACCAACTTTGGAATAGACAAGACCGACACCTTCCTCAGTGAAAGAGACTCAAAACCCCATATTTCCCGCAGAGGAATATATCTGACTAGTAAGAATCTTAAAACCTATGTATTGATATGTCTCCATAAGGGAATCAAGGGTGTCTAGAGTGGCATAAACATGGTAGCGAGAATCAGCTCAAACCCACTATAAAAAGGAATTTCAAAAGCAAAACCAAAAAACAGGGAAATTCTTTACAATTCCTTCAGGGTGTCTGAGGAAACCTGGAAAGACCCTATCTACAATGACAGCTGTATGTGGCATAAGGCTGGACACTTGGGACTGAGAGGATTGGTGAGATTGGGTGAGCAAATGCAGACCCTTTAAAGCAATAATGCATGGCCCCCATTCCATGGGTCCCAACTCTCCAGGTTGAAGGGAATATTACTACAGATATAACATGTACAGGAAACCTAGAGAATGTACACACTGTGAATACGAAAGGTTTCTAAAACTCAACGAATAGTCCCTCTCCTGGTGTTCCCGTTTGACTTTCCAACTGCCTTACTATCAATCTCCCAACTTGGAGAGACAGGCCCTTTAACCTCCTGGTTTGCACAGGTTCCCAATTTGGCAGAGGATGGAAGGGACGAGAGAGAACCCATGAGAGAGTAGCTGTTAGGCATTTGGACGGGCACATGTCACTCTAATTTCCCGGCAGGAAGAAGAATTAACCAAAGTCTCAGCCACCCACCGGGAACCAGTATAGGACATGATCCAAAATTTTGGACTTGCGTTCAGCTCCCAAAAAACGAGTTGAGAAATGGAGCTCAGGGGCACAGCAATTCACATACTGGCAGAGTGATAAAGGACAACTATCGTCCAAAAATCTGTTGAGGGAAGTCAACGAGGCGGACTTGAAAGTGAGGCAAAATAGCAGGAAACAGATTTCAAGAGGTACGTTGGAATCGCCTGTAAAGCACAGGAAGAGGGGCACAACTTGGACAATGGTGCACTTGGCCAAAAAGGGCGTATGCGTTTTCTACTGAATATATTCAGGAGAAAACACATACGCACTTTTTGGCCAAGCAAGCAAGCGGGCAATGCAAATCTGCACTACAAAGAAGTATCACTTCCCACAGGTCAAAAGGGACATCCACAAATTGTGTAAAAACCAGAAAGGCAAGACAGGCCCTGGAGAACAGGGAGCCTTGTTATGCTGATGGGCGGGATGTAAATTGCCAACTGCCTCACTAGAGGAGTGCATTGTGTTCCCTAAAACAAGTAAACAACAGAGCTACAGAGCCAAGGCCACTTCCAGTCTAGGGAATATACCTTGGGAAAACTGAAAATCAATAGAAAGAGCCACCTCCAAATTTAGGGCTGCACTGACTACAAGAACCTCAACTTGGGTACACCTTAAATATCCCAGGAAATATAAAAATGGTTCAAAACATTGTGGTACTTACGTACGATGGAATATCCCTCAGCGATGAAATCAATGTCATAAGACCAGTAGCAGCAAAGTGAGTGGATTCAGGTACGATGATTCTAAGTGAAATAAGTCACACAGAAAAAGAAACTTATCATAAGATATCACTTATGAAGATCCTGTAAACATGGCTACACGTGAACTGAGTTAGGAAAGAGAACTGAGTCTCACATTTAGAAAACACTCTTATGCCTGCTTAAAGGGGAAGGAGAGGTGGGGTGATGCATAAAACCAGAGTTTGATATAAGCACAGGGACCGTTCCAAAAACCAACTTTGTAATAGACAAGACCGACACCTTCCTCACTGAAAGAGACTCAAAACCCCATATTTCCCACAGAGGAATATATCTGACTAGTAAGAATCTTAAAACCTAGGTATTGATATGTCTCCATAAGGGAATCAAGTGTGTCTAGAGTGGCATAAACATGGCAGCAAGAATCAGCTCAAACCCACTATAAAAAGGAATTTCAAAAGCAAAACCAAAAAACAGGGAAATTCTTTACAATTCCTTCAGGGTGTCTGAGGAAACCTGGAAAGACCCTATCTACAATGACAGCTGGATGTGGCATAAGGCTGGACACTTGGGACTGAGAGGATTGGTGAGATTGGGTGAGCAAATGCAGACCCTTTCAAGCAATAATGCATGGCCCCCATTCCATGGGTCCCAACTCTCCAGGTTCAAGGGAATATTACTACAGCTATAACATGTACAGGAAACCTAGAGAATGGACACATGGTGAATATGAAAGGTTTCTAAAACTCAACGAATAGTCCCTCTCCTGGTGCTCCAGTTTGACTTTCCAACTGCCTTACTATCAATCTCCCAACTTGGAGAGACAGACCCTTTAACCTCCTGGTTTGCAGAGGTTCCCAATTTGGCAGAGGATGGAAGGGACGAGGGAGAACCCATGAGAGAGTAGCTGTTAGGCATTTGGACGGGCACATGTCACTCTAATTTCCCGGCAGGAAGAAGAATTAACCAAAGTCTCAGCCACCCACCGGGAACCAGTATAGGACATGATCCAAAATTTTGGACTTGCGTTCAGCTCCCAAAAAACGAGTTGAGAAATGGAGCTCAGGGGCACAGCAATTCACATACTGGCAGAGTGATAAAGGACAACTATCGTCCAAAAATCTGTTGAGGGAAGTCAACGAGGCGGACTTGAAAGTGAGGCAAAATAGCAGGAAACAGATTTCAAGAGGTACGTTGGAATCGCCTGTAAAGCACAGGAAGAGGGGCACAACTTGGACAATGGTGCACTTGGCCAAAAAGGGCGTATGGGTTTTCTCCTGAATATATTCAGGAGAAAACGCATACGCCCTTTTTGGCCAAGCAAGCAAGCGGGCAATGCAAATCTGCACTACAAAGAAGTATCACTTCCCACCGGTCAAAAGGGACATCCACAAAATGTGTAAAAACCAGAAAGGCAAGACAGGCCCTGGAGAACTGGGAGCCTTGTTATGCTGATGGGCGGGATGTAAATTGCCAACTGCCTCACTGGAGGAGTGCATTGTGTTCCCTAAAACAAGTAAACAACAGAGCTACAGAGCCAAGGCCACTTCCAGTCTAGGGAATATACCTGGGGAAAACTGAAAATCAATAAGAAAGAGCCACCTCCAAATTTAGGGCTTCACTGGCTACAAGAACCTCAACTTGGGTACACCTTAAATATCCCAGGAAATATAAAAATGGTTCAAAACATTGTGGTACTTACGTACGATGGAATATCCCTCAGCCATGAAATCAATGTCATAAGACCAGTAGCAGCAAAGTGAGTGGATTCAGGTACGATGATTCTAAGTGAAATAAGTCACACAGAAAAAGAAACTTATCATAAGATATCACTTAGGAAGATCCTGTAAACATGGCTACACGTGAACTGAGTTGGGAAAGAGAACAGAGTCTCACATTTAGAAAACACTCTTATGCCTGCATAAAGGGGAAGGAGAGGTGGGGTGATGCATAAAACCAGAGTTTGATATAAGCACAGGGACCGTTTCAAAAACCAACTTTGGAATTGACAAAACCGACACCTTCCTCAGTTTAAGAGACTCAAAACCCCATATTTCCCACAGAGGAATATATCTGACTAGTAAGAATCTTAAAACCTATGTATTGATATGTCTCCATAAGGGAATCAAGTGTGTCTAGAGTGGCATAAACATGGCAGCGAGAATCAGCTCAAACCCACTATAAAAAGGAATTTCAAAAGCAAAACCAAAAAACAGGGAAATTCTTTACAATTCCTTCAGGGTGTCTGAGGAAACCTGGAAAGACCCTATCTACAATGACAGCTGTATGTGGCATAAGGCTGGACACTTGTGACTGAGAGGATTGGTGAGATTGGGTGAGCAAATGCAGACCCTTTCAAGCAATAATGCATGGCCCCCATTCCATGGGTCCCAACTCTCCAGGTTCAAGGGAATATTACTACAGCTATAACATGTACAGGAAACCTAGAGAATGGACACATGGTGAATACGAAAGGTTTCTAAAACTCAACGAATAGTCCCTCTCCTGGTGCTCCAGTTTGACTTTCCAACTGCCTTACTATAAATCTCCCAACTTGGAGAGACAGGCCCTTTAACCTCCTGGTTTGCACAGGTTCCCAATTTGGCAGAGGATGGAAGGGACGAGGGAGAACCCATGAGAGAGTAGCTGTTAGGCATTTGGACGGGCACATGTCAATCTAATTTCCCGGCAGGAAGAAGAATTAACCAAAGTCTCAGCCACCCACCGGGAACCAGTATAGGACATGATCCAAAATTTTGGACTTGCGTTCAGCTCACAAAAAACGAGTTGAGAAATGGAGCTCAAGGGCACAGCAATTCACAAACTGGCAGAGTGATAAAGGTCAACTATCGTCCAAAAATCTGTTGAGGGAATTCAACGAGGTGGACTTGAAAGTGAGGCAAAATAGCAGGAAACAGATTTCAAGAGGTACGTTGGAATCGCCTGTAAAGCACAGGAAGAGGGGCACAACTTGGACAATGGTGCACTTGGCCAAAAAGGGCGTATGCGTTTTCTCCTGAATATATTCAGGAGAAAAAGCATACGCCCTTTTTGGCCAAGCAAGTAAGTGGGCAATGCAAATCTGCACTACAAAGAAGTATCACTTCCCACCGGTCAAAAGGGACATCCACAAAATGTGTAAAAACCAGAAAGGCAAGACAGGCCCTGGAGAACAGGGAACCTTGTCATGCTGATGGTCGGGATGTCAATTGCCAACTGCCTCACTGGAGGAGTGCATTGTGTTCCCTAAAACAAGTAAACAACAGAGCTACAGAGCCAAGGCCACTTCTAGTCTAGGGAATATACCTTGGGAAAACTGAAAATCAATAAGAAAGAGCCACCTCCAAATTTCGGGCTGCACTGGCTTCAAGAACCTCAACTTGGGTACAACTTAAATATCCCAGGAAATATAAAAATGGTTCAAAACATTGTGGTACTTACGTACGATGGAATATCCCTCAGCGATGAAATCAATGTCATAAGACTAGAAGCAGCAAAGTGAGTGGATTCAGGTACGATGATTCTAAGTGAAATAAGTCACACAGAAAAAGAAACTTATCATAAGATATCACTTATGAAGATCCTGTAAACATGGCTACACGTGAACTGAGTTAGGAAAGAGAACAGAGTCTCACATTTAGAAAACACTCTTATGCCTGCATAAAGGGGAAGGAGAGGTGGGGTGATGCATAAAACCAGAGTTTGATATAAGCACAGGGACCGTTCCAAAAACCAACTTTGGAATAGACAAGACCGACACCTTCCTCAGTGAAAGAGACTCAAAACCCCATATTTCCCACAGAGGAATATATCTGACTAGTAAGAATATTAAAACCTAGGTATTGATATGTCTCCATAAGGGAATCAAGTGTGTCTAGAGTGGCATAAACATGGCAGCAAGAATCAGCTCAAACCCACTATAAAAAGGAATTTCAAAAGCAAAACCAAAAAACAGGGAAATTCTTTACAATTCCTTCAGGGTGTCTGAGGAAACCTGGAAAGACCCTATCTACAATGACAGCTGGATGTGGCATAAGGCTGGACACTTGGGACTGAGAGGATTGGTGAGATTGGGTGAGCAAATGCAGACCCTTTCAAGCAATAATGCATGGCCCCCATTCCATGGGTCCCAACTCTCCAGGTTCAAGGGAATATTACTACAGCTATAACATGTACAGGAAACCTAGAGAATGGACACACTGTGAATACGAAAGGTTTCTAAAACTCAACGAATAGTCCCTCTCCTGGTGCTCCAGTTTGACTTTCCAACTGCCTTACTATCAATCTCCCAACTTGGAGAGACAGACCCTTTAACCTCCTGGTTTGCAGAGGTTCCCAATTTGGCAGAGGATGGAAGGGACGAGGGAGAACCCATGAGAGAGTAGCTGTTAGGCATTTGGACGGGCACATGTCACTCTAATTTCCCGGCAGGAAGAAGAATTAACCAAAGTCTCAGCAACCCACCGGGAACCAGTATAGGACATGATCCAAAATTTTGGACTTGCGTTCAGCTCCCAAAAAACGAGTTGAGAAATGGAGCTCAGGGGCACAGCAATTCACATACTGGCAGAGTGATAAAGGACAACTATCGTCCAAAAATCTGTTGAGGGAAGTCAACGAGGCGGACTTGAAAGTGAGGCAAAATAGCAGGAAACAGATTTCAAGAGGTACGTTGGAATCGCCTGTAAAGCACAGGAAGAGGGGCACAACTTGGACAATGGTGCACTTGGCCAAAAAGGGCGTATGGGTTTTCTCCTGAATATATTCAGGAGAAAACGCATACGCCCTTTTTGGCCAAGCAAGCAAGCGGGCAATGCAAATCTGCACTACAAAGAAGTATCACTTCCCACCGGTCAAAAGGGACATCCACAAAATGTGTAAAAACCAGAAAGGCAAGACAGGCCCTGGAGAACTGGGAGCCTTGTTATGCTGATGGGCGGGATGTAAATTGCCAACTGCCTCACTGGAGGAGTGCATTGTGTTCCCTAAAACAAGTAAACAACAGAGCTACAGAGCCAAGGCCACTTCCAGTCTAGGGAATATACCTGGGGAAAACTGAAAATCAATAAGAAAGAGCCACCTCCAAATTTAGGGCTTCACTGGCTACAAGAACCTCAACTTGGGTACACCTTAAATATCCCAGGAAATATAAAAATGGTTCAAAACATTGTGGTACTTACGTACGATGGAATATCCCTCAGCCATGAAATCAATGTCATAAGACCAGTAGCAGCAAAGTGAGTGGATTCAGGTACGATGATTCTAAGTGAAATAAGTCACACAGAAAAAGAAACTTATCATAAGATATCACTTAGGAAGATCCTGTAAACATGGCTACACGTGAACTGAGTTGGGAAAGAGAACAGAGTCTCACATTTAGAAAACACTCTTATGCCTGCATAAAGGGGAAGGAGAGGTGGGGTGATGCATAAAACCAGAGTTTGATATAAGCACAGGGACCGTTTCAAAAACCAACTTTGGAATTGACAAAACCGACACCTTCCTCAGTTTAAGAGACTCAAAACCCCATATTTCCCACAGAGGAATATATCTGACTAGTAAGAATCTTAAAACCTATGTATTGATATGTCTCCATAAGGGAATCAAGTGTGTCTAGAGTGGCATAAACATGGCAGCGAGAATCAGCTCAAACCCACTATAAAAAGGAATTTCAAAAGCAAAACCAAAAAACAGGGAAATTCTTTACAATTCCTTCAGGGTGTCTGAGGAAACCTGGAAAGACCCTATCTACAATGACAGCTGTATGTGGCATAAGGCTGGACACTTGTGACTGAGAGGATTGGTGAGATTGGGTGAGCAAATGCAGACCCTTTCAAGCAATAATGCATGGCCCCCATTCCATGGGTCCCAACTCTCCAGGTTCAAGGGAATATTACTACAGCTATAACATGTACAGGAAACCTAGAGAATGGACACATGGTGAATACGAAAGGTTTCTAAAACTCAACGAATAGTCCCTCTCCTGGTGCTCCAGTTTGACTTTCCAACTGCCTTACTATAAATCTCCCAACTTGGAGAGACAGGCCCTTTAACCTCCTGGTTTGCACAGGTTCCCAATTTGGCAGAGGATGGAAGGGACGAGGGAGAACCCATGAGAGAGTAGCTGTTAGGCATTTGGACGGGCACATGTCAATCTAATTTCCCGGCAGGAAGAAGAATTAACCAAAGTCTCAGCCACCCACCGGGAACCAGTATAGGACATGATCCAAAATTTTGGACTTGCGTTCAGCTCACAAAAAACGAGTTGAGAAATGGAGCTCAGGGGCACAGCAATTCACAAACTGGCAGAGTGATAAAGGTCAACTATCGTCCAAAAATCTGTTGAGGGAATTCAACGAGGTGGACTTGAAAGTGAGGCAAAATAGCAGGAAACAGATTTCAAGAGGTACGTTGGAATCGCCTGTAAAGCACAGGAAGAGGGGCACAACTTGGACAATGGTGCACTTGGCCAAAAAGGGCGTATGCGTTTTCTCCTGAATATATTCAGGAGAAAAAGCATACGCCCTTTTTGGCCAAGCAAGCAAGTGGGCAATGCAAATCTGCACTACAAAGAAGTATCACTTCCCACCGGTCAAAAGGGACATCCACAAAATGTGTAAAAACCAGAAAGGCAAGACAGGCCCTGGAGAACAGGGAGCCTTGTCATGCTGATGGGCGGGATGTAAATTGCCAACTGCCTCACTGGAGGAGTGCATTGTGTTCCCTAAAACAAGTAAACAACAGAGCTACAGAGCCAAGGCCACTTCTAGTCTAGGGAATATACCTTGGGAAAACTGAAAATCAATAAGAAAGAGCCACCTCCAAATTTCGGGCTGCACTGGCTTCAAGAACCTCAACTTGGGTACACCTTAAATATCCCAGGAAATATAAAAATGGTTCAAAACATTGTGGTACTTACGTACGATGGAATATCCCTCAGCGATGAAATCAATGTCATAAGACTAGAAGCAGCAAAGTGAGTGGATTCAGGTACGATGATTCTAAGTGAAATAAGTCACACAGAAAAAGAAACTTATCATAAGATATCACTTATGAAGATCCTGTAAACATGGCTACACGTGAACAGAGTTAGGAAAGAGAACAGAGTCTCACATTTAGAAAACACTCTTATGCCTGCATAAAGGGGAAGGAGAGGTGGGGTGATGCATAAAACCAGAGTTTGATATAAGCACAGGGACCGTTCCAAAAACCAACTTTGGAATAGACAAGACCTACACCTTCCTCAGTGAAAGAGACTCAAAACCCCTATTTCCCACAGAGGAATATATCTGACTAGTAAGAATCTTAAAACCTATGTATTGATATGAATCCATAAGGGAATCAAGTGTGTCTAGAGTGGCATAAACATGGCAGCGAGAATCAGCTCAAACCCACTATAAAAAGGAATTTCAAAAGCAAAACGAAAAAACAGGGAAATTCTTTACAATTCCTTCAGGGTGTCTGAGGAAACCTGGAAAGACCCTATTTACAATGACAGCTGGATGTGGCATAAGGCTGGACACTTGGGACTGAGAGGATTGGTGAGATTGTGTGAGCAAATGCAGACCCTTTCAAGCAATAATGCATGGCCCCCATTCCATGGGTCCCAACTCTCCAGGTTCAAGGGAATATTACTACAGCTATAACATGTACAGGAAACCTAGAGAATGGACACACTGTGAATACGAAAGGTTTCTAAAACTCAACGAATAGTCCCTCTCCTGGTGCTCCAGTTTGACTTTCCAACTGCCTTACTATCAATCTCCCAACTTGGAGAGACAGGCCCTTTAACCTCCTGGTTTGCACAGGTTCCCAATTTGGCAGAGGATGGAAGGGACGAGAGAGAACCCATGAGAGAGTAGCTGTTAGGCATTTGGACGGGCACATGTCACTCTAATTTCCCGGCAGGAAGAAGAATTAACCAAAGTCTCAGCCACCCACCGGGAACCAGTATAGGACATGATCCAAAATTTTGGACTTGCGTTCAGCTCCCAAAAAACGAGTTGAGAAATGGGGCTCAGGGGCACAGCAATTCACATACTGGCAGAGTGATAAAGGACAACTATCGTCCAAAAATCTGTTGAGGGAAGTCAACGAGGCGGACTTGAAAGTGAGGCAAAATAGCAGGAAACAGATTTCAAGAGGTACGTTGGAATCGCCTGTAAAGCACAGGAAGAGGGGCACAACTTGGACAATGGTGCACTTGGCCACAAAGGGCGTATGCGTTTTCTCCTGAATATATTCAGGAGAAAAAGCATACGCCCTTTTTGGCCAAGCAAGCAAGCGGGCAATGCAAATCTGCACTACAAAGAAGTATCACTCCCCACCGGTCAAAAGGGACATCCACAAAATATGTAAAAACCAGAAAGGCAAGACAGGCACTGGAGAACAGGGAGCCTTGTCATGCTGATGGGCGGGATGTCAATTGCCAACTGCCTCACTGGAGGAGTGCATTGTGTTCCCTAAAACAAGTAAACAACAGAGCTACAGAGCCAAGGCCACTTCTAGTCTAGGGAATATACCTTGGGAAAACTGAAAATCAATAAGAAAGAGCCACCTCCAAATTTCGGGCTGCACTGGCTACAAGAACCTCAACTTGGGTACACCTTAAATATCCCAGGAAATATAAAAATGGTTCAAAACATTGTGGTACTTACGTACGATGGAATATCCCTCAGCGATGAAATCAATGTCATAAGACTAGAAGCAGCAAAGTGAGTGGATTCAGGTACGATGATTCTAAGTGAAATAAGTCACACAGAAAAAGAAACTTATCATAAGATATCACTTATGAAGATCCTGTAAACATGGCTACACGTGAACTGAGTTAGGAAAGAGAACAGAGTCTCACATTTAGAAAACACTCTTATGCCTGCATAAAGGGGATGGAGAGGTGGGGTGATGCATAAAACCAGAGTTTGATATAAGCACAGGGACCGTTCCAAAAACCAACTTTGGAATAGACAAGACCTACACCTTCCTCAGTGAAAGAGACTCAAAACCCCATATTTCCCGCAGAGGAATATATCTGACTAGTAAGAATCTTAAAACCTATGTATTGATATGACACCATAAGGGAATCAAGTGTGTCTAGAGTGGCATAAACATGGCAGCGAGAATCAGCTCAAACCCACTATAAAAAGGAATTTCAAAAGCAAAACGAAAAAACAGGGAAATTCTTTACAATTCCTTCAGGGTGTCTGAGGAAACCTGGAAAGACCCTATCTACAATGACAGCTGGATGTGGCATAAGGCTGGACACTTGGGACTGAGAGGATTGGTGAGATTGTGTGAGCAAATGCAGACCCTTTCAAGCAATAATGCATGGCCCCCATTCCATGGGTCCCAACTCTCCAGGTTCAAGGGAATATTACTACAGCTATAACATGTACAGGAAACCTAGAGAATGGACACACTGTGAATACGAAAGGTTTCTAAAACTCAACGAATAGTCCCTCTCCTGGTGCTCCAGTTTGACTTTCCAACTGCCTTACTATCAATCTCCCAACTTGGAGAGACAGGCCCTTTAACCTCCTGGTTTGCACAGGTTCCCAATTTGGCAGAGGATGGAAGGGACGAGGGAGAACCCATGAGAGAGTAGCTGTTAGGCATTTGGACGGGCACATGTCACTCTAATTTCCCGGCAGGAAGAAGAATTAACCAAAGTCTCAGCCACCCACCGGGAACCAGTATAGGACATGATCCAAAATTTTGGACTAGCGTTCAGCTCACAAAAAACGAGTTGAGAAATGGAGCTCAGGGGCACAGCAATTCACAAACTGGCAGAGTGATAAAGGACAACTATCGTCCAAAAATCTGTTGAGGGAAGTCAACGAGGCGGACTTGAAAGTGAGGCAAAATAGCAGGAAACAGATTTCAAGAGGTACGTTGGAATCGCCTGTAAAGCACAGGAAGAGGGGCACAACTTGGACAATGGTGCACTTGGCCAAAAAGGGCGTATGCGTTTTCTCCTGAATATATTCAGGAGAAAACGCATACGCCCTTTTTGGCCAAGCAAGCAAGCGGGCAATGCAAATCTGCACTACAAAGAAGTATCACTTCCCACCGGTCAAAAGGGACATCCACAAAATGTGTAAAAACCAGAAAGGCAAGACAGGCCCTGGAGAACTGGGAGCCTTGTTATGCTGATGGGCGGGATGTAAATTGCCAACTGACTCACTGGAGGAGTGCATTGTGTTCCCTAAAACAAGTAAACAACAGAGCTACAGATCCAAGGCCACTTCCAGTCTAGGGAATATACCTTGGGAAAACTGAAAATCAATAAGAAAGAGCCACCTCCAAATTTAGGGCTGCACTGGCTACAAGAACCTCAACTTGGGTACACCTTAAATATCCCAGGAAATATAAAAATGGTTCAAAACATTGTGGTACTTACGTACGATGGAATACCCCTCAGCCATCAAATCAATGTCATAAGACCAGTAGCAGCAAAGTGAGTGGATTCAGGTACGATGATTCTAAGTGAAATAAGTCACACAGAAAAAGAAACTTATCATAAGATATCACTTATGAAGATC
Organism: Mesoplodon densirostris; assembly: GCF_025265405.1. Classification (NCBI taxonomy): domain Eukaryota; kingdom Metazoa; phylum Chordata; class Mammalia; order Artiodactyla; family Ziphiidae; genus Mesoplodon; species Mesoplodon densirostris. The sequence goes on from NW_026778213.1 coordinate 1,322,016, forward strand.
CTGTAAACATGGCTACACGTGAACTGAGTTAGGAAAGAGAACAGAGTCTCACATTTATAAAACACTCTTATGCCTGCAAAAAGGGGAAGGAGAGGTGGGGTGATGCATAAAACCAGAGTTTGATATAAGCACAGGGAACGTTTCAAAAACCAACTTTGGAATTGACAAGACCGACACCTTCCTCAGTGAAAGAGACTCAAAACCCCATATTTCCCACAGAGGAATATATCTGACTAGTAAGAATCTTAAAACCTATGTATTGATATGTCTCCATAAGGGAATCAAGTGTGTCTAGAGTGGCATAAACATGGCAGCGAGAATCAGCTCAAACCCACTATAAAAAGGAATTTCAAAAGCAAAACCAAAAAACAGGGAAATTCTTTACAATTCCTTCAGGGTGTCTGAGGAAACCTGGAAAGACCCTGTCTACAATGACAGCTGGATGTGGCATAAGGCTGGACACTTGGGACTGAGAGGATTGGTGAGATTGGGTGAGCAAATGCAGACCCTTTCAAGCAATAATGCATGGCCCCCATTCCATGGGTCCCAACTCTCCAGGTTCAAGGGAATATTACTACAGCTATAACATGTACAGGAAACCTAGAGAATGGACACACTGTGAATACGAAAGGTTTCTAAAACTCAACGAATAGTCCCTCTCCTGGTGCTCCAGTTTGACTTTCCAACTGCCTTACTATCAATCTCCCAACTTGGAGAGACAGGCCCTTTAACCTCCTGGTTTGCGCAGGTTCCCAATTTGGCAGAGGATGGAAGGGACGAGGGAGAACCCATGAGAGAGTAGCTGTTAGGCATTTGGACGGGCACATGTCACTCTAATTTCCCGGCAGGAAGAAGAATTAACCAAAGTCTCAGCCACCCACCGGGAACCAGTATATGACATGATCCAAAATTTTGGACTTGCGTTCAGCTCACAAAAAACGAGTTGAGAAATGGAGCTCAGGGGCACAGCAATTCACAAACTGGCAGAGTGATAAAGGACAACTATCGTCCAAAAATCTGTTGAGGGAAGTCAACGAGGCGGACTTGAAAGCGAGGCAAAATAGCAGGAAACAGATTTCAAGAGGTACCTTGGAATCGCCTGTAAAGCACAGGAAGAGGGGCACAACTTGGACAATGGTGCACTTGGCCAAAAAGGGCGTATGCGTTTTCTCCTGAATATATTCAGGAGAAAACGCATACGCCCTTTTTGGCCAAGCAAGCAAGTGGGCAATGCAAATCTGCACTACAAAGAAGTATCATTTCCCACCCGTCAAAAGGGACATCCAAAAAATGTGTAAAAACCAGAAAGGCAAGACAGGCCCTGGAGAACAGGGAGCCTTGATATGCTGATGGCCGGGATGTAAATTGCCAACTGCCTCACTGGAGGAGTGCATTGTGTTCCCTAAAACAAGTAAACAACAGAGCTACAGAGCCAAGGCCACTTCCAGTCTAGGGAATATACCTTGGGAAAATTGAAAATCAATAAGAAAGAGCCACCTCCAAATTTAGGGCTGCACTGGCTACAAGAACCTCAACTTGGGTACACCTTAAATATCCCAGGAAATATAAAAATGGTCCAAAACATTGTGGTACTTACGTACGATGGAATATTCCTCAGCCATGAAATCAATGTCATAAGACCAGTAGCAGCAAAGTGAGTGGATTCAGGTACGATGATTCAAAGTGAAATAAGTCACACAGAAAAAAGAAACTTATCATAAGATATCACTTAGGAAGATCCTGTAAACATGGCTACACGTGAACTGAGTTGGGAAAGAGAACAGAGTCTCACATTTAGAAAACACTCTTATGCCTGCATAAAGGGGAAGGAGAGGTGGGGTGATGCATAAAACCAGAGTTTGATATAAGCACAGGGACCGTTCCAAAAACCAACTTTGGAATAGACAAGACCGACACCTTCCTCAGTGAAAGAGACTCAAAACCCCATATTTCCCACAGAGGAATATATCTGACTAGTAAGAATATTAAAACCTAGGTATTGATATGTCTCCATAAGGGAATCAAGTGTGTCTAGAGTGGCATAAACATGGCAGCAAGAATCAGCTCAAACCCACTATAAAAAGGAATTTCAAAAGCAAAACCAAAAAACAGGGAAATTCTTTACAATTCCTTCAGGGTGTCTGAGGAAACCTGGAAAGACCCTATCTACAATGACAGCTGGATGTGGCATAAGGCTGGACACTTGGGACTGAGAGGATTGGTGAGATTGGGTGAGCAAATGCAGACCCTTTCAAGCAATAATGCATGGCCCCCATTCCATGGGTCCCAACTCTCCAGGTTCAAGGGAATATTACTACAGCTATAACATGTACAGGAAACCTAGAGAATGGACACACTGTGAATACGAAAGGTTTCTAAAACTCAACGAATAGTCCCTCTCCTGGTGCTCCAGTTTGACTTTCCAACTGCCTTACTATCAATCTCCCAACTTGGAGAGACAGACCCTTTAACCTCCTGGTTTGCAGAGGTTCCCAATTTGGCAGAGGATGGAAGGGACGAGGGAGAACCCATGAGAGAGTAGCTGTTAGGCATTTGGACGGGCACATGTCACTCTAATTTCCCGGCAGGAAGAAGAATTAACCAAAGTCTCAGCAACCCACCGGGAACCAGTATAGGACATGATCCAAAATTTTGGACTTGCGTTCAGCTCCCAAAAAACGAGTTGAGAAATGGAGCTCAGGGGCACAGCAATTCACATACTGGCAGAGTGATAAAGGACAACTATCGTCCAAAAATCTGTTGAGGGAAGTCAACGAGGCGGACTTGAAAGTGAGGCAAAATAGCAGGAAACAGATTTCAAGAGGTACGTTGGAATCGCCTGTAAAGCACAGGAAGAGGGGCACAACTTGGACAATGGTGCACTTGGCCAAAAAGGGCGTATGGGTTTTCTCCTGAATATATTCAGGAGAAAACGCATACGCCCTTTTTGGCCAAGCAAGCAAGCGGGCAATGCAAATCTGCACTACAAAGAAGTATCACTTCCCACCGGTCAAAAGGGACATCCACAAAATGTGTAAAAACCAGAAAGGCAAGACAGGCCCTGGAGAACTGGGAGCCTTGTTATGCTGATGGGCGGGATGTAAATTGCCAACTGCCTCACTGGAGGAGTGCATTGTGTTCCCTAAAACAAGTAAACAACAGAGCTACAGAGCCAAGGCCACTTCCAGTCTAGGGAATATACCTGGGGAAAACTGAAAATCAATAAGAAAGAGCCACCTCCAAATTTAGGGCTTCACTGGCTACAAGAACCTCAACTTGGGTACACCTTAAATATCCCAGGAAATATAAAAATGGTTCAAAACATTGTGGTACTTACGTACGATGGAATATCCCTCAGCCATGAAATCAATGTCATAAGACCAGTAGCAGCAAAGTGAGTGGATTCAGGTACGATGATTCTAAGTGAAATAAGTCACACAGAAAAAGAAACTTATCATAAGATATCACTTAGGAAGATCCTGTAAACATGGCTACACGTGAACTGAGTTGGGAAAGAGAACAGAGTCTCACATTTAGAAAACACTCTTATGCCTGCATAAAGGGGAAGGAGAGGTGGGGTGATGCATAAAACCAGAGTTTGATATAAGCACAGGGACCGTTTCAAAAACCAACTTTGGAATTGACAAAACCGACACCTTCCTCAGTTTAAGAGACTCAAAACCCCATATTTCCCACAGAGGAATATATCTGACTAGTAAGAATCTTAAAACCTATGTATTGATATGTCTCCATAAGGGAATCAAGTGTGTCTAGAGTGGCATAAACATGGCAGCGAGAATCAGCTCAAACCCACTATAAAAAGGAATTTCAAAAGCAAAACCAAAAAACAGGGAAATTCTTTACAATTCCTTCAGGGTGTCTGAGGAAACCTGGAAAGACCCTATCTACAATGACAGCTGTATGTGGCATAAGGCTGGACACTTGTGACTGAGAGGATTGGTGAGATTGGGTGAGCAAATGCAGACCCTTTCAAGCAATAATGCATGGCCCCCATTCCATGGGTCCCAACTCTCCAGGTTCAAGGGAATATTACTACAGCTATAACATGTACAGGAAACCTAGAGAATGGACACATGGTGAATACGAAAGGTTTCTAAAACTCAACGAATAGTCCCTCTCCTGGTGCTCCAGTTTGACTTTCCAACTGCCTTACTATAAATCTCCCAACTTGGAGAGACAGGCCCTTTAACCTCCTGGTTTGCACAGGTTCCCAATTTGGCAGAGGATGGAAGGGACGAGGGAGAACCCATGAGAGAGTAGCTGTTAGGCATTTGGACGGGCACATGTCAATCTAATTTCCCGGCAGGAAGAAGAATTAACCAAAGTCTCAGCCACCCACCGGGAACCAGTATAGGACATGATCCAAAATTTTGGACTTGCGTTCAGCTCACAAAAAACGAGTTGAGAAATGGAGCTCAGGGGCACAGCAATTCACAAACTGGCAGAGTGATAAAGGTCAACTATCGTCCAAAAATCTGTTGAGGGAATTCAACGAGGTGGACTTGAAAGTGAGGCAAAATAGCAGGAAACAGATTTCAAGAGGTACGTTGGAATCACCTGTAAAGCACAGGAAGAGGGGCACAACTTGGACAATGGTGCACTTGGCCAAAAAGGGCGTATGCGTTTTCTCCTGAATATATTCAGGAGAAAAAGCATACGCCCTTTTTGGCCAAGCAAGTAAGTGGGCAATGCAAATCTGCACTACAAAGAAGTATCACTTCCCACCGGTCAAAAGGGACATCCACAAAATGTGTAAAAACCAGAAAGGCAAGACAGGCCCTGGAGAACAGGGAACCTTGTCATGCTGATGGTCGGGATGTCAATTGCCAACTGCCTCACTGGAGGAGTGCATTGTGTTCCCTAAAACAAGTAAACAACAGAGCTACAGAGCCAAGGCCACTTCTAGTCTAGGGAATATACCTTGGGAAAACTGAAAATCAATAAGAAAGAGCCACCTCCAAATTTCGGGCTGCACTGGCTTCAAGAACCTCAACTTGGGTACAACTTAAATATCCCAGGAAATATAAAAATGGTTCAAAACATTGTGGTACTTACGTACGATGGAATATCCCTCAGCGATGAAATCAATGTCATAAGACTAGAAGCAGCAAAGTGAGTGGATTCAGGTACGATGATTCTAAGTGAAATAAGTCACACAGAAAAAGAAACTTATCATAAGATATCACTTATGAAGATCCTGTAAACATGGCTACACGTGAACTGAGTTAGGAAAGAGAACAGAGTCTCACATTTAGAAAACACTCTTATGCCTGCATAAAGGGGAAGGAGAGGTGGGGTGATGCATAAAACCAGAGTTTGATATAAGCACAGGGCCTGTTCCAAAAACCAACTTTGGAATAGACAAGACCGACACCTTCCTCAGTGAAAGAGACTCAAAACCCCATATTTCCCACAGAGGAATATATCTGACTAGTAAGAATATTAAAACCTAGGTATTGATATGTCTCCATAAGGGAATCAAGTGTGTCTAGAGTGGCATAAACATGGCAGCAAGAATCAGCTCAAACCCACTATAAAAAGGAATTTCAAAAGCAAAACCAAAAAACAGGGAAATTCTTTACAATTCCTTCAGGGTGTCTGAGGAAACCTGGAAAGACCCTATCTACAATGACAGCTGGATGTGGCATAAGGCTGGACACTTGGGACTGAGAGGATTGGTGAGATTGGGTGAGCAAATGCAGACCCTTTCAAGCAATAATGCATGGCCCCCATTCCATGGGTCCCAACTCTCCAGGTTCAAGGGAATATTACTACAGCTATAACATGTACAGGAAACCTAGAGAATGGACACACTGTGAATACGAAAGGTTTCTAAAACTCAACGAATAGTCCCTCTCCTGGTGCTCCAGTTTGACTTTCCAACTGCCTTACTATCAATCTCCCAACTTGGAGAGACAGACCCTTTAACCTCCTGGTTTGCAGAGGTTCCCAATTTGGCAGAGGATGGAAGGGACGAGGGAGAACCCATGAGAGAGTAGCTGTTAGGCATTTGGACGGGCACATGTCACTCTAATTTCCCGGCAGGAAGAAGAATTAACCAAAGTCTCAGCAACCCACCGGGAACCAGTATAGGACATGATCCAAAATTTTGGACTTGCGTTCAGCTCCCAAAAAACGAGTTGAGAAATGGAGCTCAGGGGCACAGCAATTCACATACTGGCAGAGTGATAAAGGACAACTATCGTCCAAAAATCTGTTGAGGGAAGTCAACGAGGCGGACTTGAAAGTGAGGCAAAATAGCAGGAAACAGATTTCAAGAGGTACGTTGGAATCGCCTGTAAAGCACAGGAAGAGGGGCACAACTTGGACAATGGTGCACTTGGCCAAAAAGGGCGTATGGGTTTTCTCCTGAATATATTCAGGAGAAAACGCATACGCCCTTTTTGGCCAAGCAAGCAAGCGGGCAATGCAAATCTGCACTACAAAGAAGTATCACTTCCCACCGGTCAAAAGGGACATCCACAAAATGTGTAAAAACCAGAAAGGCAAGACAGGCCCTGGAGAACTGGGAGCCTTGTTATGCTGATGGGCGGGATGTAAATTGCCAACTGCCTCACTGGAGGAGTGCATTGTGTTCCCTAAAACAAGTAAACAACAGAGCTACAGAGCCAAGGCCACTTCCAGTCTAGGGAATATACCTGGGGAAAACTGAAAATCAATAAGAAAGAGCCACCTCCAAATTTAGGGCTTCACTGGCTACAAGAACCTCAACTTGGGTACACCTTAAATATCCCAGGAAATATAAAAATGGTTCAAAACATTGTGGTACTTACGTACGATGGAATATCCCTCAGCCATGAAATCAATGTCATAAGACCAGTAGCAGCAAAGTGAGTGGATTCAGGTACGATGATTCTAAGTGAAATAAGTCACACAGAAAAAGAAACTTATCATAAGATATCACTTAGGAAGATCCTGTAAACATGGCTACACGTGAACTGAGTTGGGAAAGAGAACAGAGTCTCACATTTAGAAAACACTCTTATGCCTGCATAAAGGGGAAGGAGAGGTGGGGTGATGCATAAAACCAGAGTTTGATATAAGCACAGGGACCGTTTCAAAAACCAACTTTGGAATTGACAACACCGACACCTTCCTCAGTTTAAGAGACTCAAAACCCCATATTTCCCACAGAGGAATATATCTGACTAGTAAGAATCTTAAAACCTATGTATTGATATGTCTCCATAAGGGAATCAAGTGTGTCTAGAGTGGCATAAACATGGCAGCGAGAATCAGCTCAAACCCACTATAAAAAGGAATTTCAAAAGCAAAACCAAAAAACAGGGAAATTCTTTACAATTCCTTCAGGGTGTCTGAGGAAACCTGGAAAGACCCTATCTACAATGACAGCTGTATGTGGCATAAGGCTGGACACTTGTGACTGAGAGGATTGGTGAGATTGGGTGAGCAAATGCAGACCCTTTCAAGCAATAATGCATGGCCCCCATTCCATGGGTCCCAACTCTCCAGGTTCAAGGGAATATTACTACAGCTATAACATGTACAGGAAACCTAGAGAATGGACACATGGTGAATACGAAAGGTTTCTAAAACTCAACGAATAGTCCCTCTCCTGGTGCTCCAGTTTGACTTTCCAACTGCCTTACTATAAATCTCCCAACTTGGAGAGACAGGCCCTTTAACCTCCTGGTTTGCACAGGTTCCCAATTTGGCAGAGGATGGAAGGGACGAGGGAGAACCCATGAGAGAGTAGCTGTTAGGCATTTGGACGGGCACATGTCAATCTAATTTCCCGGCAGGAAGAAGAATTAACCAAAGTCTCAGCCACCCACCGGGAACCAGTATAGGACATGATCCAAAATTTTGGACTTGCGTTCAGCTCACAAAAAACGAGTTGAGAAATGGAGCTCAGGGGCACAGCAATTCACAAACTGGCAGAGTGATAAAGGTCAACTATCGTCCAAAAATCTGTTGAGGGAATTCAACGAGGTGGACTTGAAAGTGAGGCAAAATAGCAGGAAACAGATTTCAAGAGGTACGTTGGAATCGCCTGTAAAGCACAGGAAGAGGGGCACAACTTGGACAATGGTGCACTTGGCCAAAAAGGGCGTATGCGTTTTCTCCTGAATATATTCAGGAGAAAAAGCATACGCCCTTTTTGGCCAAGCAAGCAAGTGGGCAATGCAAATCTGCACTACAAAGAAGTATCACTTCCCACCGGTCAAAAGGGACATCCACAAAATGTGTAAAAACCAGAAAGGCAAGACAGGCCCTGGAGAACAGGGAGCCTTGTCATGCTGATGGGCGGGATGTAAATTGCCAACTGCCTCACTGGAGGAGTGCATTGTGTTCCCTAAAACAAGTAAACAACAGAGCTACAGAGCCAAGGCCACTTCTAGTCTAGGGAATATACCTTGGGAAAACTGAAAATCAATAAGAAAGAGCCACCTCCAAATTTCGGGCTGCACTGGCTTCAAGAACCTCAACTTGGGTACACCTTAAATATCCCAGGAAATATAAAAATGGTTCAAAACATTGTGGTACTTACGTACGATGGAATATCCCTCAGCGATGAAATCAATGTCATAAGACTAGAAGCAGCAAAGTGAGTGGATTCAGGTACGATGATTCTAAGTGAAATAAGTCACACAGAAAAAGAAACTTATCATAAGATATCACTTATGAAGATCCTGTAAACATGGCTACACGTGAACTGAGTTAGGAAAGAGAACAGAGTCTCACATTTAGAAAACACTCTTATGCCTGCATAAAGGGGAAGGAGAGGTGGGGTGATGCATAAAACCAGAGTTTGATATAAGCACAGGGACCGTTCCAAAAACCAACTTTGGAATAGACAAGACCTACACCTTCCTCAGTGAAAGAGACTCAAAACCCCTATTTCCCACAGAGGAATATATCTGACTAGTAAGAATCTTAAAACCTATGTATTGATATGAATCCATAAGGGAATCAAGTGTGTCTAGAGTGGCATAAACATGGCAGCGAGAATCAGCTCAAACCCACTATAAAAAGGAATTTCAAAAGCAAAACGAAAAAACAGGGAAATTCTTTACAATTCCTTCAGGGTGTCTGAGGAAACCTGGAAAGACCCTATTTACAATGACAGCTGGATGTGGCATAAGGCTGGACACTTGGGACTGAGAGGATTGGTGAGATTGTGTGAGCAAATGCAGACCCTTTCAAGCAATAATGCATGGCCCCCAATCCATGGGTCCCAACTCTCCAGGTTCAAGGGAATATTACTACAGCTATAACATGTACAGGAAACCTAGAGAATGGACACACTGTGAATACGAAAGGTTTCTAAAACTCAACGAATAGTCCCTCTCCTGGTGCTCCAGTTTGACTTTCCAACTGCCTTACTATCAATCTCCCAACTTGGAGAGACAGGCCCTTTAACCTCCTGGTTTGCACAGGTTCCCAATTTGGCAGAGGATGGAAGGGACGAGAGAGAACCCATGAGAGAGTAGCTGTTAGGCATTTGGACGGGCACATGTCACTCTAATTTCCCGGCAGGAAGAAGAATTAACCAAAGTCTCAGCCACCCACCGGGAACCAGTATAGGACATGATCCAAAATTTTGGACTTGCGTTCAGCTCCCAAAAAACGAGTTGAGAAATGGGGCTCAGGGGCACAGCAATTCACATACTGGCAGAGTGATAAAGGACAACTATCGTCCAAAAATCTGTTGAGGGAAGTCAACGAGGCGGACTTGAAAGTGAGGCAAAATAGCAGGAAACAGATTTCAAGAGGTACGTTGGAATCGCCTGTAAAGCACAGGAAGAGGGGCACAACTTGGACAATGGTGCACTTGGCCACAAAGGGCGTATGCGTTTTCTCCTGAATATATTCAGGAGAAAAAGCATACGCCCTTTTTGGCCAAGCAAGCAAGCGGGCAATGCAAATCTGCACTACAAAGAAGTATCACTCCCCACCGGTCAAAAGGGACATCCACAAAATGTGTAAAAACCAGAAAGGCAAGACAGGCACTGGAGAACAGGGAGCCTTGTCATGCTGATGGGCGGGATGTCAATTGCCAACTGCCTCACTGGAGGAGTGCATTGTGTTCCCTAAAACAAGTAAACAACAGAGCTACAGAGCCAAGGCCACTTCTAGTCTAGGGAATATACCTTGGGAAAACTGAAAATCAATAAGAAAGAGCCACCTCCAAATTTCGGGCTGCACTGGCTACAAGAACCTCAACTTGGGTACACCTTAAATATCCCAGGAAATATAAAAATGGTTCAAAACATTGTGGTACTTACGTACGATGGAATATCCCTCAGCGATGAAATCAATGTCATAAGACTAGAAGCAGCAAAGTGAGTGGATTCAGGTACGATGATTCTAAGTGAAATAAGTCACACAGAAAAAGAAACTTATCATAAGATATCACTTATGAAGATCCTGTAAACATGGCTACACGTGAACTGAGTTAGGAAAGAGAACAGAGTCTCACATTTAGAAAACACTCTTATGCCTGCATAAAGGGGATGGAGAGGTGGGGTGATGCATAAAACCAGAGTTTGATATAAGCACAGGGACCGTTCCAAAAACCAACTTTGGAATAGACAAGACCTACACCTTCCTCAGTGAAAGAGACTCAAAACCCCATATTTCCCGCAGAGGAATATATCTGACTAGTAAGAATCTTAAAACCTATGTATTGATATGACACCATAAGGGAATCAAGTGTGTCTAGAGTGGCATAAACATGGCAGCGAGAATCAGCTCAAACCCACTATAAAAAGGAATTTCAAAAGCAAAACGAAAAAACAGGGAAATTCTTTACAATTCCTTCAGGGTGTCTGAGGAAACCTGGAAAGACCCTATCTACAATGACAGCTGGATGTGGCATAAGGCTGGACACTTGGGACTGAGAGGATTGGTGAGATTGTGTGAGCAAATGCAGACCCTTTCAAGCAATAATGCATGGCCCCCATTCCATGGGTCCCAACTCTCCAGGTTCAAGGGAATATTACTACAGCTATAACATGTACAGGAAACCTAGAGAATGGACACACTGTGAATACGAAAGGTTTCTAAAACTCAACGAATAGTCCCTCTCCTGGTGCTCCAGTTTGACTTTCCAACTGCCTTACTATCAATCTCCCAACTTGGAGAGACAGGCCCTTTAACCTCCTGGTTTGCACAGGTTCCCAATTTGGCAGAGGATGGAAGGGACGAGGGAGAACCCATGAGAGAGTAGCTGTTAGGCATTTGGACGGGCACATGTCACTCTAATTTCCCGGCAGGAAGAAGAATTAACCAAAGTCTCAGCCACCCACCGGGAACCAGTATAGGACATGATCCAAAATTTTGGACTAGCGTTCAGCTCACAAAAAACGAGTTGAGAAATGGAGCTCAGGGGCACAGCAATTCACAAACTGGCAGAGTGATAAAGGACAACTATCGTCCAAAAATCTGTTGAGGGAAGTCAACGAGGCGGACTTGAAAGTGAGGCAAAATAGCAGGAAACAGATTTCAAGAGGTACGTTGGAATCGCCTGTAAAGCACAGGAAGAGGGGCACAACTTGGACAATGGTGCACTTGGCCAAAAAGGGCGTATGCGTTTTCTCCTGAATATATTCAGGAGAAAACGCATACGCCCTTTTTGGCCAAGCAAGCAAGCGGGCAATGCAAATCTGCACTACAAAGAAGTATCACTTCCCACCGGTCAAAAGGGACATCCACAAAATGTGTAAAAACCAGAAAGGCAAGACAGGCCCTGGAGAACTGGGAGCCTTGTTATGCTGATGGGCGGGATGTAAATTGCCAACTGACTCACTGGAGGAGTGCATTGTGTTCCCTAAAACAAGTAAACAACAGAGCTACAGATCCAAGGCCACTTCCAGTCTAGGGAATATACCTTGGGAAAACTGAAAATCAATAAGAAAGAGCCACCTCCAAATTTAGGGCTGCACTGGCTACAAGAACCTCAACTTGGGTACACCTTAAATATCCCAGGAAATATAAAAATGGTTCAAAACATTGTGGTACTTACGTACGATGGAATACCCCTCAGCCATCAAATCAATGTCATAAGACCAGTAGCAGCAAAGTGAGTGGATTCAGGTACGATGATTCTAAGTGAAATAAGTCACACAGAAAAAGAAACTTATCATAAGATATCACTTATGAAGATCCTGTAAACATGGCTACACGTGAACTGAGTTAGGAAAGAGAACAGAGTCTCACATTTATAAAACACTCTTATGCCTGCAAAAAGGGGAAGGAGAGGTGGGGTGATGCATAAAACCAGAGTTTGATATAAGCACAGGGAACGTTTCAAAAACCAACTTTGGAATTGACAAGACCGACACCTTCCTCAGTGAAAGAGACTCAAAACCCCATATTTCCCACAGAGGAATATATCTGACTAGTAAGAATCTTAAAACCTATGTATTGATATGTCTCCATAAGGGAATCAAGTGTGTCTAGAGTGGCATAAACATGGCAGCGAGAATCAGCTCAAACCCACTATAAAAAGGAATTTCAAAAGCAAAACCAAAAAACAGGGAAATTCTTTACAATTCCTTCAGGGTGTCTGAGGAAACCTGGAAAGACCCTGTCTACAATGACAGCTGGATGTGGCATAAGGCTGGACACTTGGGACTGAGAGGATTGGTGAGATTGGGTGAGCAAATGCAGACCCTTTCAAGCAATAATGCATGGCCCCCATTCCATGGGTCCCAACTCTCCAGGTTCAAGGGAATATTACTACAGCTATAACATGTACAGGAAACCTAGAGAATGGACACACTGTGAATATGAAAGGTTTCTAAAACTCAACGAATAGTCCCTCTCCTGGTGTTCCAGTTTGACTTTCCAACTGCCTTACTATCAATCTCCCAACTTGGAGAGACAGGCCCTTTAACCTCCTGGTTTGCACAGGTTCCCAATTTGGCAGAGGATGGAAGGGACGAGGGAGAACCCATGAGAGAGTAGCTGTTAGGCATTTGGACGGGCACATGTCACTCTAATTTCCCGGCAGGAAGAAGAATTAACCAAAGTCTCAGCCACCCACCGGGAACCAGTATATGACATGATCCAAAATTTTGGACTTGCGTTCAGCTCACAAAAAACGAGTTGAGAAATGGAGCTCAGGGGCACAGCAATTCACAAACTGGCAGAGTGATAAAGGACAACTATCGTCCAAAAATCTGTTGAGGGAAGTCAACGAGGCGGACTTGAAAGCGAGGCAAAATAGCAGGAAACAGATTTCAAGAGGTACCTTGGAATCGCCTGTAAAGCACAGGAAGAGGGGCACAACTTGGACAATGGTGCACTTGGCCAAAAAGGGCGTATGCGTTTTCTCCTGAATATATTCAGGAGAAAACGCATACGCCCTTTTTGGCCAAGCAAGCAAGTGGGCAATGCAAATCTGCACTACAAAGAAGTATCATTTCCCACCCGTCAAAAGGGACATCCAAAAAATGTGTAAAAACCAGAAAGGCAAGACAGGCCCTGGAGAACAGGGAGCCTTGATATGCTGATGGCCGGGATGTAAATTGCCAACTGCCTCACTGGAGGAGTGCATTGTGTTCCCTAAAACAAGTAAACAACAGAGCTACAGAGCCAAGGCCACATCCAGTCTAGGGAATATACCTTGGGAAAATTGAAAATCAATAAGAAAGAGCCACCTCCAAATTTAGGGCTGCACTGGCTACAAGAACCTCAACTTGGGTACACCTTAAATATCCCAGGAAATATAAAAATGGTCCAAAACATTGTGGTACTTACGTACGATGGAATATTCCTCAGCCATGAAATCAATGTCATAAGACCAGTAGCAGCAAAGTGAGTGGATTCAGGTACGATGATTCAAAGTGAAATAAGTCACACAGAAAAAAGAAACTTATCATAAGATATCACTTAGGAAGATCCTGTAAACATGGCTACACGTGAACTGAGTTGTGAAAGAGAACAGAGTCTCACATTTAGAAAACACTCTTATGCCTGCATAAAGGGGAAGGAGAGGTGGGGTGATGCATAAAACCAGAGTTTGATATAAGCACAGGGACCGTTTCAAAAACCAACTTTGGAATTGACAAAACCGACACCTTCCTCAGTTTAAGAGACTCAAAACCCCATATTTCCCACAGAGGAATATATCTGACTAGTAAGAATCTTAAAACCTATGTATTGATATGTCTCCATAAGGGAATCAAGTGTGTCTAGAGTGGCATAAACATGGCAGCGAGAATCAGCTCAAACCCACTATAAAAAGGAATTTCAAAAGCAAAACCAAAAAACAGGGAAATTCTTTACAATTCCTTCAGGGTGTCTGAGGAAACCTGGAAAGACCCTGTCTACAATGACAGCTGGATGTGGCATAAGGCTGGACACTTGGGACTGAGAGGATTGGTGAGATTGGGTGAGCAAATGCAGACCCTTTCAAGCAATAATGCATGGCCCCCATTCCATGGGTCCCAACTCTCCAGGTTCAAGGGAATATTACTACAGCTATAACATGTACAGGAAACCTAGAGAATGGACACACTGTGAATATGAAAGGTTTCTAAAACTCAACGAATAGTCCCTCTCCTGGTGTTCCAGTTTGACTTTCCAACTGCCTTACTATCAATCTCCCAACTTGGAGAGACAGGCCCTTTAACCTCCTGGTTTGCACAGGTTCCCAATTTGGCAGAGGATGGAAGGGACGAGGGAGAACCCATGAGAGAGTAGCTGTTAGGCATTTGGACGGGCACATGTCACTCTAATTTCCCGGCAGGAAGAAGAATTAACCAAAGTCTCAGCCACCCACCGGGAACCAGTATATGACATGATCCAAAATTTTGGACTTGCGTTCAGCTCACAAAAAACGAGTTGAGAAATGGAGCTCAGGGGCACAGCAATTCACAAACTGGCAGAGTGATAAAGGACAACTATCGTCCAAAAATCTGTTGAGGGAAGTCAACGAGGCGGACTTGAAAGCGAGGCAAAATAGCAGGAAACAGATTTCAAGAGGTACCTTGGAATCGCCTGTAAAGCACAGGAAGAGGGGCACAACTTGGACAATGGTGCACTTGGCCAAAAAGGGCGTATGCGTTTTCTCCTGAATATATTCAGGAGAAAACGCATACGCCCTTTTTGGCCAAGCAAGCAAGTGGGCAATGCAAATCTGCACTACAAAGAAGTATCATTTCCCACCCGTCAAAAGGGACATCCAAAAAATGTGTAAAAACCAGAAAGGCAAGACAGGCCCTGGAGAACAGGGAGCCTTGATATGCTGATGGCCGGGATGTAAATTGCCAACTGCCTCACTGGAGGAGTGCATTGTGTTCCCTAAAACAAGTAAACAACAGAGCTACAGAGCCAAGGCCACATCCAGTCTAGGGAATATACCTTGGGAAAATTGAAAATCAATAAGAAAGAGCCACCTCCAAATTTAGGGCTGCACTGGCTACAAGAACCTCAACTTGGGTACACCTTAAATATCCCAGGAAATATAAAAATGGTCCAAAACATTGTGGTACTTACGTACGATGGAATATTCCTCAGCCATGAAATCAATGTCATAAGACCAGTAGCAGCAAAGTGAGTGGATTCAGGTACGATGATTCAAAGTGAAATAAGTCACACAGAAAAAAGAAACTTATCATAAGATATCACTTAGGAAGATCCTGTAAACATGGCTACACGTGAACTGAGTTGTGAAAGAGAACAGAGTCTCACATTTAGAAAACACTCTTATGCCTGCATAAAGGGGAAGGAGAGGTGGGGTGATGCATAAAACCAGAGTTTGATATAAGCACAGGGACCGTTTCAAAAACCAACTTTGGAATTGACAAAACCGACACCTTCCTCAGTTTAAGAGACTCAAAACCCCATATTTCCCACAGAGGAATATATCTGACTAGTAAGAATCTTAAAACCTATGTATTGATATGTCTCCATAAGGGAATCAAGTGTGTCTAGAGTGGCATAAACATGGCAGCGAGAATCAGCTCAAACCCACTATAAAAAGGAATTTCAAAAGCAAAACCAAAAAACAGGGAAATTCTTTACAATTCCTTCAGGGTGTCTGAGGAAACCTGGAAAGACCCTATCTACAATGACAGCTGGATGTGGCATAAGGCTGGACACTTGTGACTGAGAGGATTGGTGAGATTGGGTGAGCAAATGCAGACCCTTTCAAGCAATAATGCATGGCCCCCATTCCATGGGTCCCAACTCTCCAGGTTCAAGGGAATATTACTACAGCTATAACATGTACAGGAAACCTAGAGAATGGACACATGGTGAATACGAAAGGTTTCTAAAACTCAACGAATAGTCCCTCTCCTGGTGCTCCAGTTTGACTTTCCAACTGCCTTACTATAAATCTCCCAACTTGGAGAGACAGGCCCTTTAACCTCCTGGTTTGCACAGGTTCCCAATTTGGCAGAGGATGGAAGGGACGAGGGAGAACCCATGAGAGAGTAGCTGTTAGGCATTTGGACGGGCACATGTCAATCTAATTTCCCGGCAGGAAGAAGAATTAACCAAAGTCTCAGCCACCCACCGGGAACCAGTATAGGACATGATCCAAAATTTTGGACTTGCGTTCAGCTCACAAAAAACGAGTTGAGAAATGGAGCTCAGGGGCACAGCAATTCACAAACTGGCAGAGTGATAAAGGTCAACTATCGTCCAAAAATCTGTTGAGGGAATTCAACGAGGTGGACTTGAAAGTGAGGCAAAATAGCAGGAAACAGATTTCAAGAGGTACGTTGGAATCGCCTGTAAAGCACAGGAAGAGGGGCACAACTTGGACAATGGTGCACTTGGCCAAAAAGGGCGTATGCGTTTTCTCCTGAATATATTCAGGAGAAAAAGCATACGCCCTTTTTGGCCAAGCAAGCAAGTGGGCAATGCAAATCTGCACTACAAAGAAGTATCACTTCCCACCGGTCAAAAGGGACATCCACAAAATGTGTAAAAACCAGAAAGGCAAGACAGGCCCTGGAGAACAGGGAACCTTGTCATGCTGATGGGCGGGATGTCAATTGCCAACTGCCTCACTGGAGGAGTGCATTGTGTTCCCTAAAACAAGTAAACAACAGAGCTACAGAGCCAAGGCCACTTCTAGTCTAGGGAATATACCTTGGGAAAACTGAAAATCAATAAGAAAGAGCCACCTCCAAATTTCGGGCTGCACTGGCTTCAAGAACCTCAACTTGGGTACACCTTAAATATCCCAGGAAATATAAAAATGGTTCAAAACATTGTGGTACTTACGTACGATGGAATATCCCTCAGCGATGAAATCAATGTCATAAGACTAGAAGCAGCAAAGTGAGTGGATTCAGGTACGATGATTCTAAGTGAAATAAGTCACACAGAAAAAGAAACTTATCATAAGATATCACTTATGAAGATCCTGTAAACATGGCTACACGTGAACTGAGTTAGGAAAGAGAACAGAGTCTCACATTTAGAAAACACTCTTATGCCTGCATAAAGGGGAAGGAGAGGTGGGGTGATGCATAAAACCAGAGTTTGATATAAGCACAGGGACCGTTCCAAAAACCAACTTTGGAATAGACAAGACCGACACCTTCCTCAGTGAAAGAGACTCAAAACCCCATATTTCCCACAGAGGAATATATCTGACTAGTAAGAATATTAAAACCTAGGTATTGATATGTCTCCATAAGGGAATCAAGTGTGTCTAGAGTGGCATAAACATGGCAGCAAGAATCAGCTCAAACCCACTATAAAAAGGAATTTCAAAAGCAAAACCAAAAAACAGGGAAATTCTTTACAATTCCTTCAGGGTGTCTGAGGAAACCTGGAAAGACCCTATCTACAATGACAGCTGGATGTGGCATAAGGCTGGACACTTGGGACTGAGAGGATTGGTGAGATTGGGTGAGCAAATGCAGACCCTTTCAAGCAATAATGCATGGCCCCCATTCCATGCGTCCCAACTCTCCAGGTTCAAGGGAATATTACTACAGCTATAACATGTACAGGAAACCTAGAGAATGGACACACTGTGAATACGAAAGGTTTCTAAAACTCAACGAATAGTCCCTCTCCTGGTGCTCCAGTTTGACTTTCCAACTGCCTTACTATCAATCTCCCAACTTGGAGAGACAGACCCTTTAACCTCCTGGTTTGCAGAGGTTCCCAATTTGGCAGAGGATGGAAGGGACGAGGGAGAACCCATGAGAGAGTAGCTGTTAGGCATTTGGACGGGCACATGTCACTCTAATTTCCCGGCAGGAAGAAGAATTAACCAAAGTCTCAGCCACCCACCGGGAACCAGTATAGGACATGATCCAAAATTTTGGACTTGCGTTCAGCTCCCAAAAAACGAGTTGAGAAATGGAGCTCAGGGGCACAGCAATTCACATACTGGCAGAGTGATAAAGGACAACTATCGTCCAAAAATCTGTTGAGGGAAGTCAACGAGGCGGACTTGAAAGTGAGGCAAAATAGCAGGAAACAGATTTCAAGAGGTACGTTGGAATCGCCTGTAAAGCACAGGAAGAGGGGCACAACTTGGACAATGGTGCACTTGGCCAAAAAGGGCGTATGGGTTTTCTCCTGAATATATTCAGGAGAAAACGCATACGCCCTTTTTGGCCAAGCAAGCAAGCGGGCAATGCAAATCTGCACTACAAAGAAGTATCACTTCCCACCGGTCAAAAGGGACATCCACAAAATGTGTAAAAACCAGAAAGGCAAGACAGGCCCTGGAGAACTGGGAGCCTTGTTATGCTGATGGGCGGGATGTAAATTGCCAACTGCCTCACTGGAGGAGTGCATTGTGTTCCATAAAACAAGTAAACAACAGAGCTACAGAGCCAAGGCCACTTCCAGTCTAGGGAATATACCTGGGGAAAACTGAAAATCAATAAGAAAGAGCCACCTCCAAATTTAGGGCTTCACTGGCTACAAGAACCTCAACTTGGGTACACCTTAAATATCCCAGGAAATATAAAAATGGTTCAAAACATTGTGGTACTTACGTACGATGGAATATCCCTCAGCCATGAAATCAATGTCATAAGACCAGTAGCAGCAAAGTGAGTGGATTCAGGTACGATGATTCTAAGTGAAATAAGTCACACAGAAAAAGAAACTTATCATAAGATATCACTTAGGAAGATCCTGTAAACATGGCTACACGTGAACTGAGTTGGGAAAGAGAACAGAGTCTCACATTTAGAAAACACTCTTATGCCTGCATAAAGGGGAAGGAGAGGTGGGGTGATGCATAAAACCAGAGTTTGATATAAGCACAGGGACCGTTTCAAAAACCAACTTTGGAATTGACAAAACCGACACCTTCCTCAGTTTAAGAGACTCAAAACCCCATATTTCCCACAGAGGAATATATCTGACTAGTAAGAATCTTAAAACCTATGTATTGATATGTCTCCATAAGGGAATCAAGTGTGTCTAGAGTGGCATAAACATGGCAGCGAGAATCAGCTCAAACCCACTATAAAAAGGAATTTCAAAAGCAAAACCAAAAAACAGGGAAATTCTTTACAATTCCTTCAGGGTGTCTGAGGAAACCTGGAAAGACCCTATCTACAATGACAGCTGTATGTGGCATAAGGCTGGACACTTGTGACTGAGAGGATTGGTGAGATTGGGTGAGCAAATGCAGACCCTTTCAAGCAATAATGCATGGCCCCCATTCCATGGGTCCCAACTCTCCAGGTTCAAGGGAATATTACTACAGCTATAACATGTACAGGAAACCTAGAGAATGGACACATGGTGAATACGAAAGGTTTCTAAAACTCAACGAATAGTCCCTCTCCTGGTGCTCCAGTTTGACTTTCCAACTGCCTTACTATAAATCTCCCAACTTGGAGAGACAGGCCCTTTAACCTCCTGGTTTGCACAGGTTCCCAATTTGGCAGAGGATGGAAGGGACGAGGGAGAACCCATGAGAGAGTAGCTGTTAGGCATTTGGACGGGCACATGTCAATCTAATTTCCCGGCAGGAAGAAGAATTAACCAAAGTCTCAGCCACCCACCGGGAACCAGTATAGGACATGATCCAAAATTTTGGACTTGCGTTCAGCTCACAAAAAACGAGTTGAGAAATGGAGCTCAGGGGCACAGCAATTCACAAACTGGCAGAGTGATAAAGGTCAACTATCGTCCAAAAATCTGTTGAGGGAATTCAACGAGGTGGACTTGAAAGTGAGGCAAAATAGCAGGAAACAGATTTCAAGAGGTACGTTGGAATCGCCTGTAAAGCACAGGAAGAGGGGCACAACTTGGACAATGGTGCACTTGGCCACAAAGGGCGTATGCGTTTTCTCCTGAATATATTCAGGAGAAAAAGCATACGCCCTTTTTGGCCAAGCAAGCAAGCGGGCAATGCAAATCTGCACTACAAAGAAGTATCACTTCCCACCGGTCAAAAGGGACATCCACAAAATGTGTAAAAACCAGAAAGGCAAGACAGGCACTGGAGAACAGGGAGCCTTGTCATGCTGATGGGCGGGATGTCAATTGCCAACTGCCTCACTGGAGGAGTGCATTGTGTTCCCTAAAACAAGTAAACAACAGAGCTACAGAGCCAAGGCCACTTCTAGTCTAGGGAATATACCTTGGGAAAACTGAAAATCAATAAGAAAGAGCCACCTCCAAATTTCGGGCTGCACTGGCTACAAGAACCTCAACTTGGGTACACCTTAAATATCCCAGGAAATATAAAAATGGTTCAAAACATTGTGGTACTTACGTACGATGGAATATCCCTCAGCGATGAAATCAATGTCATAAGACTAGAAGCAGCAAAGTGAGTGGATTCAGGTACGATGATTCTAAGTGAAATAAGTCACACAGAAAAAGAAACTTATCATAAGATATCACTTATGAAGATCCTGTAAACATGGCTACACGTGAACTGAGTTAGGAAAGAGAACAGAGTCTCACATTTAGAAAACACTCTTATGCCTGCATAAAGGGGATGGAGAGGTGGGGTGATGCATAAAACCAGAGTTTGATATAAGCACAGGGACCGTTCCAAAAACCAACTTTGGAATAGACAAGACCTACACCTTCCTCAGTGAAAGAGACTCAAAACCCCATATTTCCCGCAGAGGAATATATCTGACTAGTAAGAATCTTAAAACCTATGTATTGATATGACACCATAAGGGAATCAAGTGTGTCTAGAGTGGCATAAACATGGCAGCGAGAATCAGCTCAAACCCACTATAAAAAGGAATTTCAAAAGCAAAACGAAAAAACAGGGAAATTCTTTACAATTCCTTCAGGGTGTCTGAGGAAACCTGGAAAGACCCTATCTACAATGACAGCTGGATGTGGCATAAGGCTGGACACTTGGGACTGAGAGGATTGGTGAGATTGTGTGAGCAAATGCAGACCCTTTCAAGCAATAATGCATGGCCCCCATTCCATGGGTCCCAACTCTCCAGGTTCAAGGGAATATTACTACAGCTATAACATGTACAGGAAACCTAGAGAATGGACACACTGTGAATACGAAAGGTTTCTAAAACTCAACGAATAGTCCCTCTCCTGGTGCTCCAGTTTGACTTTCCAACTGCCTTACTATCAATCTCCCAACTTGGAGAGACAGGCCCTTTAACCTCCTGGTTTGCACAGGTTCCCAATTTGGCAGAGGATGGAAGGGACGAGGGAGAACCCATGAGAGAGTAGCTGTTAGGCATTTGGACGGGCACATGTCACTCTAATTTCCCGGCAGGAAGAAGAATTAACCAAAGTCTCAGCCACCCACCGGGAACCAGTATAGGACATGATCCAAAATTTTGGACTAGCGTTCAGCTCACAAAAAACGAGTTGAGAAATGGAGCTCAGGGGCACAGCAATTCACAAACTGGCAGAGTGATAAAGGACAACTATCGTCCAAAAATCTGTTGAGGGAAGTCAACGAGGCGGAATTGAAAGTGAGGCAAAATAGCAGGAAACAGATTTCAAGAGGTACGTTGGAATCGCCTGTAAAGCACAGGAAGAGGGGCACAACTTGGACAATGGTGCACTTGGCCAAAAAGGGCGTATGCGTTTTCTCCTGAATATATTCAGGAGAAAACGCATACGCCCTTTTTGGCCAAGCAAGCAAGCGGGCAATGCAAATCTGCACTACAAAGAAGTATCACTTCCCACCGGTCAAAAGGGACATCCACAAAATGTGTAAAAACCAGAAAGGCAAGACAGGCCCTGGAGAACTGGGAGCCTTGTTATGCTGATGGGCGGGATGTAAATTGCCAACTGACTCACTGGAGGAGTGCATTGTGTTCCCTAAAACAAGTAAACAACAGAGCTACAGATCCAAGGCCACTTCCAGTCTAGGGAATATACCTTGGGAAAACTGAAAATCAATAAGAAAGAGCCACCTCCAAATTTAGGGCTGCACTGGCTACAAGAACCTCAACTTGGGTACACCTTAAATATCCCAGGAAATATAAAAATGGTTCAAAACATTGTGGTACTTACGTACGATGGAATACCCCTCAGCCATCAAATCAATGTCATAAGACCAGTAGCAGCAAAGTGAGTGGATTCAGGTACGATGATTCTAAGTGAAATAAGTCACACAGAAAAAGAAACTTATCATAAGATATCACTTATGAAGATCCTGTAAACATGGCTACACGTGAACTGAGTTAGGAAAGAGAACAGAGTCTCACATTTATAAAACACTCTTATGCCTGCAAAAAGGGGAAGGAGAGGTGGGGTGATGCATAAAACCAGAGTTTGATATAAGCACAGGGACCGTTTCAAAAACCAACTTTGGAATTGACAAGACCGACACCTTCCTCAGTGAAAGAGACTCAAAACCCCATATTTCCCACAGAGGAATATATCTGACTAGTAAGAATCTTAAAACCTATGTATTGATATGTCTCCATAAGGGAATCAAGTGTGTCTAGAGTGGCATAAACATGGCAGCGAGAATCAGCTCAAACCCACTATAAAAAGGAATTTCAAAAGCAAAACCAAAAAACAGGGAAATTCTTTACAATTCCTTCAGGGTGTCTGAGGAAACCTGGAAAGACCCTGTCTACAATGACAGCTGGATGTGGCATAAGGCTGGACACTTGGGACTGAGAGGATTGGTGAGATTGGGTGAGCAAATGCAGACCCTTTCAAGCAATAATGCATGGCCCCCATTCCATGGGTCCCAACTCTCCAGGTTCAAGGGAATATTACTACAGCTATAACATGTACAGGAAACCTAGAGAATGGACACACTGTGAATACGAAAGGTTTCTAAAACTCAACGAATAGTCCCTCTCCTGGTGCTCCAGTTTGACTTTCCAACTGCCTTACTATCAATCTCCCAACTTGGAGAGACAGGCCCTTTAACCTCCTGGTTTGCACAGGTTCCCAATTTGGCAGAGGATGGAAGGGACGAGGGAGAACCCATGAGAGAGTAGCTGTTAGGCATTTGGACGGGCACATGTCAATCTAATTTCCCGGCAGGAAGAAGAATTAACCAAAGTCTCAGCCACCCACCGGGAACCAGTATAGGACATGATCCAAAATTTTGGACTTGCGTTCAGCTCACAAAAAACGAGTTGAGAAATGGAGCTCAGGGGCACAGCAATTCACAAACTGGCAGAGTGATAAAGGTCAACTATCGTCCAAAAATCTGTTGAGGGAATTCAACGAGGTGGACTTGAAAGTGAGGCAAAATAGCAGGAAACAGATTTCAAGAGGTACGTTGGAATCGCCTGTAAAGCACAGGAAGAGGGGCACAACTTGGACAATGGTGCACTTGGCCAAAAAGGGCGTATGCGTTTTCTCCTGAATATATTCAGGAGAAAAAGCATACGCCCTTTTTGGCCAAGCAAGCAAGTGGGCAATGCAAATCTGCACTACAAAGAAGTATCACTTCCCACCGGTCAAAAGGGACATCCACAAAATGTGTAAAAACCAGAAAGGCAAGACAGGCCCTGGAGAACAGGGAACCTTGTCATGCTGATGGGCGGGATGTCAATTGCCAACTGCCTCACTGGAGGAGTGCATTGTGTTCCCTAAAACAAGTAAACAACAGAGCTACAGAGCCAAGGCCACTTCTAGTCTAGGGAATATACCTTGGGAAAACTGAAAATCAATACGAAAGAGCCACCTCCAAATTTCGGGCTGCACTGGCTTCAAGAACCTCAACTTGGGTACACCTTAAATATCCCAGGAAATATAAAAATGGTTCAAAACATTGTGGTACTTACGTACGATGGAATATCCCTCAGCGATGAAATCAATGTCATAAGACTAGAAGCAGCAAAGTGAGTGGATTCAGGTACGATGATTCTAAGTGAAATAAGTCACACAGAAAAAGAAACTTATCATAAGATATCACTTATGAAGATCCTGTAAACATGGCTACACGTGAACTGAGTTAGGAAAGAGAACAGAGTCTCACATTTAGAAAACACTCTTATGCCTGCATAAAGGGGAAGGAGAGGTGGGGTGATGCATAAAACCAGAGTTTGATATAAGCACAGGGACCGTTCCAAAAACCAACTTTGGAATAGACAAGACCGACACCTTCCTCAGTGAAAGAGACTCAAAACCCCATATTTCCCACAGAGGAATATATCTGACTAGTAAGAATATTAAAACCTAGGTATTGATATGTCTCCATAAGGGAATCAAGTGTGTCTAGAGTGGCATAAACATGGCAGCAAGAATCAGCTCAAACCCACTATAAAAAGGAATTTCAAAAGCAAAACCAAAAAACAGGGAAATTCTTTACAATTCCTTCAGGGTGTCTGAGGAAACCTGGAAAGACCCTATCTACAATGACAGCTGGATGTGGCATAAGGCTGGACACTTGGGACTGAGAGGATTGGTGAGATTGGGTGAGCAAATGCAGACCCTTTCAAGCAATAATGCATGGCCCCCATTCCATGCGTCCCAACTCTCCAGGTTCAAGGGAATATTACTACAGCTATAACATGTACAGGAAACCTAGAGAATGGACACACTGTGAATACGAAAGGTTTCTAAAACTCAACGAATAGTCCCTCTCCTGGTGCTCCAGTTTGACTTTCCAACTGCCTTACTATCAATCTCCCAACTTGGAGAGACAGACCCTTTAACCTCCTGGTTTGCAGAGGTTCCCAATTTGGCAGAGGATGGAAGGGACGAGGGAGAACCCATGAGAGAGTAGCTGTTAGGCATTTGGACGGGCACATGTCACTCTAATTTCCCGGCGGGAAGAAGAATTAACCAAAGTCTCAGCCACCCACCGGGAACCAGTATAGGACATGATCCAAAATTTTGGACTTGCGTTCAGCTCCCAAAAAACGAGTTGAGAAATGGAGCTCAGGGGCACAGCAATTCACATACTGGCAGAGTGATAAAGGACAACTATCGTCCAAAAATCTGTTGAGGGAAGTCAACGAGGCGGACTTGAAAGTGAGGCAAAATAGCAGGAAACAGATTTCAAGAGGTACGTTGGAATCGCCTGTAAAGCACAGGAAGAGGGGCACAACTTGGACAATGGTGCACTTGGCCAAAAAGGGCGTATGGGTTTTCTCCTGAATATATTCAGGAGAAAACGCATACGCCCTTTTTGGCCAAGCAAGCAAGCGGGCAATGCAAATCTGCACTACAAAGAAGTATCACTTCCCACCGGTCAAAAGGGACATCCACAAAATGTGTAAAAACCAGAAAGGCAAGACAGGCCCTGGAGAACTGGGAGCCTTGTTATGCTGATGGGCGGGATGTAAATTGCCAACTGCCTCACTGGAGGAGTGCATTGTGTTCCATAAAACAAGTAAACAACAGAGCTACAGAGCCAAGGCCACTTCCAGTCTAGGGAATATACCTGGGGAAAACTGAAAATCAATAAGAAAGAGCCACCTCCAAATTTAGGGCTTCACTGGCTACAAGAACCTCAACTTGGGTACACCTTAAATATCCCAGGAAATATAAAAATGGTTCAAAACATTGTGGTACTTACGTACGATGGAATATCCCTCAGCCATGAAATCAATGTCATAAGACCAGTAGCAGCAAAGTGAGTGGATTCAGGTACGATGATTCTAAGTGAAATAAGTCACACAGAAAAAGAAACTTATCATAAGATATCACTTAGGAAGATCCTGTAAACATGGCTACACGTGAACTGAGTTGGGAAAGAGAACAGAGTCTCACATTTAGAAAACACTCTTATGCCTGCATAAAGGGGAAGGAGAGGTGGGGTGATGCATAAAACCAGAGTTTGATATAAGCACAGGGACCGTTTCAAAAACCAACTTTGGAATTGACAAAACCGACACCTTCCTCAGTTTAAGAGACTCAAAACCCCATATTTCCCACAGAGGAATATATCTGACTAGTAAGAATCTTAAAACCTATGTATTGATATGTCTCCATAAGGGAATCAAGTGTGTCTAGAGTGGCATAAACATGGCAGCGAGAATCAGCTCAAACCCACTATAAAAAGGAATTTCAAAAGCAAAACCAAAAAACAGGGAAATTCTTTACAATTCCTTCAGGGTGTCTGAGGAAACCTGGAAAGACCCTATCTACAATGACAGCTGTATGTGGCATAAGGCTGGACACTTGTGACTGAGAGGATTGGTGAGATTGGGTGAGCAAATGCAGACCCTTTCAAGCAATAATGCATGGCCCCCATTCCATGGGTCCCAACTCTCCAGGTTCAAGGGAATATTACTACAGCTATAACATGTACAGGAAACCTAGAGAATGGACACATGGTGAATACGAAAGGTTTCTAAAACTCAACGAATAGTCCCTCTCCTGGTGCTCCAGTTTGACTTTCCAACTGCCTTACTATAAATCTCCCAACTTGGAGAGACAGGCCCTTTAACCTCCTGGTTTGCACAGGTTCCCAATTTGGCAGAGGATGGAAGGGACGAGGGAGAACCCATGAGAGAGTAGCTGTTAGGCATTTGGACGGGCACATGTCAATCTAATTTCCCGGCAGGAAGAAGAATTAACCAAAGTCTCAGCCACCCACCGGGAACCAGTATAGGACATGATCCAAAATTTTGGACTTGCGTTCAGCTCACAAAAAACGAGTTGAGAAATGGAGCTCAGGGGCACAGCAATTCACAAACTGGCAGAGTGATAAAGGTCAACTATCGTCCAAAAATCTGTTGAGGGAATTCAACGAGGTGGACTTGAAAGTGAGGCAAAATAGCAGGAAACAGATTTCAAGAGGTACGTTGGAATCGCCTGTAAAGCACAGGAAGAGGGGCACAACTTGGACAATGGTGCACTTGGCCACAAAGGGCGTATGCGTTTTCTCCTGAATATATTCAGGAGAAAAAGCATACGCCCTTTTTGGCCAAGCAAGCAAGCGGGCAATGCAAATCTGCACTACAAAGAAGTATCACTTCCCACCGGTCAAAAGGGACATCCACAAAATGTGTAAAAACCAGAAAGGCAAGACAGGCACTGGAGAACAGGGAGCCTTGTCATGCTGATGGGCGGGATGTCAATTGCCAACTGCCTCACTGGAGGAGTGCATTGTGTTCCCTAAAACAAGTAAACAACAGAGCTACAGAGCCAAGGCCACTTCTAGTCTAGGGAATATACCTTGGGAAAACTGAAAATCAATAAGAAAGAGCCACCTCCAAATTTCGGGCTGCACTGGCTACAAGAACCTCAACTTGGGTACACCTTAAATATCCCAGGAAATATAAAAATGGTTCAAAACATTGTGGTACTTACGTACGATGGAATATCCCTCAGCGATGAAATCAATGTCATAAGACTAGAAGCAGCAAAGTGAGTGGATTCAGGTACGATGATTCTAAGTGAAATAAGTCACACAGAAAAAGAAACTTATCATAAGATATCACTTATGAAGATCCTGTAAACATGGCTACACGTGAACTGAGTTAGGAAAGAGAACAGAGTCTCACATTTAGAAAACACTCTTATGCCTGCATAAAGGGGATGGAGAGGTGGGGTGATGCATAAAACCAGAGTTTGATATAAGCACAGGGACCGTTCCAAAAACCAACTTTGGAATAGACAAGACCTACACCTTCCTCAGTGAAAGAGACTCAAAACCCCATATTTCCCGCAGAGGAATATATCTGACTAGTAAGAATCTTAAAACCTATGTATTGATATGACACCATAAGGGAATCAAGTGTGTCTAGAGTGGCATAAACATGGCAGCGAGAATCAGCTCAAACCCACTATAAAAAGGAATTTCAAAAGCAAAACGAAAAAACAGGGAAATTCTTTACAATTCCTTCAGGGTGTCTGAGGAAACCTGGAAAGACCCTATCTACAATGACAGCTGGATGTGGCATAAGGCTGGACACTTGGGACTGAGAGGATTGGTGAGATTGTGTGAGCAAATGCAGACCCTTTCAAGCAATAATGCATGGCCCCCATTCCATGGGTCCCAACTCTCCAGGTTCAAGGGAATATTACTACAGCTATAACATGTACAGGAAACCTAGAGAATGGACACACTGTGAATACGAAAGGTTTCTAAAACTCAACGAATAGTCCCTCTCCTGGTGCTCCAGTTTGACTTTCCAACTGCCTTACTATCAATCTCCCAACTTGGAGAGACAGGCCCTTTAACCTCCTGGTTTGCACAGGTTCCCAATTTGGCAGAGGATGGAAGGGACGAGGGAGAACCCATGAGAGAGTAGCTGTTAGGCATTTGGACGGGCACATGTCACTCTAATTTCCCGGCAGGAAGAAGAATTAACCAAAGTCTCAGCCACCCACCGGGAACCAGTATAGGACATGATCCAAAATTTTGGACTAGCGTTCAGCTCACAAAAAACGAGTTGAGAAATGGAGCTCAGGGGCACAGCAATTCACAAACTGGCAGAGTGATAAAGGACAACTATCGTCCAAAAATCTGTTGAGGGAAGTCAACGAGGCGGAATTGAAAGTGAGGCAAAATAGCAGGAAACAGATTTCAAGAGGTACGTTGGAATCGCCTGTAAAGCACAGGAAGAGGGGCACAACTTGGACAATGGTGCACTTGGCCAAAAAGGGCGTATGCGTTTTCTCCTGAATATATTCAGGAGAAAACGCATACGCCCTTTTTGGCCAAGCAAGCAAGTGGGCAATGCAAATCTGCACTACAAAGAAGTATCATTTCCCACCCGTCAAAAGGGACATCCAAAAAATGTGTAAAAACCAGAAAGGCAAGACAGGCCCTGGAGAACAGGGAGCCTTGATATGCTGATGGCCGGGATGTAAATTGCCAACTGCCTCACTGGAGGAGTGCATTGTGTTCCCTAAAACAAGTAAACAACAGAGCTACAGAGCCAAGGCCACTTCCAGTCTAGGGAATATACCTTGGGAAAATTGAAAATCAATAAGAAAGAGCCACCTCCAAATTTAGGGCTGCACTGGCTACAAGAACCTCAACTTGGGTACACCTTAAATATCCCAGGAAATATAAAAATGGTCCAAAACATTGTGGTACTTACGTACGATGGAATATTCCTCAGCCATGAAATCAATGTCATAAGACCAGTAGCAGCAAAGTGAGTGGATTCAGGTACGATGATTCAAAGTGAAATAAGTCACACAGAAAAAAGAAACTTATCATAAGATATCACTTAGGAAGATCCTGTAAACATGGCTACACGTGAACTGAGTTGGGAAAGAGAACAGAGTCTCACATTTAGAAAACACTCTTATGCCTGCATAAAGGGGAAGGAGAGGTGGGGTGATGCATAAAACCAGAGTTTGATATAAGCACAGGGACCGTTTCAAAAACCAACTTTGGAATTGACAAAACCGACACCTTCCTCAGTTTAAGAGACTCAAAACCCCATATTTCCCACAGAGGAATATATCTGACTAGTAAGAATCTTAAAACCTATGTATTGATATGTCTCCATAAGGGAATCAAGTGTGTCTAGAGTGGCATAAACATGGCAGCGAGAATCAGCTCAAACCCACTATAAAAAGGAATTTCAAAAGCAAAACCAAAAAACAGGGAAATTCTTTACAATTCCTTCAGGGTGTCTGAGGAAACCTGGAAAGACCCTATCTACAATGACAGCTGTATGTGGCATAAGGCTGGACACTTGTGACTGAGAGGATTGGTGAGATTGGGTGAGCAAATGCAGACCCTTTCAAGCAATAATGCATGGCCCCCATTCCATGGGTCCCAACTCTCCAGGTTCAAGGGAATATTACTACAGCTATAACATGTACAGGAAACCTAGAGAATGGACACATGGTGAATACGAAAGGTTTCTAAAACTCAACGAATAGTCCCTCTCCTGGTGCTCCAGTTTGACTTTCCAACTGCCTTACTATAAATCTCCCAACTTGGAGAGACAGGCCCTTTAACCTCCTGGTTTGCACAGGTTCCCAATTTGGCAGAGGATGGAAGGGACGAGGGAGAACCCATGAGATAGTAGCTGTTAGGCATTTGGACGGGCACATGTCAATCTAATTTCCCGGCAGGAAGAAGAATTAACCAAAGTCTCAGCCACCCACCGGGAACCAGTATAGGACATGATCCAAAATTTTGGACTTGCGTTCAGCTCACAAAAAACGAGTTGAGAAATGGAGCTCAGGGGCACAGCAATTCACAAACTGGCAGAGTGATAAAGGTCAACTATCGTCCAAAAATCTGTTGAGGGAATTCAACGAGGTGGACTTGAAAGTGAGGCAAAATAGCAGGAAACAGATTTCAAGAGGTACGTTGGAATCGCCTGTAAAGCACAGGAAGAGGGGCACAACTTGGACAATGGTGCACTTGGCCAAAAAGGGCGTATGCGTTTTCTCCTGAATATATTCAGGAGAAAAAGCATACGCCCTTTTTGGCCAAGCAAGCAAGTGGGCAATGCAAATCTGCACTACAAAGAAGTATCACTTCCCACCGGTCAAAAGGGACATCCACAAAATGTGTAAAAACCAGAAAGGCAAGACAGGCCCTGGAGAACAGGGAACCTTGTCATGCTGATGGGCGGGATGTCAATTGCCAACTGCCTCACTGGAGGAGTGCATTGTGTTCCCTAAAACAAGTAAACAACAGAGCTACAGAGCCAAGGCCACTTCTAGTCTAGGGAATATACCTTGGGAAAACTGAAAATCAATAAGAAAGAGCCACCTCCAAATTTCGGGCTGCACTGGCTTCAAGAACCTCAACTTGGGTACACCTTAAATATCCCAGGAAATATAAAAATGGTTCAAAACATTGTGGTACTTACGTACGATGGAATATCCCTCAGCGATGAAATCAATGTCATAAGACTAGAAGCAGCAAAGTGAGTGGATTCAGGTACGATGATTCTAAGTGAAATAAGTCACACAGAAAAAGAAACTTATCATAAGATATCACTTATGAAGATCCTGTAAACATGGCTACACGTGAACTGAGTTAGGAAAGAGAACAGAGTCTCACATTTAGAAAACACTCTTATGCCTGCATAAAGGGGAAGGAGAGGTGGGGTGATGCATAAAACCAGAGTTTGATATAAGCACAGGGACCGTTCCAAAAACCAACTTTGGAATAGACAAGACCGACACCTTCCTCAGTGAAAGAGACTCAAAACCCCATATTTCCCACAGAGGAATATATCTGACTAGTAAGAATATTAAAACCTAGGTATTGATATGTCTCCATAAGGGAATCAAGTGTGTCTAGAGTGGCATAAACATGGCAGCAAGAATCAGCTCAAACCCACTATAAAAAGGAATTTCAAAAGCAAAACCAAAAAACAGGGAAATTCTTTACAATTCCTTCAGGGTGTCTGAGGAAACCTGGAAAGACCCTATCTACAATGACAGCTGGATGTGGCATAAGGCTGGACACTTGGGACTGAGAGGATTGGTGAGATTGGGTGAGCAAATGCAGACCCTTTCAAGCAATAATGCATGGCCCCCATTCCATGCGTCCCAACTCTCCAGGTTCAAGGGAATATTACTACAGCTATAACATGTACAGGAAACCTAGAGAATGGAAACACTGTGAATACGAAAGGTTTCTAAAACTCAACGAATAGTCCCTCTCCTGGTGCTCCAGTTTGACTTTCCAACTGCCTTACTATCAATCTCCCAACTTGGAGAGACAGACCCTTTAACCTCCTGGTTTGCAGAGGTTCCCAATTTGGCAGAGGATGGAAGGGACGAGGGAGAACCCATGAGAGAGTAGCTGTTAGGCATTTGGACGGGCACATGTCACTCTAATTTCCCGGCAGGAAGAAGAATTAACCAAAGTCTCAGCCACCCACCGGGAACCAGTATAGGACATGATCCAAAATTTTGGACTTGCGTTCAGCTCCCAAAAAACGAGTTGAGAAATGGAGCTCAGGGGCACAGCAATTCACATACTGGCAGAGTGATAAAGGACAACTATCGTCCAAAAATCTGTTGAGGGAAGTCAACGAGGCGGACTTGAAAGTGAGGCAAAATAGCAGGAAACAGATTTCAAGAGGTACGTTGGAATCGCCTGTAAAGCACAGGAAGAGGGGCACAACTTGGACAATGGTGCACTTGGCCAAAAAGGGCGTATGGGTTTTCTCCTGAATATATTCAGGAGAAAACGCATACGCCCTTTTTGGCCAAGCAAGCAAGCGGGCAATGCAAATCTGCACTACAAAGAAGTATCACTTCCCACCGGTCAAAAGGGACATCCACAAAATGTGTAAAAACCAGAAAGGCAAGACAGGCCCTGGAGAACTGGGAGCCTTGTTATGCTGATGGGCGGGATGTAAATTGCCAACTGCCTCACTGGAGGAGTGCATTGTGTTCCCTAAAACAAGTAAACAACAGAGCTACAGAGCCAAGGCCACTTCCAGTCTAGGGAATATACCTTGGGAAAACTGAAAATCAATAAGAAAGAGCCACCTCCAAATTTAGGGCTTCACTGGCTACAAGAACCTCAACTTGGGTACACCTTAAATATCCCAGGAAATATAAAAATGGTTCAAAACATTGTGGTACTTACGTACGATGGAATATCCCTCAGCCATGAAATCAATGTCATAAGACCAGTAGCAGCAAAGTGAGTGGATTCAGGTACGATGATTCTAAGTGAAATAAGTCACACAGAAAAAGAAACTTATCATAAGATATCACTTAGGAAGATCCTGTAAACATGGCTACACGTGAACTGAGTTGGGAAAGAGAACAGAGTCTCACATTTAGAAAACACTCTTATGCCTGCATAAAGGGGAAGGAGAGGTGGGGTGATGCATAAAACCAGAGTTTGATATAAGCACAGGGACCGTTTAAAAAACCAACTTTGGAATTGACAAAACCGACACCTTCCTCAGTTTAAGAGACTCAAAACCCCATATTTCCCACAGAGGAATATATCTGACTAGTAAGAATCTTAAAACCTATGTATTGATATGTCTCCATAAGGGAATCAAGTGTGTCTAGAGTGGCATAAACATGGCAGCGAGAATCAGCTCAAACCCACTATAAAAAGGAATTTCAAAAGCAAAACCAAAAAACAGGGAAATTCTTTACAATTCCTTCAGGGTGTCTGAGGAAACCTGGAAAGACCCTATCTACAATGACAGCTGTATGTGGCATAAGGCTGGACACTTGTGACTGAGAGGATTGGTGAGATTGGGTGAGCAAATGCAGACCCTTTCAAGCAATAATGCATGGCCCCCATTCCATGGGTCCCAACTCTCCAGGTTCAAGGGAATATTACTACAGCTATAACATGTACAGGAAACCTAGAGAATGGACACATGGTGAATACGAAAGGTTTCTAAAACTCAACGAATAGTCCCTCTCCTGGTGCTCCAGTTTGACTTTCCAACTGCCTTACTATAAATCTCCCAACTTGGAGAGACAGGCCCTTTAACCTCCTGGTTTGCACAGGTTCCCAATTTGGCAGAGGATGGAAGGGACGAGGGAGAACCCATGAGAGAGTAGCTGTTAGGCATTTGGACGGGCACATGTCAATCTAATTTCCCGGCAGGAAGAAGAATTAACCAAAGTCTCAGCCACCCACCGGGAACCAGTATAGGACATGATCCAAAATTTTGGACTTGCGTTCAGCTCACAAAAAACGAGTTGAGAAATGGAGCTCAGGGGCACAGCAATTCACAAACTGGCAGAGTGATAAAGGTCAACTATCGTCCAAAAATCTGTTGAGGGAATTCAACGAGGTGGACTTGAAAGTGAGGCAAAATAGCAGGAAACAGATTTCAAGAGGTACGTTGGAATCGCCTGTAAAGCACAGGAAGAGGGGCACAACTTGGACAATGGTGCACTTGGCCAAAAAGGGCGTATGCGTTTTCTCCTGAATATATTCAGGAGAAAAAGCATACGCCCTTTTTGGCCAAGCAAGCAAGTGGGCAATGCAAATCTGCACTACAAAGAAGTATCACTTCCCACCGGTCAAAAGGGACATCCACAAAATGTGTAAAAACCAGAAAGGCAAGACAGGCCCTGGAGAACAGGGAGCCTTGTCATGCTGATGGGCGGGATGTCAATTGCCAACTGCCTCACTGGAGGAGTGCATTGTGTTCCCTAAAACAAGTAAACAACAGAGCTACAGAGCCAAGGCCACTTCTAGTCTAGGGAATATACCTTGGGAAAACTGAAAATCAATAAGAAAGAGCCACCTCCAAATTTCGGGCTGCACTGGCTTCAAGAACCTCAACTTGGGTACACCTTAAATATCCCAGGAAATATAAAAATGGTTCAAAACATTGTGGTACTTACGTACGATGGAATATCCCTCAGCGATGAAATCAATGTCATAAGACTAGAAGCAGCAAAGTGAGTGGATTCAGGTACGATGATTCTAAGTGAAATAAGTCACACAGAAAAAGAAACTTATCATAAGATATCACTTATGAAGATCCTGTAAACATGGCTACACGTGAACTGAGTTAGGAAAGAGAACAGAGTCTCACATTTAGAAAACACTCTTATGCCTGCATAAAGGGGAAGGAGAGGTGGGGTGATGCATAAAACCAGAGTTTGATATAAGCACAGGGACCGTTCCAAAAACCAACTTTGGAATAGACAAGACCTACACCTTCCTCAGTGAAAGAGACTCAAAACCCCATATTTCCCACAGAGGAATATATCTGACTAGTAAGAATCTTAAAACCTATGTATTGATATGAATCCATAAGGGAATCAAGTGTGTCTAGAGTGGCATAAACATGGCAGCGAGAATCAGCTCAAACCCACTATAAAAAGGAATTTCAAAAGCAAAACGAAAAAACAGGGAAATTCTTTACAATTCCTTCAGGGTGTCTGAGGAAACCTGGAAAGACCCTATTTACAATGACAGCTGGATGTGGCATAAGGCTGGACACTTGGGACTGAGAGGATTGGTGAGATTGTGTGAGCAAATGCAGACCCTTTCAAGCAATAATGCATGGCCCCCAATCCATGGGTCCCAACTCTCCAGGTTCAAGGGAATATTACTACAGCTATAACATGTACAGGAAACCTAGAGAATGGACACACTGTGAATACGAAAGGTTTCTAAAACTCAACGAATAGTCCCTCTCCTGGTGCTCCAGTTTGACTTTCCAACTGCCTTACTATCAATCTCCCAACTTGGAGAGACAGGCCCTTTAACCTCCTGGTTTGCCCAGGTTCCCAATTTGGCAGAGGATGGAAGGGACGAGAGAGAACCCATGAGAGAGTAGCTGTTAGGCATTTGGACGGGCACATGTCACTCTAATTTCCCGGCAGGAAGAAGAATTAACCAAAGTCTCAGCCACCCACCGGGAACCAGTATAGGACATGATCCAAAATTTTGGACTTGCGTTCAGCTCCCAAAAAACGAGTTGAGAAATGGGGCTCAGGGGCACAGCAATTCACATACTGGCAGAGTGATAAAGGACAACTATCGTCCAAAAATCTGTTGAGGGAAGTCAACGAGGCGGACTTGAAAGTGAGGCAAAATAGCAGGAAACAGATTTCAAGAGGTACGTTGGAATCGCCTGTAAAGCACAGGAAGAGGGGCACAACTTGGACAATGGTGCACTTGGCCACAAAGGGCGTATGCGTTTTCTCCTGAATATATTCAGGAGAAAAAGCATACGCCCTTTTTGGCCAAGCAAGCAAGCGGGCAATGCAAATCTGCACTACAAAGAAGTATCACTTCCCACCGGTCAAAAGGGACATCCACAAAATGTGTAAAAACCAGAAAGGCAAGACAGGCACTGGAGAACAGGGAGCCTTGTCATGCTGATGGGCGGGATGTCAATTGCCAACTGCCTCACTGGAGGAGTGCATTGTGTTCCCTAAAACAAGTAAACAACAGAGCTACAGAGCCAAGGCCACTTCTAGTCTAGGGAATATACCTTGGGAAAACTGAAAATCAATAAGAAAGAGCCACCTCCAAATTTCGGGCTGCACTGGCTACAAGAACCTCAACTTGGGTACACCTTAAATATCCCAGGAAATATAAAAATGGTTCAAAACATTGTGGTACTTACGTACGATGGAATATCCCTCAGCGATGAAATCAATGTCATAAGACTAGAAGCAGCAAAGTGAGTGGATTCAGGTACGATGATTCTAAGTGAAATAAGTCACACAGAAAAAGAAACTTATCATAAGATATCACTTATGAAGATCCTGTAAACATGGCTACACGTGAACTGAGTTAGGAAAGAGAACAGAGTCTCACATTTAGAAAACACTCTTATGCCTGCATAAAGGGGATGGAGAGGTGGGGTGATGCATAAAACCAGAGTTTGATATAAGCACAGGGACCGTTCCAAAAATCAACTTTGGAATAGACAAGACCTACACCTTCCTCAGTGAAAGAGACTCAAAACCCCATATTTCCCGCAGAGGAATATATCTGACTAGTAAGAATCTTAAAACTTATGTATTGATATGACACCATAAGGGAATCAAGTGTGTCTAGAGTGGCATAAACATGGCAGCGAGAATCAGCTCAAACCCACTATAAAAAGGAATTTCAAAAGCAAAACGAAAAAACAGGGAAATTCTTTACAATTCCTTCAGGGTGTCTGAGGAAACCTGGAAAGACCCTATCTACAATGACAGCTGGATGTGGCATAAGGCTGGACACTTGGGACTGAGAGGATTGGTGAGATTGTGTGAGCAAATGCAGACCCTTTCAAGCAATAATGCATGGCCCCCATTCCATGGGTCCCAACTCTCCAGGTTCAAGGGAATATTACTACAGCTATAACATGTACAGGAAACCTAGAGAATGGACACACTGTGAATACGAAAGGTTTCTAAAACTCAACGAATAGTCCCTCTCCTGGTGCTCCAGTTTGACTTTCCAACTGCCTTACTATCAATCTCCCAACTTGGAGAGACAGGCCCTTTAACCTCCTGGTTTGCACAGGTTCCCAATTTGGCAGAGGATGGAAGGGACGAGGGAGAACCCATGAGAGAGTAGCTGTTAGGCATTTGGACGGGCACATGTCACTCTAATTTCCCGGCAGGAAGAAGAATTAACCAAAGTCTCAGCCACCCACCGGGAACCAGTATAGGACATGATCCAAAATTTTGGACTAGCGTTCAGCTCACAAAAAACGAGTTGAGAAATGGAGCTCTGGGGCACAGCAATTCACAAACTGGCAGAGTGATAAAGGACAACTATCGTCCAAAAATCTGTTGAGGGAAGTCAACGAGGCGGACTTGAAAGTGAGGCAAAATAGCAGGAAACAGATTTCAAGAGGTACGTTGGAATCGCCTGTAAAGCACAGGAAGAGGGGCACAACTTGGACAATGGTGCACTTGGCCAAAAAGGGCGTATGCGTTTTCTCCTGAATATATTCAGGAGAAAACGCATACGCCCTTTTTGGCCAAGCAAGCAAGCGGGCAATGCAAATCTGCACTACAAAGAAGTATCACTTCCCACCGGTCAAAAGGGACATCCACAAAATGTGTAAAAACCAGAAAGGCAAGACAGGCCCTGGAGAACTGGGAGCCTTGTTATGCTGATGGGCGGGATGTAAATTGCCAACTGACTCACTGGAGGAGTGCATTGTGTTCCCTAAAACAAGTAAACAACAGAGCTACAGATCCAAGGCCACTTCCAGTCTAGGGAATATACCTTGGGAAAACTGAAAATCAATAAGAAAGAGCCACCTCCAAATTTAGGGCTGCACTGGCTACAAGAACCTCAACTTGGGTACACCTTAAATATCCCAGGAAATATAAAAATGGTTCAAAACATTGTGGTACTTACGTACGATGGAATACCCCTCAGCCATCAAATCAATGTCATAAGACCAGTAGCAGCAAAGTGAGTGGATTCAGGTACGATGATTCTAAGTGAAATAAGTCACACAGAAAAAGAAACTTATCATAAGATATCACTTATGAAGATCCTGTAAACATGGCTACACGTGAACTGAGTTAGGAAAGAGAACAGAGTCTCACATTTATAAAACACTCTTATGCCTGCAAAAAGGGGAAGGAGAGGTGGGGTGATGCATAAAACCAGAGTTTGATATAAGCACAGGGACCGTTTCAAAAACCAACTTTGGAATTGACAAGACCGACACCTTCCTCAGTGAAAGAGACTCAAAACCCCATATTTCCCACAGAGGAATATATCTGACTAGTAAGAATCTTAAAACCTATGTATTGATATGTCTCCATAAGGGAATCAAGTGTGTCTAGAGTGGCATAAACATGGCAGCGAGAATCAGCTCAAACCCACTATAAAAAGGAATTTCAAAAGCAAAACCAAAAAACAGGGAAATTCTTTACAATTCCTTCAGGGTGTCTGAGGAAACCTGGAAAGACCCTGTCTACAATGACAGCTGGATGTGGCATAAGGCTGGACACTTGGGACTGAGAGGATTGGTGAGATTGGGTGAGCAAATGCAGACCCTTTCAAGCAATAATGCATGGCCCCCATTCCATGGGTCCCAACTCTCCAGGTTCAAGGGAATATTACTACAGCTATAACATGTACAGGAAACCTAGAGAATGGACACACTGTGAATACGAAAGGTTTCTAAAACTCAACGAATAGTCCCTCTCCTGGTGCTCCAGTTTGACTTTCCAACTGCCTTACTATCAATCTCCCAACTTGGAGAGACAGGCCCTTTAACCTCCTGGTTTGCACAGGTTCCCAATTTGGCAGAGGATGGAAGGGACGAGGGAGAACCCATGAGAGAGTAGCTGTTAGGCATTTGGACGGGCACATGTCACTCTAATTTCCCGGCAGGAAGAAGAATTAACCAAAGTCTCAGCCACCCACCGGGAACCAGTATAGGACATGATCCAAAATTTTGGACTTGCGTTCAGCTCACAAAAAACGAGTTGAGAAATGGAGCTCAGGGGCACAGCAATTCACAAACTGGCAGAGTGATAAAGGACAACTATCGTCCAAAAATCTGTTGAGGGAAGTCAACGAGGCGGACTTGAAAGCGAGGCAAAATAGCAGGAAACAGATTTCAAGAGGTACCTTGGAATCGCCTGTAAAGCACAGGAAGAGGGGCACAACTTGGACAATGGTGCACTTGGCCAAAAAGGGCGTATGCGTTTTCTCCTGAATATATTCAGGAGAAAACGCATACGCCCTTTTTGGCCAAGCAAGCAAGCGGGCAATGCAAATCTGCACTACAAAGAAGTATCATTTCCCACCCGTCAAAAGGGACATCCAAAAAATGTGTAAAAACCAGAAAGGCAAGACAGGCCCTGGAGAACAGGGAGCCTTGATATGCTGATGGCCGGGATGTAAATTGCCAACTGCCTCACTGGAGGAGTGCATTGTGTTCCCTAAAACAAGGAAACAACAGAGCTACAGAGCCAAGGCCCCTTCCAGTCTAGGGAATATACCTTGGGAAAACTGAAAATCAATAAGAAAGAGAAACCTCCGAATTTAGGGCTGCACTGACTACAAGAACCTCAACTTGGGTACACCTTAAATATCCCAGGAAATATAAAAATGGTTCAAAACATTGTGGTACTTACGTACGATGGAATATCCCTCAGCCATGAAATCAATGTCATAAGACCAGTAGCAGCAAAGTGAGTGGATTCAGGTACGATGATTCTAAGTGAAATAAGTCACACAGAAAAAGAAACTTATCATAAGATATCACTTATGAAGATCCTGTAAACATGGCTACACATGAACTGAGTTAGGAAAGAGAACACAGTCTCACATTTAGAAAACACTCTTATGCCTGCATGAAGGGGAAGGAGAGGTGGGGTGATGCATAAAACCAGAGTTTGATATAAGCACAGGGACCGTTCCAAAAACCAACTTTGGAATAGACAAGACCTACACCTTCCTCAGGGAAAGAGACTCAAATACCCATATTTCCCACAGAGGAATATATCTGACTAGTAAGAATCTTAAAACCTATGTATTGATATGTCTCCATAAGGGAATCAAGTGTGTCTAGAGTGGCATAAACATGGCAGCGAGAATCAGCTCAAACCCACTATAAAAAGGAATTTCAAAAGCAAAACCAAAAAAGAGGGAAATTCTTTACAATTCCTTCAAGGTGTCTGAGGAAACATGGAAAGACCATATCTACAATTACAGCTGGATGTGGCATAAGGCTGGACACTTGGGACTGAGATGATTGGTTAGATTGGGTGACCAAATGCAGACCCTTTCAAGCAATAATGCATGGCCCCCATTCCATGGGTCCCGCCTCTCCAGGTTGAAGGGAATATTACTACAGATATAACATGTACAGGAAACCTAGAGAATGTACACACTGTGAATACGAAAGGTTTCTAAAACTCAACGAATAGTCCCTCTCCTGGTGTTCCCGTTTGACTTTCCAACTGCCTTACTATCAATCTCCCAACTTGGAGAGACAGGCCCTTTAACCTCCTGGTTTGCACAGGTTCCCAATTTGGCAGAGGATGGAAGGGACGAGGTAGAACCCATGAGAGAGTAGCTGTTAGGCATTTGGACGGGCACATGTCACTCTAATTTCCCGGCAGGAAGAAGAATTTACCAAAGTCTCAGCCACCCACCGGGAACCAGTATAGGACATGATCCAAAATTTTGGACTTGAGTTCAGCTCACAAAAAACGAGTTGAGAAATGGAGCTCAGGGGCACAGCAATTCACAAAATGGCAGAGTGATAAAGGACAACTATCGTCCAAAAATCTGTTGAGGGAAGTCAACAAGGCGGACTTGAAAGCGAGGCAAAATAGCAGGAAACAGATTTCAAGAGGTACCTTGGAATCGCCTGTAAAGCCCAGGAAGAGGGGCACAAATTCGACAATGATGCACTTGGCCAAAAAGGGCGTATGCGTTTTCTCCTGAATATATTCAGGAGAAAACGCATACGCCCTTTTTGGCCAAGCAAGCAAGCGGGCAATGCAAATCTGAACTACAAAAAAGTATCACTTCCCACCGGTCAAAAGGGACATCCACAAAATGTGTAAAAACCAGAAAGGCAAGACAGGCCCTGGAGAACAGGGAGCCTTGTTATGCTGATGGGTGGGATGTAAATTGCCAACTGCCTCACTAGAGGAGTGCATTGTGTTCCCTAAAACAAGTAAACAACAGAGCTACAGAGCCAATGCCACTTCCAGTCTAGGGTATATACCTTGGGAAAACTGAAAATCAATAAGAAAGAGCCACCTCCAAATTTACGGCTGCACTGACTACAAGAACCTCAACTTGGGTACACCTTAAATATCCCAGGAAATATAAAAATTTTTCAAAACATTTTTGTACTTACGTACGATGGAATATCCCTCAGCCATGAAATCAATGTCATAAGACCAGTAGCAGCAAAGTGAGTGGATTCAGGTACGATGATTCTAAGTGAAATAAGTCACACAGAAAAAGAAACTTATCATAAGATATCACTTATGAAGATCCTGTAATCATAGCTACACATGAACTGAGTTAGGAAAGAGAACAGAGTCTCACATTTAGAAAACACTCTTATGCCTGCATAATGGGGAAGGAGAGGTGGGGTGATGCATAAAACCAGAGTTTGATATAAGCACAGGGACCGTTCGAAAAACCAACTTTGGAATAGACAAGACCTACACCTTCCTCAGTGAAAGAGACTCAAAACCCCATATTTCCCACAGAGGAATATATCTGACTAGTAAGAATCTTAAAACCTATGTATTGATATGTCTCCATAAGGGAATCAAGTGTGTCTAGAGTGGCATAAACATGGCAGCGAGAATCAGCTCAAACCCACTATAAAAAGGAATTTCAAAAGCAAAACCAAAAAACAGGGAAATTCTTTACAATTCCTTCAGGGTGTCTGAGGAAACCTGGAAAGACCCTATCTACAATGACAGCTGGATGTGGCATAAGGCTGGACACTTGGGACTGAGAGGATTGGTGAGATTGGGTGAGCAAATGCAGACCCTTTCAAGCCGTAATGCATAGCCCCCATTCCATGGGTCCCAACTCTCCAGGTTCAAGGGAATATTACTACAGCTATAACATATACAGGAAACCTAGAGAATGTACACATGGTGAATACGAAAGGTTTCTAAAACTCAACGATTAGTCCCTCTCCTGGTGCTCCAGTTTGACTTTCCAACTGCCTTACTATCAATCTCCCAACTTGGAGAGACAGGCCCTTTAACCTCCTGGTTTGCACAGGTTCCCAATTTGGCAGAGGATGGAAGGGACGAGGGAGAACCCATGAGAGAGTAGCTGTTAGGCATTTGGACGGGCACATGTCACTCTAATTTCCCGGCAGGAAGAAGAATTAACCAAAGTCTCAGCCACCCACCGGGAACCAGTATAGGACATGATCCAAAATTTTGGACTTGAGTTCAGCTCACAAAAAACGAGTTGAGAAATGGAGCTCAGGGGCACAGCAATTCACAAAATGGCAGAGTGATAAAGGACAACTATCGTCCAAAAATCTGTTGAGGGAAGTCAACAAGGCGGACTTGAAAGCGAGGCAAAATAGCAGGAAACAGATTTCAAGAGGTACCTTGGAATCGCCTGTAAAGCCCAGGAAGAGGGGCACAAATTCGACAATGATGCACTTGGCCAAAAAGGGCGTATGCGTTTTCTCCTGAATATATTCAGGAGAAAACGCATACGCCCTTTTTGGCCAAGCAAGCAAGCGGGCAATGCAAATCTGAACTACAAAAAAGTATCACTTCCCACCGGTCAAAAGGGACATCCACAAAATGTGTAAAAACCAGAAAGGCAAGACAGGCCCTGGAGAACAGGGAGCCTTTTTATGCTGATGGGTGGGATGTAAATTGCCAACTGCCTCACTAGAGGAGTGCATTGTGTTCCCTAAAACAAGTAAACAACAGAGCTACAGAGCCAATGCCACTTCCAGTCTAGGGTATATACCTTGGGAAAACTGAAAATCAATAAGAAAGAGCCACCTCCAAATTTACGGCTGCACTGACTACAAGAACCTCAACTTGGGTACACCTTAAATATCCCAGGAAATATAAAAATTTTTCAAAACATTTTTGTACTTACGTACGATGGAATATCCCTCAGCCATGAAATCAATGTCATAAGACCAGTAGCAGCAAAGTGAGTGGATTCAGGTACGATGATTCTAAGTGAAATAAGTCACACAGAAAAAGAAACTTATCATAAGATATCACTTATGAAGATCCTGTAAACATGGCTACACATGAACTGAGTTAGGAAAGAGAACAGAGTCTCACATTTAGAAAACACTCTTATGCCTGCATAAAGGGGAAGGAGAGGTGGGGTGATGCATAAAACCAGAGTTTGATATAAGCACAGGGACCGTTCGAAAAACCAACTTTGGAATAGACAAGACCTACACCTTCCTCAGTGAAAGAGACTCAAAACCCCATATTTCCCGCAGAGGAATATATCTGACTAGTAAGAATCTTAAAACCTATGTATTGATATGTCTCCATAAGGGAATCAAGTGTGTCTAGAGTGGCATAAACATGGCAGCGAGAATCAGCTCAAACCCACTATAAAAAGGAATTTCAAAAGCAAAAACAAAAAACAGGGAAATTCTTTACAATTCCTTCAGGGTGTCTGAGGAAACCTGGAAAGACCCTATCTACAATGACAGCTGGATGTGGCATAAGGCTGGACACTTGGGACTGAGAGGATTGGTGAGATTGGGTGAGCAAATGCAGACCCTTTCAAGCCGTAATGCATAGCCCCCATTCCATGGGTCCCAACTCTCCAGGTTCAAGGGAATATTACTACAGCTATAACATATACAGGAAACCTAGAGAATGTACACATGGTGAATACGAAAGGTTTCTAAAACTCAACGATT
The DNA here is from genome assembly GCF_025265405.1 of Mesoplodon densirostris. Classification (NCBI taxonomy): domain Eukaryota; kingdom Metazoa; phylum Chordata; class Mammalia; order Artiodactyla; family Ziphiidae; genus Mesoplodon; species Mesoplodon densirostris. Next base: position 1,366,145 of record NW_026778213.1, read on the forward strand.
AGTCCCTCTCCTGGTGCTCCAGTTTGACTTTCCAACTGCCTTACTATCAATCTCCCAACTTGGAGAGACAGGCCCTTTAACCTCCTGGTTTGCACAGGTTCCCAATTTGGCAGAGGATGGAAGGGACGAGGGAGAACCCATGAGAGAGTAGCTGTTAGGCATTTGGACGGGCACATGTCACTCTAATTTCCCGGCAGGAAGAAGAATTAACCAAAGTCTCAGCCACCCACCGGGAACCAGTATAGGACATGATCCAAAATTTTGGACTTGTGTTCAGCTCACAAAAAAAGAGTTGAGAAATGGAGCTCAGGAGCACAGCAATTCACAAACTGGCAGAGTGATAAAGGACAACTACCGTCCAAAAATCTGTTGAGGGAATGCAGCGAGCCAGACTTGAAAGTGAGGCAGAAGAGAAGGAAACAGATTTCAAGAGGTACGTTGGAATCGCCTTTAAAGCACAGGAAGAGGGGCACAACTTTGACACTGATGGAATTGGACAAAAAGGGCGTATGCGTTTTCTCCTGAATATATTCAGGAGAAAATGCATACGCCCTTTTTGGCCAAGCAAGCAAGCGGGCAATGCAAATCTGCACTACAAAGAAGTATCACACCAAACGGTCAAAAGGGACATCCACAAAATGTGTAAAAACCTGAAAGGCAAGACATGCCCTGGAGAACACGGAGCCATGTTATGCTGATGGGCGGGATGTAAATTGCCAACTGCCTCTCTGGAGGAGTGCATTGTGTTACCTAAAACAAGTAAACAACAGAGCTACAGAGCCAAGGGCGCTTCCTGTCTAGGGAATATACCTTGGGAAAACTGAAAATCAATAAGACAGAGCCACCCCAAAATTTAGGGCTGCACGGCTTACAAGAACCTCAACTTGGGTACACCTTAAATATCCCAGGAAATATAAAATTGGTTCAAAATATTGTGGTACTTACGTACGATGGAATATCCATCATCCATGAAATCAATGTCATAAGACCAGTTGCACAAAATGAGTCGATTCAGGTATGATGATTCTAAGTGAAATAAGTCACACAGAAAAAGAAACCTATCATAAGATATCACTTATGAAGCTCCTTTAAACATGGCTACACATGAACTGAGTTAGGAAAGAGAACAGAGTCTCACATTTAGAAAACACTCTTATGCCTTCTTAAAGGGGAAGGAGAGGTGGGGTGATGAATAAAACCAGAGTTTGATATAAGCTCAGGCCATGTTCCAAAAACCAACTATTGAATAGACAAGACCTACACCTTCCTCAGTGAAAGGGAATCAAAACCCCATATTTCCTGCAGAGGAATATATTTCACTTGTAAAAATATTAAAACCAATGTATTGATATATCTGCATAAGGGAATCAAGTGTGTCTAGAGTGGCATAAACATGGCAGCGAGAATCAGCTCAAACCCACTATAAAAAGTAATTTCAAAAACAAAAGAAAAAAACAGGGAAATTCTTTATAATTCCCTCAGGGTCTCTGATGAAACCTGAAATGACTCTATCTCCAATGACAGCTGGATGTGGCATAAGGCTGGACACTTGGGACTGAGAGGACTGGTGAGATTGGGTGAGCAAAAGCAGACCCTTTAAAGCAATAATGCATGGACCCATTCCATGGGTCCCAACTCTTCAGATTGAAGTGAATATTACGACAGCTATAACATGTACGGGAAACCTAGAGAATGGACACACTGTGAATACGAAAGGTTACTAAAACTCAATGAATTGTCCCTCTCCTGGTGCTCTGGTTTGACTTTCCAACTGATTTACTATCAATCTCCCAACATGGAGAGACAGCCCCTTTTACCTCCTGGTTTGCACAGGTTGCCAATTTTGCTGAGGAGGAATGGGAAGAGGGAGATCCAATGAGAGAGTAGCTGTTAGGCATTTGGACGGGCACATGTCACTCTACTTTCCCGGCAGGAAGAAGAATTAACCAAAATCTCTCCCACCCACTGGGAAGCAGTATAAGTCCTGAACCAAAATTTTGGACTTGCGTTCAGCTCGCAAAAAACGAGTTGAAAAATTGAGCTCAGGGGCACAGCAATTCACAAACTGGCAGAGTAATAAAGGACAACTATCGTCCAAAAATCTGTTGAGGGAAGGCAACGAGGCGGACTTGAATGTGAGGCAGAATGGCAGAAAACAGATTTCAAGAGGTACGTTGGAATCATCTTTAAAGCACAGGAAGAGGGGCACAACTTGGACAATGATGCACCTGGCCAAAAAGGGTGTATGCGATTTCTCCTGAATATATTCAGGAGAAAACGCATACGCCCTTTTTGGCCAAGCAAGCAAGCGGGCAATGCAAATCTGCACTACAAAGAAGTATCACTTCCCAACGGTCAAAAGGGACATCCACAAAATGTGTAAAAACCTGAAAGGCAAGAGAGACCCTGGAGAACAAGGAGCCTTGTTATGCTGATGGGCGGGATGTAAATTGCCAACTGCCTCTCTGGAAGAGTGCATTGTGTTCCCTAAAACAAGTAAACATCAGAGCTACAGAGCCAAGGGCGCTTCCAGTCTAGGGAATATACCTTGGGAAAACTGAAAATCAATAAGACAGAGCCACTCCAAAATTTAGGGCTGCACTGCTTACAAGAACCTCAACATGGGTACACCTTAAATATCCTAGGAAGTATAAAATTGGTTCAAAAAATTGTGGTACTTACGTACGATGGAATATCCCTCAGCCATGAAATCAATGTCATAAGACCAGTTGCACCAAAATGAGTGGATTCAGGTACGATGATTCTAAGTGAAATATGTCACACAGAAAATGAAACTTATCATAAGATATCACTTATGAAGATCCTGTAAACATGGCTACACATGAACTGAGTTAGGAAAGAGAACAGAGTCTCACATTTAGAAAACACTCTTATGCCTTCTTAAGGGGGAAGGAGAGGTGTGGTGATGCATAAAACCAGAGTTTGATATAAGCACAGGTACCATTCCAAAAACCAACTATGGAATAGACAAGACCTACACCTTCCTCAGTGAAAGGGACTCAAAACCCCATATTTCCCACAGATGAATATTTCTCACGAGTAAGAATCATAAAACTTATTTATTGATATGTATCCATACGGGAATCTACTGAGTCTAGAATGGCATAAACATGGCAGCGAGAATCAGCTCAAACACACAATAAAAAGGAATTACAAAAACAAAACAAAAAAAACGGGAAATTCTTTAAAATTCCTTCGGGGTCTCTTATGAAACCTGGAATGACCATATCTACAATGACAGCTGGATGTGGCATAAGGCTGGACACTTGGGACTGAGAAAATTGGTGAGATTGGGTGAGCAAAGGCAGTCCCTTTCAAGCAATAATGCATGCCACCTCTTCCATGGGTCCCAACTCTTCATGTTGAAGGGAATATTACTACAGCTATAACATGTACGTGAAACCTAGAGAATAGACACACTGTGATTATGAAACGTTTCTAAAACTCAACGAATAGTCCCTCTACTGCTGCTCTGGTTTGACTTTCCAACTGCTTTACTATCAATCAACCAACTAGGAGAGACAGCCCCTTTAACCACCTGGTTCGCACAGGTTGTCAATTTGGCAGAGGATGAAAGGGAAGAGGAAGAAACAATGAGAGAGTAGCTGTTAGGCATTTGGACAGGCACATTTCATGCTAATTTCCTGGCAGGAAGAAGAATTAACCAAAGTCTCAGCCACCCACCGGGAACCAGTATAGATCCTGAACCAAAATTTTGGAATTGCGTTCAGCTCACAAAAATCGAGTTGTAAAATGGAGCTCAGGGGCACAGCAATTCACAAACTGGCAGAGTAATACAGGACATCTATCGTCCATAAATCTGTTGAGGGAAGGAAACGAGGCGGACTTGAAAGCGATGCCGAATAGCAGGAAACTGATTTCAAGAGGTACGTTGGAATCGCCTTTAAAGCACAGGAAGAGAGGCACAACTTTGACACTGATGCAATTGGAGAAAAAGGGCGTATGCGTTTTCTCCTGAATATATTCAGGAGAAAACGCATACGCCCTTTTTGGCCAAGCAAGCAAGCGGGCAATGCAAATTTGCACTACAAAGAAGTGTCACTTCCCACCGGTCAAAAGGGACATCCACAAAATGTGTAAAAACCACAAAGGCATGACGGGGCCTGGAGAACACGGAGCCTTTTTATGCTGATGGTCCGGATGTAAATTGCCAACTGCCTCTTTGGAGGAGTGCACTGTGTTCCCTAAAACAAGTAAACAACAGAGCTACAGAGCCAAGGGCACTTTCAGTCTAGGGAATATATCTTGGGAAAACTGAAAATCAATAAGACAGAGTCACCCCAAAATTTAGGGCTGCACTGCTTACAAGAACCTCAACTTGGGTACACCTTAAATATCCCAGGAAATATAAAATGGATTCAAAAAATTGTGGTACATACGAAAGATGTAATATCCCTCATCCATGAAATCAATGTCATAAGACCAGTAGCAGCAAAATGAGTCGATTCAGGTACGATGATTCTAAGTGAAATAAGTCACACAGAAAAAGAAACTTATCATAAGATATGACTTTTGGAGATCCTGTAAACATGGCTACATATGAACTGAGTTAGGAAAGAGAACAGTGTCTCACATTTAGAAAAAAACTCGTATGCATGCTTAAGGGAGAAAGAGAGGTGGGGTAATGCATAAAACCAGAGTTTGATATAATCACAGGGACCGTTCCAAAAACTTACTATGGAATAGATAAGACCTACACCTTCCTCAGGGAAAGGGACTCAAAACCACATATTTCCCGCAGAGGAATAGATCTGACTAGTAAGAATCTTAAAACCTATGTATTGATATGTCTCCATAAGGTTATCAAGTGTGTCTTGACTGGCATAAACATGGCAGCGAGAATCAGCTCAAACCCACTATAAAAATGAATTTCAAAAACAAAACAAAAAAACAGGGAAAGTCTTTACAATTCCTTCAGGGTCTCTGATGAAACGTGGAATGAACCTATCTACAATGACAGCTGGATATGGCATAAGGCTGGACACTTGGGACTGAGAGGATTGGTGAGATTGGGTGAGCAAATGCAGACCCATTAAAGCAAGAATGCGTGGCCCCCATTCCATGGGTCACAACTCTCGAGGTTGAAGGGAATATTAATACAGCAAGAACTGGTACAGGAAACGTAGAGAATGGACACACTGTGAATACGAAATGTTTCTAAATCTCAATGAATAGACCCTCTCCTGGTTCTTTGGTTTGACTTTCCAACTGCTTTACTATCAATCTCCAAACTTGGAGACACAGCGCCATTTACCTCCTGGTTCGAATAGGTTGCCAATTTGGCAGAGGATTAAAGGGAAGAGGGAGAACCAATGAGAGAGTAGCTGTTAGGCATTTGGACGGGCACGTGTCACTCTAATATACTGGTAGGAAGAAGAATTAACCAAAGTCTAAGCCACCCACCGGGAACCAGTATAGGTCCTGAACCAAAATTTTGGACTTGCGTTCAGCTCACTAAAAACGAGTTGAAAAATGGAGCTCAGGGGCACAGCAATTCACAAACTGGCAGAGTAATAAAACACAACTATCGTCCAAAAATCTGTTGAGGGAAGGCAACGAGGCGGACTTTAATGCGATGCAGAATAGCAGGAAACAGATTTAAAGAGGTACGTTGGAATCGCCTGTAAAGCACAGGAAGAGGGGCACAAGTTCGACAATGATGCACTTGGCCAAAAAGGGCGTATGCGTTTTTCCCTGAATATATTCAGGAGAAAACGCATACGCCCTTTTTGGCCAAGCAAGCAAGCGGGCAATGCAAATCTGCACTACAAAGAAGTATCATTTCCCACCCGTCAAAAGGGACATCCAAAAAATGTGTAAAAACCAGAAAGGCAAGACAGGCCCTGGAGAACAGGGAGCCTTGTTATGCTGATGGGCGGGATGTAAATTGCCAACTGCCTCACTGGAGGAGTGCATTGTGTTCCCTAAAACAAGTAAACAACAGAGCTACAGAGCCAAGGCCACTTCCAGTCTAGGGAATATACCTTGGGAAAATTGAAAATCAATAAGAAAGAGCCACCTCCAAATTTAGGGCTGCACTGGCTACAAGAACCTCAACTTGGGTACACCTTAAATATCCCAGGAAATATAAAAATGGTCCAAAACATTGTGGTACTTACGTACGATGGAATATTCCTCAGCCATGAAATCAATGTCATAAGACCAGTAGCAGCAAAGTGAGTGGATTCAGGTACGATGATTCAAAGTGAAATAAGTCACACAGAAAAAAGAAACTTATCATAAGATATCACTTATGAAGATCCTGTAAACATGGCTACACGTGAACTGAGTTAGGAAAGAGAACAGAGTCTCACATTTAGAAAACACTCTTATGCCCGCATAAAGGGGAAGGAGAGGTGGGGTGATGCATAAAACCAGAGTTTGATATAAGCACAGGGACCGTTTCAAAAACCAACTTTGGAATAGACAAGACCTACACCTTCCTCAGTGAAAGAGACTCAAAACCCCATATTTCCCACAGAGGAAAATATCTGACTAGTAAGAATCTTAAAACCTATGTATTGATATATCTCCATAAGGGAATCAAGTGTATCTAGAGTGGCATAAACATGGCAGTGAGAATCAGCTCAAACCCACTCTAAAAAGGAATTTCAAAAGCAAAACCAAAAAACAGGGAAATTCTTTACAATTCCTTCAGGGTGTCTGAGGAAACCTGGAAAGACCCTATCTACAATGACAGCTGGATGTGGCATAAGGCTGGACACATGGGACTGAGAGGATTGGTGAGATTGGGTGAGCAAATGCAGACCCTTTCAAGCAATAATGCATGGCCCCCATTCCATGGGTCCCAACTCTCGAGCTTGAAGGGAATATTAATACAGCAAGAACTGGTACAGGAAACCTAGAGAATGGACACACTGTGAATATGAAATGTTTCTAAATCTCAACGAATAGTCCCTCTCCTGGTGCTCTGGTTTGACTTTCCAACTGCTTTACTATCAATCTCCAAACTTGGAGACACAGCGCCATTTACTTCCTGGTTAGAACAGGTTGCCAATTTGGCAAAGGATGAAAGGGAAGAGGGAGAACCAATGAGAGAGTAGCTGTTAGGCATTTGGACGGGCAGGTGTCACTCTAATATACCGGTAGGAAGAAGAATTAACCAAAGTCACAGCCACCCACCGGGAACCAGTATAGGTCCTGAACCAAAATTTTGGGCTTGCGTTCAGCTCACTAAAAACGAGTTGAAAAATGGAGCTCAGCGGCACAGCAATTCACAAACTGGCAGAGTAATAAAGCACAACTATCGTCCAAAAATCTGTTGAGGGAAGGCCACGAGGCGGACTTGAATGCGAGGCAGAATAGCAGGAAACAGATTTCAAGAGGTACCTTGGAATCGCCTGTAAAGCACAGGAAGAGGGGCACTAGTTCGACAATGATGCACTTGGCCAAAAAGGGCGTATACGTTTTTTCCTGAATATATTCAGGAGAAAACGCATACGCCCTTTTTGGCCAAGCAAGCAAGCGGGCAATGCAAATCTGCACTACAAAGAAGTATCACTTCCCACCGGTCAAAAGGGACATCCACAAAATGTGTAAAAACCAGAAAGGCAAGACAGGCCCTGGAGAACAGGGAGCGTTGTTATGCTGATGGGCTGGATGTAAATTGCCAACTGCCTCACTGGAGGAGTGCATTGTGTTCCCTAAAACAAGGAAACAACAGAGCTACAGAGCCAAGGCCACTTCCAGTCTAGGGAATATACCTTGGGAAAACTGAAAATCAATAAGAAAGAGAAACCTCCGAATTTAGGGCTGCACTGACTACAAGAACCTCAACTTGGGTACACCTTAAATATCCCAGGAAATATAAAAATGGTTCAAAACATTGTGGTACTTACGTACGATGGAATATCCCTCAGCCATGAAATCAATGTCATAAGACCAGTAGCAGCAAAGTGAGTGGATTCAGGTACGATGATTCTAAGTGAAATAAGTCACACAGAAAAAGAAACTTATCATAAGATATCACTTATGAAGATCCTGTAAACATGGCTACACGTGAACTGAGTTAGGAAAGAGAACACAGTCTCACATTTAGAAAACACTCTTATGCCTGCATGAAGGGGAAGGAGAGGTGGGGTGATGCATAAAACCAGAGTTTGATATAAGCACAGGGACCGTTCCAAAAACCAACTTTGGAATAGACAAGACCTACACCTTCCTCAGGGAAAGAGACTCAAATACCCATATTTCCCACAGAGGAATATATCTGACTAGTAAGAATCTTAAAACCTATGTATTGATATGTCTCCATAAGGGAATCAAGTGTGTCTAGAGTGGCATAAACATGGCAGCGAGAATCAGCTCAAACCCACTATAAAAAGGAATTTCAAAAGCAAAACCAAAAAAGAGGGAAATTCTTTACAATTCCTTCAAGGTGTCTGAGGAAACATGGAAAGACCATATCTACAATTACAGCTGGATGTGGCATAAGGCTGGACACTTGGGACTGAGAGGATTGGTTAGATTGGGTGAGCAAATGCAGACCCTTTCAAGCAATAATGCATGGCCCCCATTCCATGGGTCCCACCTCTCCAGGTTGAAGGGAATATTACTACAGATATAACATGTACAGGAAACCTAGAGAATGTACACACTGTGAATACGAAAGGTTTCTAAAACTCAACGAATAGTCCCTCTCCTGGTGTTCCCGTTTGACTTTCCAACTGCCTTACTATCAATCTCCCAACTTGGAGAGACAGGCCCTTTAACCTCCTGGTTTTCACAGGTTCGCAATTTGGCAGAGGATGGAAGGGACGAGGTAGAACCCATGAGAGAGTAGCTGTTAGGCATTTGGACGGGCACATGTCACTCTAATTTCCCGGCAGGAAGAAGAATTAACCAAAGTCTCAGCCACCCACCGGGAACCAGTATAGGACATGAACCAAAATTTTGGACTTGAGTTCAGCTCACAAAAAACGAGTTGAGAAATGGAGCTCAGGGGCACAGCAATTCACAAACTGGCAGAGTGATAAAGGACAACTATCGTCCAAAAATCTGTTGAGGGAAGTCAACAAGGCGGACTTGAAAGCGAGGCAAAATAGCAGGAAACAGATTTCAAGAGGTACCTTGGAATCGCCTGTAAAGCCCAGGAAGAGGGGCACAAATTCGACAATGATGCACTTGGCCAAAAAGGGCGTATGCGTTTTCTCCTGAATATATTCAGGAGAAAACGCATACGCCCTTTTTGGCCAAGCAAGCAAGCGAGCAATGCAAATCTGCACTACAAAGAAGTATCACTTCCCACCGGTCAAAAGGGACATCCACAAAATGTGTAAAAACCACAAAGGCATGACGGGGCCTGGAGAACACGGAGCCTTTTTATGCTGATGGTCCGGATGTAAATTGCCAACTGCCTCTCTGGAGGAGTGCACTGTGTTCCCTAAAACAAGTAAACAACAGAGCTACAGAGCCAAGGGCACTTTCAGTCTAGGGAATATATCTTGGGAAAACTGAAAATCAATAAGACAGAGTCACCCCAAAATTTAGGGCTGCACTGCTTACAAGAACCTCAACTTGGGTACACCTTAAATATCCCAGGAAATATAAAATGGATTCAAAAAATTGTGGTACATACGAAAGATGTAATATCCCTCATCCATGAAATCAATGTCATAAGACCAGTAGCAGCAAAATGAGTCGATTCAGGTACGATGATTCTAAGTGAAATAAGTCACACAGAAAAAGAAACTTATCATAAGATATGACTTTTGGAGATCCTGTAAACATGGCTACATATGAACTGAGTTAGGAAAGAGAACAGTGTCTCACATTTAGAAAAAAACTCGTATGCATGCTTAAGGGAGAAAGAGAGGTGGGGTAATGCATAAAACCAGAGTTTGATATAATCACAGGGACCGTTCCAAAAACTTACTATGGAATAGATAAGACCTACACCTTCCTCAGGGAAAGGGACTCAAAACCACATATTTCCCGCAGAGGAATAGATCTGACTAGTAAGAATCTTAAAACCTATGTATTGATATGTCTCCATAAGGTTATCAAGTGTGTCTTGACTGGCATAAACATGGCAGCGAGAATCAGCTCAAACCCACTATAAAAATGAATTTCAAAAACAAAACAAAAAAACAGGGAAAGTCTTTACAATTCCTTCAGGGTCTCTGATGAAACGTGGAATGAACCTATCTACAATGACAGCTGGATATGGCATAAGGCTGGACACTTGGGACTGAGAGGATTGGTGAGATTGGGTGAGCAAATGCAGACCCATTAAAGCAAGAATGCGTGGCCCCCATTCCATGGGTCACAACTCTCGAGGTTGAAGGGAATATTAATACAGCAAGAACTGGTACAGGAAACGTAGAGAATGGACACACTGTGATTACGAAATGTTTCTAAATCTCAATGAATAGACCCTCTCCTGGTGCTTTGGTTTGACTTTCCAACTGCTTTACTATCAATCTCCAAACTTGGAGACACAGCGCCATTTACCTCCTGGTTCGAATAGGTTGCCAATTTGGCAGAGGATTAAAGGGAAGAGGGAGAACCAATGAGAGAGTAGCTGTTAGGCATTTGGACGGGCACGTGTCACTCTAATATACCGGTAGGAAGAAGAATTAACCAAAGTCTCAGCCACCCACCGGGAACCAGTATAGGTCCTGAACCAAAATTTTGGACTTGCGTTCAGCTCACTAAAAACTAGTTGAAAAATGGAGCTCAGGGGCACAGCAATTCACAAACTGGCAGAGTAATAAAACACAACTATCGTCCAAAAATCTGTTGAGGGAAGGCAACGAGGCGGACTTTAATGCGATGCAGAATAGCAGGAAACAGATTTAAAGAGGTACGTTGGAATCGCCTGTAAAGCACAGGAAGAGGGGCACAAGTTCGACAATGATGCACTTGGCCAAAAAGGGCGTATGCGTTTTTCCCTGAATATATTCAGGAGAAAACGCATACGCCCTTTTTGGCCAAGCAAGCAAGCGGGCAATGCAAATCTGCACTACAAAGAAGTATCATTTCCCACCCGTCAAAAGGGACATCCAAAAAATGTGTAAAAACCAGAAAGGCAAGACAGGCCCTGGAGAACAGGGAGCCTTGTTATGCTGATGGGCGGGATGTAAATTGCCAACTGCCTCACTGGAGGAGTGCATTGTGTTCCCTAAAACAAGTAAACAACAGAGCTACAGAGCCAAGGCCACTTCCAGTCTAGGGAATATACCTTGGGAAAACTGAAAATCAATAAGAAAGAGCCACCTCCAAATTTAGGGCTGCACTGGCTACAAGAACCTCAACTTGGGTACACCTTAAATATCCCAGGAAATATAAAAATGGTCCAAAACATTGTGGTACTTACGTACGATGGAATATTCCTCAGCCATGAAATCAATGTCATAAGACCAGTAGCAGCAAAGTGAGTGGATTCAGGTACGATGATTCAAAGTGAAATAAGTCACACAGAAAAAAGAAACTTATCATAAGATATCACTTATGAAGATCCTGTAAACATGGCTACACGTGAACTGAGTTAGGAAAGAGAACAGAGTCTCACATTTAGAAAACACTCTTATGCCCGCATAAAGGGGAAGGAGAGGTGGGGTGATGCATAAAACCAGAGTTTGATATAAGCACAGGGACCGTTTCAAAAACCAACTTTGGAATAGACAAGACCTACACCTTCCTCAGTGAAAGAGACTCAAAACCCCATATTTCCCACAGAGGAAAATATCTGACTAGTAAGAATCTTAAAACCTATGTATTGATATATCTCCATAAGGGAATCAAGTGTATCTAGAGTGGCATAAACATGGCAGTGAGAATCAGCTCAAACCCACTCTAAAAAGGAATTTCAAAAGCAAAACCAAAAAACAGGGAAATTCTTTACAATTCCTTCAGGGTGTCTGAGGAAACCTGGAAAGACCCTATCTACAATGACAGCTGGATGTGGCATAAGGCTGGACACATGGGACTGAGAGGATTGGTGAGATTGGGTGAGCAAATGCAGACCCTTTCAAGCAATAATGCATGGCCCCCATTCCATGGGTCCCAACTCTCGAGCTTGAAGGGAATATTAATACAGCAAGAACTGGTACAGGAAACCTAGAGAATGGACACACTGTGAATATGAAATGTTTCTAAATCTCAACGAATAGTCCCTCTCCTGGTGCTCTGGTTTGACTTTCCAACTGCTTTACTATCAATCTCCAAACTTGGAGACACAGCGCCATTTACTTCCTGGTTGGAACAGGTTGCCAATTTGGCAAAGGATGAAAGGGAAGAGGGAGAACCAATGAGAGAGTAGCTGTTAGGCATTTGGACGGGCAGGTGTCACTCTAATATACCGGTAGGAAGAAGAATTAACCAAAGTCACAGCCACCCACCGGGAACCAGTATAGGTCCTGAACCAAAATTTTGGGCTTGCGTTCAGCTCACTAAAAACGAGTTGAAAAATGGAGCTCAGCGGCACAGCAATTCACAAACTGGCAGAGTAATAAAGCACAACTATCGTCCAAAAATCTGTTGAGGGAAGGCCACGAGGCGGACTTGAATGCGAGGCAGAATAGCAGGAAACAGATTTCAAGAGGTACCTTGGAATCGCCTGTAAAGCACAGGAAGAGGGGCACTAGTTCGACAATGATGCACTTGGCCAAAAAGGGCGTATACGTTTTTTCCTGAATATATTGAGGAGAAAACGCATACGCCCTTCTTGGCCAAGCAAGCAAGCGGGCAATGCAAATCTGCACTACAAAGAAGTATCACTTCCCACCGGTCAAAAGGGACATCCACAAAATGTGTAAAAACCAGAAAGGCAAGACAGGCCCTGGAGAACAGGGAGCGTTGTTATGCTGATGGGCTGGATGTAAATTGCCAACTGCCTCACTGGAGGAGTGCATTGTGTTCCCTAAAACAAGGAAACAACAGAGCTACAGAGCCAAGGCCACTTCCAGTCTAGGGAATATACCTTGGGAAAACTGAAAATCAATAAGAAAGAGAAACCTCCGAATTTAGGGCTGCACTGACTACAAGAACCTCAACTTGGGTACACCTTAAATATCCCAGGAAATATAAAAATGGTTCAAAACATTGTGGTACTTACGTACGATGGAATATCCTTCAGCCATGAAATCAATGTCATAAGACCAGTAGCAGCAAAGTGAGTGGATTCAGGTACGATGATTCTAAGTGAAATAAGTCACACAGAAAAAGAAACTTATCATAAGATATCACTTATGAAGATCCTGTAAACATGGCTACACATGAACTGAGTTAGGAAAGAGAACACAGTCTCACATTTAGAAAACACTCTTATGCCTGCATGAAGGGGAAGGAGAGGTGGGGTGATGCATAAAACCAGAGTTTGATATAAGCACAGGGACCGTTCCAAAAACCAACTTTGGAATAGACAAGACCTACACCTTCCTCAGGGAAAGAGACTCAAATACCCATATTTCCCACAGAGGAATATATCTGACTAGTAAGAATCTTAAAACCTATGTATTGATATGTCTCCATAAGGGAATCAAGTGTGTCTAGAGTGGCATAAACATGGCAGCGAGAATCAGCTCAAACCCACTATAAAAAGGAATTTCAAAAGCAAAACCAAAAAAGAGGGAAATTCTTTACAATTCCTTCAAGGTGTCTGAGGAAACATGGAAAGACCATATCTACAATTACAGCTGGATGTGGCATAAGGCTGGACACTTGGGACTGAGAGGATTGGTTAGATTGGGTGAGCAAATGCAGACCCTTTCAAGCAATAATGCATGGCCCCCATTCCATGGGTCCCACCTCTCCAGGTTGAAGGGAATATTACTACAGATATAACATGTACAGGAAACCTAGAGAATGTACACACTGTGAATACGAAAGGTTTCTAAAACTCAACGAATAGTCCCTCTCCTGGTGTTCCCGTTTGACTTTCCAACTGCCTTACTATCAATCTCCCAACTTGGAGAGACAGGCCCTTTAACCTCCTGGTTTTCACAGGTTCCCAATTTGGCAGAGGATGGAAGGGACGAGGTAGAACCCATGAGAGAGTAGCTGTTAGGCATTTGGACGGGCACATGTCACTCTAATTTCCCGGCAGGAAGAAGAATTAACCAAAGTCTCAGCCACCCACCGGGAACCAGTATAGGACATGATCCAAAATTTTGGACTTGAGTTCAGCTCACAAAAAACGAGTTGAGAAATGGAGCTCAGGGGCACAGCAATTCACAAACTGGCAGAGTGATAAAGGACAACTATCGTCCAAAAATCTGTTGAGGGAAGTCAACAAGGCGGACTTGAAAGCGAGGCAAAATAGCAGGAAACAGATTTCAAGAGGTACCTTGGAATCGCCTGTAAAGCCCAGGAAGAGGGGCACAAATTCGACAATGATGCACTTGGCCAAAAAGGGCGTATGCGTTTTCTCCTGAATATATTCAGGAGAAAACGCATACGCCCTTTTTGGCCAAGCAAGCAAGCGAGCAATGCAAATCTGCACTACAAAGAAGTATCACTTCCCACCGGTCAAAAGGGACATCCACAAAATGTGTAAAAACCACAAAGGCATGACGGGGCCTGGAGAACACGGAGCCTTTTTATGCTGATGGTCCGGATGTAAATTGCCAACTGCCTCTCTGGAGGAGTGCACTGTGTTCCCTAAAACAAGTAAACAACAGAGCTACAGAGCCAAGGGCACTTTCAGTCTAGGGAATATATCTTGGGAAAACTGAAAATCAATAAGACAGAGTCACCCCAAAATTTAGGGCTGCACTGCTTACAAGAACCTCAACTTGGGTACACCTTAAATATCCCAGGAAATATAAAATGGATTCAAAAAATTGTGGTACATACGAAAGATGTAATATCCCTCATCCATGAAATCAATGTCATAAGACCAGTAGCAGCAAAATGAGTCGATTCAGGTACGATGATTCTAAGTGAAATAAGTCACACAGAAAAAGAAACTTATCATAAGATATGACTTTTGGAGATCCTGTAAACATGGCTACATATGAACTGAGTTAGGAAAGAGAACAGTGTCTCACATTTAGAAAAAAACTCGTATGCATGCTTAAGGGAGAAAGAGAGGTGGGGTAATGCATAAAACCAGAGTTTGATATAATCACAGGGACCGTTCCAAAAACTTACTATGGAATAGATAAGACCTACACCTTCCTCAGGGAAAGGGACTCAAAACCACATATTTCCCGCAGAGGAATAGATCTGACTAGTAAGAATCTTAAAACCTATGTATTGATATGTCTCCATAAGGTTATCAAGTGTGTCTTGACTGGCATAAACATGGCAGCGAGAATCAGCTCAAACCCACTATAAAAATGAATTTCAAAAACAAAACAAAAAAACAGGGAAAGTCTTTACAATTCCTTCAGGGTCTCTGATGAAACGTGGAATGAACCTATCTACAATGACAGCTGGATATGGCATAAGGCTGGACACTTGGGACTGAGAGGATTGGTGAGATTGGGTGAGCAAATGCAGACCCATTAAAGCAAGAATGCGTGGCCCCCATTCCATGGGTCACAACTCTCGAGGTTGAAGGGAATATTAATACAGCAAGAACTGGTACAGGAAACGTAGAGAATGGACACACTGTGAATACGAAATGTTTCTAAATCTCAATGAATAGACCCTCTCCTGGTGCTTTGGTTTGACTTTCCAACTGCTTTACTATCAATCTCCAAACTTGGAGACACAGCGCCATTTACCTCCTGGTTCGAATAGGTTGCCAATTTGGCAGAGGATGAAAGGGAAGAGGGAGAACCAATGAGAGAGTAGCTGTTAGGCATTTGGACGGGCACGTGTCACTCTAATATACCGGTAGGAAGAAGAATTAACCAAAGTCTCAGCCACCCACCGGGAACCAGTATAGGTCCTGAACCAAAATTTTGGACTTGCGTTCAGCTCACTAAAAACGAGTTGAAAAATGGAGCTCAGGGGCACAGCAATTCACAAACTGGCAGAGTAATAAAACACAACTATCGTCCAAAAATCTGTTGAGGGAAGGCAACGAGGCGGACTTTAATGCGATGCAGAATAGCAGGAAACAGATTTAAAGAGGTACGTTGGAATCGCCTGTAAAGCACAGGAAGAGGGGCACAAGTTCGACAATGATGCACTTGGCCAAAAAGGGCGTATGCGTTTTTCCCTGAATATATTCAGGAGAAAACGCATACGCCCTTTTTGGCCAAGCAAGCAAGCGGGCAATGCAAATCTGCACTACAAAGAAGTATCATTTCCCACCCGTCAAAAGGGACATCCAAAAAATGTGTAAAAACCAGAAAGGCAAGACAGGCCCTGGAGAACAGGGAGCCTTGTTATGCTGATGGGCGGGATGTAAATTGCCAACTGCCTCACTGGAGGAGTGCATTGTGTTCCCTAAAACAAGTAAACAACAGAGCTACAGAGCCAAGGCCACTTCCAGTCTAGGGAATATACCTTGGGAAAATTGAAAATCAATAAGAAAGAGCCACCTCCAAATTTAGGGCTGCACTGGCTACAAGAACCTCAACTTGGGTACACCTTAAATATCCCAGGAAATATAAAAATGGTCCAAAACATTGTGGTACTTACGTACGATGGAATATTCCTCAGCCATGAAATCAATGTCATAAGACCAGTAGCAGCAAAGTGAGTGGATTCAGGTACGATGATTCAAAGTGAAATAAGTCACACAGAAAAAAGAAACTTATCATAAGATATCACTTATGAAGATCCTGTAAACATGGCTACACGTGAACTGAGTTAGGAAAGAGAACAGAGTCTCACATTTAGAAAACACTCTTATGCCCGCATAAAGGGGAAGGAGAGGTGGGGTGATGCATAAAACCAGAGTTTGATATAAGCACAGGGACCGTTTCAAAAACCAACTTTGGAATAGACAAGACCTACACCTTCCTCAGTGAAAGAGACTCAAAACCCCATATTTCCCACAGTGGAAAATATCTGACTAGTAAGAATCTTAAAACCTATGTATTGATATATCTCCATAAGGGAATCAAGTGTGTCTAGAGTGGCATAAACATGGCAGTGAAAATCAGCTCAAACCCACTATAAAAAGGAATTTCAAAAGCAAAACCAAAAAACAGGGAAATTCTTTACAATTCCTTCAGGGTGTCTGAGGAAACCTGGAAAGACCCTATCTACAATGACAGCTGGATGTGGCATAAGGCTGGACACATGGGACTGAGAGGATTGGTGAGATTGGGTGAGCAAATGCAGACCCTTTCAAGCAATAATGCATGGCCCCCATTCCATGGTTCCCAACTCTCGAGCTTGAAGGGAATATTAATACAGCAAGAACTGGTACAGGAAACCTAGAGAATGGACACACTGTGAATATGAAATGTTTCTAAATCTCAACGAATAGTCCCTCTCCTGGTGCTCTGGTTTGACTTTCCAACTGCTTTACTATCAATCTCCAAACTTGGAGACACAGCGCCATTTACTTCCTGGTTGGAACAGGTTGCCAATTTGGCAAAGGATGAAAGGGAAGAGGGAGAACCAATGAGAGAGTAGCTGTTAGGCATTTGGACGGGCACATGTCACTCTAATTTCCCGGCAGGAAGAAGAATTAACCAAAGTCTCAGCCACCCACCGGGAACCAGTATAGGACATGATCCAAAATTTTGGACTTGTGTTCAGCTCACAAAAAAAGAGTTGAGAAATGGAGCTCAGGAGCACAGCAATTCACAAACTGGCAGAGTGATAAAGGACAACTACCGTCCAAAAATCTGTTGAGGGAATGCAGCGAGCCAGACTTGAAAGTGAGGCAGAAGAGAAGGAAACAGATTTCAAGAGGTACGTTGGAATCGCCTTTAAAGCACAGGAAGAGGGGCACAACTTTGACACTGATGGAATTGGACAAAAAGGGCGTATGCGTTTTCTCCTGAATATATTCAGGAGAAAATGCATACGCCCTTTTTGGCCAAGCAAGCAAGCGGGCAATGCAAATCTGCACTACAAAGAAGTATCACACCAAAACGGTCAAAAGGGACATCCACAAAATGTGTAAAAACCTGAAAGGCAAGACATGCCCTGGAGAACACGGAGCCATGTTATGCTGATGGGCGGGATGTAAATTGCCAACTGCCTCTCTGGAGGAGTGCATTGTGTTACCTAAAACAAGTTAACAACAGAGCTACAGAGCCAAGGGCGCTTCCTGTCTAGGGAATATACCTTGGGAAAACTGAAAATCAATAAGACAGAGCCACCCCAAAATTTAGGGCTGCACGGCTTACAAGAACCTCAACTTGGGTACACCTTAAATATCCCAGGAAATATAAAATTGGTTCAAAATATTGTGGTACTTACGTACGATGGAATATCCCTCAGCCATGAAATCAATGTCATAAGACCAGTTGCACAAAATGAGTCGATTCAGGTATGATGATTCTAAGTGAAATAAGTCACACAGAAAAAGAAACCTATCATAAGATATCACTTATGAAGCTCCTTTAAACATGGCTACACATGAACTGAGTTAGGAAAGAGAACAGAGTCTCACATTTAGAAAACACTCTTATGCCTTCTTAAAGGGGAAGGAGAGGTGGGGTGATGA
Source organism: Mesoplodon densirostris (assembly GCF_025265405.1). Lineage (NCBI taxonomy): Eukaryota > Metazoa > Chordata > Mammalia > Artiodactyla > Ziphiidae > Mesoplodon > Mesoplodon densirostris. The sequence continues at coordinate 1,384,731 of NW_026778213.1, forward strand.
ATAAAACCAGAGTTTGATATAAGCTCAGGCCATGTTCCAAAAACCAACTATTGAATAGACAAGACCTACACCTTCCTCAGTGAAAGGGAATCAAAACCCCATATTTCCTGCAGAGGAATATATTTCACTTGTAAAAATATTAAAACCAATGTATTGATATATCTGCATAAGGGAATCAAGTGTGTCTAGAGTGGCATAAACATGGCAGCGAGAATCAGCTCAAACCCACTATAAAAAGTAATTTCAAAAACAAAAGAAAAAAACAGGGAAATTCTTTATAATTCCCTCAGGGTCTCTGATGAAACCTGAAATGACTCTATCTCCAATGACAGCTGGATGTGGCATAAGGCTGGACACTTGGGACTGAGAGGACTGGTGAGATTGGGTGAGCAAAAGCAGACCCTTTAAAGCAATAATGCATGGACCCATTCCATGGGTCCCAACTCTTCAGATTGAAGTGAATATTACGACAGCTATAACATGTACGGGAAACCTAGAGAATGGACACACTGTGAATACGAAAGGTTACTAAAACTCAATGAATTGTCCCTCTCCTGGTGCTCTGGTTTGACTTTCCAACTGATTTACTATCAATCTCCCAACATGGAGAGACAGCCCCTTTTACCTCCTGGTTTGCACAGGTTGCCAATTTTGCTGAGGAGGAATGGGAAGAGGGAGATCCAATGAGAGAGTAGCTATTAGGCATTTGGACGGGCACATGTCACTCTACTTTCCCGGCAGGAAGAAGAATTAACCAAAATCTCTCCCACCCACTGGGAAGCAGTATAAGTCCTGAACCAAAATTTTGGACTTGCGTTCAGCTCACAAAAAAGGAGTTGAAAAATGGAGCTCAGGGGCACAGCAATTCACAAACTGGCAGAGTAATAAAGGACAACTATCGTCCAAAAATCTGTTGAGGGAAGGCAACGAGGCGGACTTGAATGTGAGGCAGAATGGCAGGAAACAGATTTCAAGAGGTACGTTGGAATCACATTTAAAGCACAGGAAGAGGGGCACAACTTGGACAATGATGCACTTGGCCAAAAAGGGCGTATGCGATTTCTCCTGAATATATTCAGGAGAAAACGCATACGCCCTTTTTGGCCAAGCAAGCAAGCGGGCAATGCAAATCTGCACTACAAAGAAGTATCACTTCCCAACGGTCAAAAGGGACATCCACAAAATGTGTAAAAACCTGAAAGGCAAGACAGACCCTGGAGAACAAGGAGCCTTGTGATGCTGATGGGCGGGATGTAAATTGCCAACTGCCTCTCTGGAAGAGTGCATTGTGTTCCCTAAAACAAGTAAACAACAGAGCTACAGAGCCAAGGCCACTTCCAGTCTAGGGAATATACCTTGGGAAAACTGAAAATCAATAAGACAGAGCCACTCCAAAATTTAGGGCTGCACTGCTTACAAGAACCTCAACATGGGTACACCTTAAATATCCTAGGAAGTATAAAATTGGTTCAAAAAATTGTGGTACTTACGTACGATGGAATATCCCTCAGCCATGAAATCAATGTCATAAGACCAGTTGCACCAAAATGAGTGGATTCAGGTACGATGATTCTAAGTGAAATATGTCACACAGAAAATGAAACTTATCATAAGATATCACTTATGAAGATCCTGTAAACATGGCTACACATGAACTGAGTTAGGAAAGAGAACAGAGTCTCACATTTAGAAAACACTCTTATGCCTTCTTAAGGGGGAAGGAGAGGTGTGGTGATGCATAAAACCAGAGTTTGATATAAGCACAGGTACCATTCCAAAAACCAACTATGGAATAGACAAGACCTACACCTTCCTCAGTGAAAGGGACTCAAAACCCCATATTTCCCACAGATGAATATTTCTCACGAGTAAGAATCATAAAACTTATTTATTGATATGTATCCATACGGGAATCTACTGAGTCTAGAATGGCATAAACATGGCAGCGAGAATCAGCTCAAACACACAATAAAAAGGAATTACAAAAACAAAACAAAAAAAAACGGGAAATTCTTTAAAATTCCTTCGGGGTCTCTTATGAAACCTGGAATGACCATATCTACAATGACAGCTGGATGTGGCATAAGGCTGGACACTTGGGACTGAGAAAATTGGTGAGATTGGGTGAGCAAAGGCAGTCCCTTTCAAGCAATAATGCATGCCACCTCTTCCAGGGGTCCCAACTCTTCATGTTGAAGGGAATATTACTACAGCTATAACATGTACGTGAAACCTAGAGAATAGACACACTGTGATTATGAAAGGTTTCTAAAACTCAACGAATAGTCCCTCTACTGCTGCTCTGGTTTGACTTTCCAACTGCTTTACTATCAATCAACCAACTAGGAGAGACAGCCCCTTTAACCACCTGGTTCGCACAGGTTGTCAATTTGGCAGAGGATGAAAGGGAAGAGGAAGAAACAATGAGAGAGTAGCTGTTAGGCATTTGGACAGGCACATTTCATACTAATTTCCTGGCAGGAAGAAGAATTAACCAAAGTCTCAGCCACCCACCGGGAACCAGTATAGATCCTGAACCAAAATTTTGGAATTGCGTTCAGCTCACAAAAATCGAGTTGTAAAATGGAGCTCAGGGGCACAGCAATTCACAAACTGGCAGAGTAATACAGGACATCTATCGTCCATAAATCTGTTGAGGGAAGGAAACGAGGCGGACTTGAAAGCGATGCCGAATAGCAGGAAACTGATTTCAAGAGGTACGTTGGAATCGCCTTTAAAGCACAGGAAGAGAGGCACAACTTTGACACTGATGCAATTGGAGAAAAAGGGCATATGCGTTTTCTCCTGAATATATTCAGGAGAAAACGCATACGCCCTTTTTGGCCAAGCAAGCAAGCGGGCAATGCAAATTTGCACTACAAAGAAGTGTCACTTCCCACCGGTCAAAAGGGACATCCACAAAATGTGTAAAAACCACAAAGGCATGACGGGGCCTGGAGAACACGGAGCCTTTTTATGCTGATGGTCCGGATGTAAATTGCCAACTGCCTCTCTGGAGGAGTGCACTGTGTTCCCTAAAACAAGTAAACAACAGAGCTACAGAGCCAAGGGCACTTTCAGTCTAGGGAATATATCTTGGGAAAACTGAAAATCAATAAGACAGAGTCACCCCAAAATTTAGGGCTGCACTGCTTACAAGAACCTCAACTTGGGTACACCTTAAATATCCCAGGAAATATAAAATGGATTCAAAAAATTGTGGTACATACGAAAGATGTAATATCCCTCATCCATGAAATCAATGTCATAAGACCAGTAGCAGCAAAATGAGTCGATTCAGGTACGATGATTCTAAGTGAAATAAGTCACACAGAAAAAGAAACTTATCATAAGATATGACTTTTGGAGATCCTGTAAACATGGCTACATATGAACTGAGTTAGGAAAGAGAACAGTGTCTCACATTTAGAAAAAAACTCGTATGCATGCTTAAGGGAGAAAGAGAGGTGGGGTAATGCATAAAACCAGAGTTTGATATAATCACAGGGACCGTTCCAAAAACTTACTATGGAATAGATAAGACATACACCTTCCTCAGGGAAAGGGACTCAAAACCACATATTTCCCGCAGAGGAATAGATCTGACTAGTAAGAATCTTAAAACCTATGTATTGATATGTCTCCATAAGGTTATCAAGTGTGTCTTGACTGGCATAAACATGGCAGCGAGAATCAGCTCAAACCCACTATAAAAAGGAATTTCAAAAACAAAACAAAAAAACAGGGAAAGTCTTTACAATTCCTTCAGGGTCTCTGATGAAACGTGGAATGAACCTATCTACAATGACAGCTGGATATGGCATAAGGCTGGACACTTGGGACTGAGAGGATTGGTGAGATTGGGTGAGCAAATGCAGACCCATTAAAGCAAGAATGCGTGGCCCCCATTCCATGGGTCACAACTCTCGAGGTTGAAGGGAATATTAATACAGCAAGAACTGGTACAGGAAACGCAGAGAATGGACACACTGTGAATACGAAATGTTTCTAAATCTCAATGAATAGACCCTCTCCTGGTGCTCTGGTTTGACTTTCCAACTGCTTTACTATCAATCTCCAAACTTGGAGACACAGCGCCATTTACCTCCTGGTTCGAATAGGTTGCCAATTTGGCAGAGGATGAAAGGGAAGAGGGAGAACCAATGAGAGAGTAGCTGTTAGGCATTTGGACGGGCACGTGTCACTCTAATATACCGGTAGGAAGAAGAATTAACCAAAGTCTCAGCCACCCACCGGGAACCAGTATAGGTCCTGAACCAAAATTTTGGACTTGCGTTCAGCTCACTAAAAACGAGTTGAAAAATGGAGCTCAGGGGCACAGCAATTCACAAACTGGCAGAGTAATAAAACACAACTATCGTCCAAAAATCTGTTGAGGGAAGGCAACGAGGCGGACTTTAATGCGATGCAGAATAGCAGGAAACAGATTTAAAGAGGTACGTTGGAATCGCCTGTAAAGCACAGGAAGAGGGGCACAAGTTCGACAATGATGCACTTGGCCAAAAAGGGCGTATGCGTTTTTCCCTGAATATATTCAGGAGAAAACGTATACGCCCTTTTTGGCCAAGCAAGCAAGCGGGCAATGCAAATCTGCACTACAAAGAAGTATCACTTCCCACCGGTCAAAAGGGACATCCACAAAATGTGTAAAAACCAGAAAGGCAAGACAGGCCCTGGAGAACAGGGGGCCTTGTTATGCTGATGGGCGGGATGTCAATTGCCAACTGCCTCACTGGAGGAGTGCATTGTGTTCCCTAAAACAAGTAAACAACAGAGCTACAGAGCCAAGGCCACTTCCAGTCAAGGGAATATACCTTGGGAAAACTGAAAATCAATAAGAAAGAGCCACATCCAAATTTAGGGCTGCACTGACTACAAGAACCTAAACTTGGGTACAACTTAAATATCCCAGGAAATATAAAAATGGTTCAAAACATTGTGGTACTTACGTATGATGGAATATTCCTCAGCCATGAAATCAATGTCATAAGAGCAGTAACAGCAAAGTGAGTGGATTCAGGTACGATGATTCTAAGTGAAATAAGTCACACAGAAAAAGAAACTTATCATAAGATATCACTTATGAAGATCCTGTAAACATGGCTACATGTGAACTGAGTTAGGAAAGAGAACAGAGTCTCACATTTAGAAAACACTCTTATGCCTGCATAAAGGGGATGGAGAGGTGGGGTGATGCATAAAACCAGAGTTTGATATAAGCACAGGGACCGTTCCAAAAACCAACTTTGGAATAGACAAGACCGACACCTTCCTCAGTGAAAGAGACTCAAAACCCCATATTTCCCGCAGAGGAATATATCTGACTATTAAGAATCTTAAAACCTATGTATTGATATGACTCCATAAGGGAATCAAGTGTGTCTAGAGTGGCATAAACATGGCAGCGAGAATCAGCTCAAACCCACTATAAAAAGGAATTTTAAAAGCAAAACCAAAAAACAGGGAAATTCTTTACAATTCCTTCAGGGTGTCTGAGGAAACCTGGAAAGACCCTATCTACAATTACAGCTGGATGTGGCATAAGGCTGGACACTTGGGACTGAGAGGATTGGTGAGATTGGGTGAGCAAATGCAGACCCTTTCAAGCAATAATGCATGGCCCCCATTCCATGGGTCCCAACTCTCCAGGTTCTAGGGAATATTACTACAGCTATAACATGTACAGGAAACCAAGAGAATGGACACACTGTGAAGACGAAAGGTTTCTAAAACTCAACGAATAGTCCCTCTCCTGGTGCTCCAGTTTGACTTTCCAACTGCCTTACTATCAATCTCCCAACTTGGAGAGACAGGCCCTTTAACCTCCTGGTTTGCACAGGTTCCCAATTTGGCAGAGGATGGAAGGGACGAGGGAGAACCCATGAGAGAGTAGCTGTTAGGCATTTGGACGGGCACATGTCACTCTAATTTCCCGGCAGGAAGAAGAATTAACCAAAGTCTCAGCCACCCACCGGGAACCAGTATAGGACATGATCCAAAATTTTGGACTTGTGTTCAGCTCACAAAAAACGAGTTGAGAAATGGAGCTCAGGGGCACAGCAATTCACAAACTGGCAGAGTGATAAAGGACAACTATCGTCCAAAAATCTGTTGAGGGAAGTCAACGAGGCGGACTTGAAAGCGAGGCAAAATAGCAGGAAGCAGATTTCAAGAGGTACCTTGGAATCGCTTGTAAAGTACAGGAAGAGGGGCACAACTTGGAAAATGGTGCACTTGGCCAAAAAGGGCGTATGGTTTTCTCCTGAATATATTCAGGAGAAAACGCATACACCCTTTTTGGCCAAGCAAGCAAGCGGGCAATGCAAATCTGCACTACAAAGAAGTATCATTTCCCACCGGTCAAAACGGACATCCACAAAATGTGTAAAAACCAGAAAGGCAAGACAGGCCCTGGAGAACAGGGAGCCTTGTTATGCTGATGATCGGGATGTAAATTGCCAACTGCCTCACTGGAGGAGTGCATTGTGTTCCCTAAAACAAGTAAAGAACAGAGCTACAGAGCCAAGGCCACTTCCAGTCTAGGGAATATACCTTGGGAAAACTGAAAATCAATAAGAAAGAGCCACCTCCAAATTTAGGGCTGCACTGACTACAAGAACCTCAACTTGGGTACACCTTAAATATCCCAGGAAATATAAAAATGGTTCAAAACATTGTGGTACTTACGTACGATGGAATATCCCTCAGCCATGAAATCAATGTCATAAGACCAGTAGCAGCAAAGTGAGTGGATTCAGGTACGATGATTCTAAGTGAAATAAGTCACACAGAAAAAGAAACTTATCATAAGATATCACTTATGAAGATCCTGTAAACATGGCTACATGTGAACTGAGTTAGGAAAGAGAACAGAGTCTCACATTTAGAAAACACTCTTATGCCTGCATAAAGGGGATGGAGAGGTGGGGTGATGCATAAAACCAGAGTATGATATAAGCACAGGGACCGTTCCAAAAACCAACTTTGGAATAGACAAGACCTACCCCTTCCTCAGTGAAAGAGACTCAAAACCCCATATTTCCCACAGAGGAATATATCTGACTAGTAAGAATCTTAAAACCTATGTATTGATATGACTCCATAAGGGAATCAAGTGTGTCTAGAGTGGCATAAACATGGCAGCGAAAATCAGCTCAAACCCACTATAAAAAGGAATTTCAAAAGCAAAACCAAAAAACAGGGAAATTCTTTACAATTCCTTCAGGGTGTCTGAGGAAACCTGGAAAGACCCTATCTACAATGACAGCTGGATGTGGCATAAGGCTGGACACTTGGGACTGAGAGGATTGGTGAGATTGGGTGAGCAAATTCAGACCCTTTCAAGCAATAATGCATGGCCCCCATTCCATGGGTCCCAACTCTCCAGGTTCAAGGGAATATTACTACTGCTATAACATGTACAGGAAACCTAGAGAATGTACACACTGTGAATACGAAAGGTTTCTAAAACTCAATGAATAGTCCCTCTCCTGGTGCTCCAGTTTGACTTTCCAACTGCCTTACTATCAATCTCCCAACTTGGAGAGACAGGCCCTTTAACCTCCTGGTTTGCACAGGTTCCCAAATTGCCAGAGGATGGAAGGGACGAGGGAGAACCCATGAGAGAGTAGCTGTTAGGCATTTGGACGGGCACATGTCACTCTAATTTCCCGGCAGGAAGAAGAATTAACCAAAGTCTCAGCCACCCACCGGGAACCAGTATAGGACAGGATCCAAAATTTTGGACTTGTGTTCAGCTCACAAAATACGAGTTGAGAAATGGAGCTCAGGGGCACAGCAATTCACAAACTGGCAGAGTGATAAAGGACAACTATCGTCCAAAAATCTGTTGAGGGAAGTCAACGAGGCGGACTTGAAAGCGAGGCAAAATAGCAGGAAACAGATTTCAAGAGGTACGTTGGAATCGCCTGTAAAGCACAGGAAGAGGGGCACAACTTGGACAATGGTGCACTTGGCCAAAAAGGGCGTATGCGTTTTCTCCTGAATATATTCAGGAGAAAACGCATACGCCCTTTTTGGCCAAGCAAGCAAGCGGGCAATGCAAATCTGCACTACAAAGAAGTATCACTTCCCACTGGTCAAAAGGGACATCCACAAAATGTGTAAAAACCAGAAATGCAAGACAGGCCCTGGAGAACTGGGAGCCTTGTTATGCTGATGGGCGGGATGTAAATTGCCAACTGCCTCACTGGAAGAGTGCATTGTGTTCCCTAAAACAAGTAAACAACAGAGCTACAGAGCCAAGGCCACTTCCAGTCTAGGGAATATACCTTGGGAAAACTGAAAATCAATAAGAAAGAGCCACCTCCAAATTTAGGGCTGCACTGACTACAAGAACCTCAACTTGGGTACACCTTAAATATCCCAGGAAATATAAAAATGGTTCAAAACATTGTGGTACTTACGTACGATGGAATATCCCTCAGCCATGAAATCAATGTCATAAGACCAGTAGCAGCAAAGTGAGTGGATTCAGGTACGATGATTCTAAGTGAAATAAGTCACACAGAAAAAGAAACTTATCATAAGATATCACTTATGAAGATCCTGTAAACATGGCTACACGTGAACTGAGTTAGGAAAGAGAACAGAGTCTCACATTTAGAAAACACTGTTATGCCTGCATAAAGGGGAAGGAGAGGTGGGGTGATGCATAAAACCAGAGTTTGATATAAGCACAGGGACCGTTTCAAAAACCAACTTTGGAATTGACAAGACCGACACCTTCCTTAGTGAAAGAGACTCTAAACCCCATATTTCCCACAGAGGAATATATCTGACTAGTAAGAATCTTAAAACCTATGTATTGATATGTCTCCATAAGGGAATCAAGTGTGTCTAGAGTGGCATAAACATGGCAGCGAGAATCAGCTCAAACCCACTATAAAAAGGAATTTCAAAAGCAAAACCAAAAAACAGGGAAATTCTTTACAATTCCTTCAGGGTGTCTGAGGAAACCAGGAAAGACCCTATCTACAATGACAGCTGGATGTGGCATAAGGCTGGACACTTGCGACTGAGAGGATTGGTGAGATTGGGTGAGCAAATGCAGACCCTTTCAAGCAATAATGCATGGCCCCCATTCCATGGGTCCCAACTCTCCAGGTTCAAGGGAATATTACTACAGCTATAACATGTACAGGAAACCTAGAGAATGGACACACTGTGAATACGAAAGGTTTCTAAAACTCAACGAATAGTCCCTCTCCTGGTGCTCCAGTTTGACTTTCCAACTGCCTTACTATCAATCTCCCAACTTGGAGAGACAGGCCCTTTAACCTCCTGGTTTGCACAGGTTCCCAATTTGGCAGAGGATGGAAGGGACGAGGGAGAACCCATGAGAGAGTAGCTGTTAGGCATTTGGACGGGCACATGTCACTCTAATTTCCCGGCAGGAAGAAGAATTAACCAAAGTCTCAGCCACCCACCGGGAACCAGTATAGGACATGATCCAAAATTTTGGACTTGCGTTCAGCTCACAAAAAACGAGTTGAGAAATGGAGCTCAGGGGCACAGCAATTCACAAACTGGCAGAGTGATAAAGGACAACTATCGTCCAAAAATCTGTTGAGGGAAGTCAACGAGGCGGACTTGAAAGCGAGGCAAATAGCAGGAAACAGATTTCAAGAGGTACCTTGGAATCGCCTGTAAAGCACAGGAAGAGGGGCACAACTTGGACAATGGTGCACTTGGCCAAAAAGGGCGTATGCGTTTTCTCCTGAATATATTCAGGAGAAAACGCATACGCCCTTTTTGGCCAAGCAAGCAAGCGGGCAATGCAAATCTGCACTACAAAGAAGTATCACTTCCCACCGGTCAAAAGGGACATCCACAAAATGTGTAAAAACCAGAAAGGCAAGACAGGCCTTGGAGAACTGGGAGCCTTGTTATGCTGATGGGCGGGATGTAAATTGCCAACTGCCTCACTGGAGGAGTGCATTGTGTTCCCTAAAACAAGTAAACAACAGAGCTACAGAGCCAAGGCCACTTCCAGTCTAGGGAATATACCTTGGGAAAACTGAAAATCAATAAGAAAGAGCCACCTCCAAATTTAGGGCTGCACTGACTACAAGAACCTCAACTTGGGTACACCTTAAATATCCCAGGAAATATAAAAATGGTTCAAAACATTGTGGTACTTACGTACGATGGAATATCCCTCATCCATGAAATCAATGTCATACGACCAGTAGCAGCAAAGTGAGTGGATTCAGGTACGATGATTCTAAGTGAAATAAGTCACACAGAAAAAGAAACTTATCATAAGATATCACTTATGAAGATCCTGTAAACATGGCTACACGTGAACTGAGTTAGGAAAGAGAACAGAGTCTCACATTTAGAAAACACTCTTATGCCTGCATAAAGGGTAAGGAGAGGTGGGGTGATGCATAAAACCAGAGTTTGATATAAGCACAGCGACCGTTTCAAAAACCAACTTTGGAATTGACAAGACCGACACTTCCTCAGTGAAAGAGACTCAAAACCCCATATTTCTCACAGAGGAATATATCTGACTAGTAAGAATCTTAAAACCTATGTATTGATATGTCTCCATAAGGGAATCAAGTGTGTCTAGAGTGGCATAAACATGGCAGCGAGAATCAGCTCAAACCCACTATAAAAAGGAATTTCAAAAGCAAAACCAAAAAACAGGGAAATTCTTTACAATTCCTTCAGGGTGTCTGAGGAAACCTGGAAAGACCCTATCTACAATGACAGCTGGATGTGGCATAAGGCTGGACACTTGCGACTGAGAGGATTGGTGAGATTGGGTGAGCAAATGCAGACCCTTTCAAGCAATAATGCATGGCCCCCATTCCATGGGTCCCAACTCTCCAGGTTCAAGGGAATATTACTACAGCTATAACATGTACAGGAAACCTAGAGAATGGACACACTGTGAATACGAAAGGTTTCTAAAACTCAACGAATAGTCCCTCTCCTGGTGCTCCAGTTTGACTTTCCAACTGCCTTACTATCAATCTCCCAACTTGGAGAGACAGGCCCTTTAACCTCCTGGTTTGCACAGGTTCCCAATTTGGCAGAGGATGGAAGGGACGAGGGAGAACCCATGAGAGAGTAGCTGTTAGGCATTTGGACGGGCACATGTCACTCTAATTTCCCGGCAGGAAGAAGAATTAACCAAAGTCTCAGCCACCCACCGGGAACCAGTATAGGACATGATCCAAAATTTTGGACTTGCGTTCAGCTCACAAAAAACGAGTTGAGAAATGGAGCTCAGGGGCACAGCAATTCACAAACTGGCAGAGTGATAAAGGACAACTATCGTCCAAAAATCTGTTGAGGGAAGTCAACGAGGCGGACTTGAAAGCGAGGCAAATAGCAGGAAACAGATTTCAAGAGGTACCTTGGAATCGCCTGTAAAGCACAGGAAGAGGGGCACAACTTGGACAATGGTGCACTTGGCCAAAAAGGGCGTATGCGTTTTCTCCTGAATATATTCAGGAGAAAACGCATACGCCCTTTTTGGCCAAGCAAGCAAGCGGGCAATGCAAATCTGCACTACAAAGAAGTATCACTTCCCACCGGTCAAAAGGGACATCCACAAAATGTGTAAAAACCAGAAAGGCAAGACAGGCCTTGGAGAACTGGGAGCCTTGTTATGCTGATGGGCGGGATGTAAATTGCCAACTGCCTCACTGGAGGAGTGCATTGTGTTCCCTAAAACAAGTAAACAACAGAGCTACAGAGCCAAGGCCACTTCCAGTCTAGGGAATATACCTTGGGAAATCTGAAAATCAATAAGAAAGAGCCACCTCCAAATTTAGGGCTGCACTGACTACAAGAACCTCAACTTGGGTACACCTTAAATATCCCAGGAAATATAAAAATGGTTCAAAACATTGTGGTACTTACGTACGATGGAATATCCCTCATCCATGAAATCAATGTCATACGACCAGTAGCAGCAAAGTGAGTGGATTCAGGTACGATGATTCTAAGTGAAATAAGTCACACAGAAAAAGAAACTTATCATAAGATATCACTTATGAAGATCCTGTAAACATGGCTACACGTGAACTGAGTTAGGAAAGAGAACAGAGTCTCACATTTAGAAAACACTCTTATGCCTGCATGAAGGGAAGGAGAGGTGGGGTGATGCATAAAACCAGAGTTTGATATAAGCACAGGGACCGTTTCAAAAACCAACTTTGGAATTGACAAGACCGACACCTTCCTCAGTGAAAGAGACTCAAAACCCCATATTTCCCACAGAGGAATATATCTGACTAGTAAGAATCTTAAAACCTATGTATTGATATGTCTCCATAAGGGAATCAAGTGTGTCTAGAGTGGCATAAACATGGCAGCGAGAATCAGCTCAAACCCACTGTAAAAAGGAATTTCAAAAGCAAAACCAAAAAACAGGGAAATTCTTTACAATTCCTTCAGGGTGTCTGAGGAAACCTGGAAAGACCCTATCTACAATGACAGCTGGATGTGGCATAAGGCTGGACACTTGGGACTGAGAGGATTGGTGAGATTGGGTGAGCAAATGCAGACCCTTTCAAGCAATAATGCATGGCCCCCATTCCATGGGTCCCAACTCTCCAGGTTCAAGGGAATATTACTACAGCTATAACATGTACAGGAAACCTAGAGAATGGACACACTGTGAATACGAAAGGTTTCTAAAACTCAACGAATAGTCCCTCTCCTGGTGCTCCAGTTTGACTTTCCAACTGCCTTACTATCAATCTCCCAACTTGGAGAGACAGGCCCTTTAACCTCCTGATTTGCACAGGTTTCCAGTTTGGCAGAGGATGGAAGGGACGAGGGAGAACCCATGAGAGAGTAGCTGTTAGGCATTTGGACGGGCACATGTCACTCTAATTTCCCGGCAGGAAGAAGAATTAACCAAAGTCTCAGCCACCCACCGGGAACCAGTATAGGACAGGATCCAAAATTTTGGACTTGAGTTCAGCTCACAAAAAACAAGTTGAGAAATGGAGCTCAGGGGCACAGCAATTCACAAACTGGCAGAGTGATAAAGGACAACTATCGTCCAAAAATCTGTTGAGGGAAGTCAACGAGGCGGACTTGAAAGTGAGGCAAAATAGCAGGAAACAGATTTCAAGAGGTACCTTGGAATCGCCTGTAAAGCACAGGAAGAGGGGCACAAGTTGGACAATGGTGCACTTGGCCAAAAAGGGCGTATGCGTTTTCTCCTGAATATATTCAGGAGAAAACGCATACGCCCTTTTTGGCCAAGAAAGCAAGCGGGCAATGCAAATCTGCACTACAAAGAAGTATCACTTCCCACCGGTCAAAAGGGACATCCACAAAATGTGTAAAAACCAGAAAGGCAAGACAGGCCCTGGAGAACAGGGAGCCTTGTTATGCTGATGGGCGGGATGTAAATTGCCAACTGCCTCACTGGAGGAGTGCATTGTGTTCCCTAAAACAAGTAAACAACAGAGCTACAGAGCCAAGGCCACTTCCAGTCTAGGGAATATACCTGGGGAAAACTGAAAATCAATAAGAAAGAGCCACCTCCAAATTTAGGGCTGCACTGGCTACAAGAACCTCAACTTGGGTACACCTTAAATATCCCAGGAAATATAAAAATGGTTCAAAACATTGTGGTACTTACGTACGATGGAATATCCCTCAGCCATGAAATCAATGTCATAAGACCAGTAGCAGCAAAGTGAGTGGATTCAGGTACGATGATTCTAAGTGAAATAAGTCACACAGAAAAAGAAACTTATCATAAGATATCACTTATGAAGATCCTGTAAACATGGCTACACGTGAACTGAGTTAGGAAAGAGAACAGAGTCTCACATTTAGAAAACACTCTTATGCCTGCATAAAGGGTAAGGAGAGGTGGGGTGATGCATAAAACCAGAGTTTGATATAAGCACAGCGACCGTTTCAAAAACCAACTTTGGAATTGACAAGACCGACACCTTCCTCAGTGAAAGAGACTCAAAACCCCATATTTCCCACAGAGGAATATATCTGACTAGTAAGAATCTTAAAACCTATGTATTGATATGTCTCCATAAGGGAATCAAGTGTGTCTAGAGTGGCATAAACATGGCAGCGAGAATCAGCTCAAACCCACTATAAAAAGGAATTTCAAAAGCAAAACCAAAAAACAGGGAAATTCTTTACAATTCCTTCAGGGTGTCTGAGGAAACCTGGAAAGACCCTATCTACAATGACAGCTGGATGTGGCATAAGGCTGGACACTTGGGACTGAGAGGATTGGTGAGATTGGGTGAGCAAATGCAGACCCTTTCAAGCAATAATGCATGGCCCCCATTCCATGGGTCCCAACTCTCCAGGTTCAAGGGAATATTACTACAGCTATAACATGTACAGGAAACCTAGAGAATGGACACACTGTGAATACGAAAGGTTTCTAAAACTCAACGAATAGTCCCTCTCCTGGTGCTCCAGTTTGACTTTCCAACTGCCTTACTATCAATCTCCCAACTTGGAGAGACAGGCCCTTTAACCTCCTGGTTTGCACAGGTTCCCAATTTGGCAGAGGATGGAAGGGACGAGGGAGAACCCATGAGAGAGTAGCTGTTAGGCATTTGGACGGGCACATGTCACTCTAATTTCCCGGCAGGAAGAAGAATTAACCAAAGTCTCATCCACCCACCGGGAACCAGTATAGGACATGATCCAAAATTTTCGACTTGCGTTCAGCTCCCAAAAATCGAGTTGAGAAATGGAGCTCAGGGGCACAGCAATTCACAAACTGGCAGAGTGATAAAGGACAACTATCGTCCAAAAATCTGTTGAGGGAAGTCAACGAGGCGGACTTGAAAGCGAGGCAAAATAGCAGGAAACAGATTTCAAGAGGTACGTTGGAATCGCCTGTAAAGCACAGGAAGAGGGGCACAACTTGGACAATGGTGCACTTGGCCAAAAAGGGCGTATGCGTTTTCTCCTGAATATATTCAGGAGAAAACGCATACGCCCTTTTTGGCCAAGCAAGCAAGCGGGCAATGCAAATCTGCACTACAAAGAAGTATCACTTCCCACCGGTCAAAAGGGACATTCACAAAATGTGTAAAAACCAGAAAGGCAAGACAGGCCCTGGAGAACTGGGAGCCTTGTTATGCTGATGGGCGGGATGTAAATTGCCAACTGCCTCACTGGAGGAGTGCATTGTGTTCCCTAAAACAAGTAAACAACAGAGCTACAGAGCCAAGGCCACTTCCAGTCTAGGGAATATACCTTGGGAAAACTGAAAATCAATAAGAAAGAGCCACCTCCAAATTTAGGGCTGCACTGACTACAAGAACCTCAACTTGGGTACACCTTAAATATCCCAGGAAATATAAAAATGGTTCAAAACATTGTGGTACTTATGTACGATGGAATATCCCTCAGCCATGAAATCAATGTCATAAGACCAGTAGCAGCAAAGTGAGTGGATTCAGGTACGATGATTCTAAGTGAAATAAGTCACACAGAAAAAGAAACTTATGATAAGATATCACTTATGAAGATCCTGTAAACATGGCTACACGTGAACTGAGTTAGGAAAGAGAACAGAGTCTCACATTTAGAAAACACTCTTATGCCTGCATAAAGGGGATGGAGAGGTGGGGTGATGCATAAAACCAGAGTATGATATAAGCACAGGGACCGTTCCAAAAACCAACTTTGGAATAGACAAGACCTACACCTTCCTCAGTGAAAGAGACTCAAAACCCCATATTTCCCACAGAGGAATATATCTGACTAGTAAGAATCTTAAAACCTATGTATTGATATGACTCCATAAGGGAATCAAGTGTGTCTAGAGTGGCATAAACATGGCAGCGAAAATCAGCTCAAACCCACTATAAAAAGGAATTTCAAAAGCAAAACCAAAAAACAGGGAAATTCTTTACAATTCCTTCAGGGTGTCTGAGGAAACCTGGAAAGACCCTATCTACAATGACAGCTGGATGTGGCATAAGGCTGGACACTTGGGACTGAGAGGATTGGTGAGATTGGGTGAGCAAATGCAGACCCTTTCAAGCAATAATGCATGGCCCCCATTCCATGGGTCCAAACTCTCCAGGTTCAAGGGAATATTACTACTGCTATAACATGTACAGGAAACCTAGAGAATGGACACACTGTGAATACGAAAGGTTTCTAAAACTCAATGAATATTCCCTCTCCTGGTGCTCCAGTTTGACTTTCCAACTGCCTTACTATCAATCTCCCAACTTGGAGAGACAGGCCCTTTAACCTCCTGGTTTGCACAGGTTCCCAATTTGGCAGAGGATGGAAGGGACGAGGGAGAACCCATGAGAGAGTAGCTGTTAGGCATTTGGACGGGCACATGTCACTCTAATTTCCCGGCAGGAAGAAGAATTAACCAAAGTCTCAGCCACCCACCGGGAACCAGTATAGGACATGATCCAATATTTTGGACTTGTGTTCAGCTCACAAAATACGAGTTGAGAAATGGAGCTCAGGGGCACAGCAATTCACAAACTGGCAGAGTGATAAAGGACAACTATCGTCCAAAAATCTGTTGAGGGAAGTCAACGAGGCGGACTTGAAAGCGAGGCAAAATAGCAGGAAACAGATTTCAAGAGGTACGTTGGAATCGCCTGTAAAGCACAGGAAGAGGGGCACAACTTGGACAATGGTGCACTTGGCCAAAAAGGGCGTATGCGTTTTCTCCTGAATATATTCAGGAGAAAACGCATACGCCCTTTTTGGCCAAGCAAGCAAGCGGGCAATGCAAATCTGCACTACAAAGAAGTATCACTTCCCACTGGTCAAAAGGGACATCCACAAAATGTGTAAAAACCAGAAAGGCAAGACAGGCCCTGGAGAACTGGGAGCCTTGTTATGCTGATGGGCGGGATGTAAATTGCCAACTGCCTCACTGGAGGAGTGCATTGTGTTCCCTAAAACAAGTAAACAACAGAGCTACAGAGCCAAGGCCACTTCCAGTCTAGGGAATATACCTTGGGAAAACTGAAAATCAATAAGAAAGAGCCACCTCCAAATTTAGGGCTGCACTGACTACAAGAACCTCAACTTGGGTACACCTTAAATATCCCAGGAAATATAAAAATGGTTCAAAACATTGTGGTACTTACGTACGATGGAATATCCCTCAGCCATGAAATCAATGTCATAAGACCAGTAGCAGCAAAGTGAGTGGATTCAGGTACGATGATTCTAAGTGAAATAAGTCACACAGAAAAAGAAACTTATCATAAGATATCACTTATGAAGATCCTGTAAACATGGCTACACGTGAACTGAGTTAGGAAAGAGAACAGAGTCTCACATTTAGAAAACACTGTTATGCCTGCATAAAGGGGAAGGAGAGGTGGGGTGATGCATAAAACCAGAGTTTGATATAAGCACAGGGACCGTTTCAAAAACCAACTTTGGAATTGACAAGACCGACACCTTCCTTAGTGAAAGAGACTCAAAACCCCATATTTCCCACAGAGGAATATATCTGACTAGTAAGAATCTTAAAACCTATGTATTGATATGTCTCCATAAGGGAATCAAGTGTGTCTAGAGTGGCATAAACATGGCAGCGAGAATCAGCTCAAACCCACTATAAAAAGGAATTTCAAAAGCAAAACCAAAAAACAGGGAAATTCTTTACAATTCCTTCAGGGTGTCTGAGGAAACCTGGAAAGACCCTATCTACAATGACAGCTGGATGTGGCATAAGGCTGGACACTTGCGACTGAGAGGATTGGTGAGATTGGGTGAGCAAATGCAGACCCTTTCATGCAATAATGCATGGCCCCCATTCCATGGGTCCCAACTCTCCAGGTTCAAGGGAATATTACTACAGCTATAACATGTACAGGAAACCTAGAGAATGGACACACTGTGAATACGAAAGGTTTCTAAAACTCAACGAATAGTCCCTCTCCTGGTGCTCCAGTTTGACTTTCCAACTGCCTTACTATCAATCTCCCAACTTGGAGAGACAGGCCCTTTAACCTCCTGATTTGCACAGGTTTCCAATTTGGCAGAGGATGGAAGGGACGAGGGAGAACCCATGAGAGAGTAGCTGTTAGGCATTTGGACGGGCACATGTCACTCTAATTTCCCGGCAGGAAGAAGAATTAACCAAATTCTCAGCCACCCACCGGGAACCAGTATAGGACAGGATCCAAAATTTTGGACTTGCGTTCAGCTCACAAAAAACGAGTTGAGAAATGGAGCTCAGGGGCACAGCAATTCACAAACTGGCAGAGTGATAAAGGACAAATATCGTCCAAAAATCTGTTGAGGGAAGTCAACGAGGCGGACTTGAAAGTGAGGCAAAATAGCAGGAAACAGATTTCAAGAGGTACGTTGGAATCGCCTGTAAAGCACAGGAAGAGGGGCACAACTTGGACAATGGTGCACTTGGCCAAAAAGGGCGTATGCGTTTTCTCCTGAATATATTCAGGAGAAAACGCATACACCGTTTTTGGCCAAGCAAGCAAGCGGGCAATGCAAATCTGCACTACAAAGAAGTATCACTTCCCACCGGTCAAAAGGGACATCCACAAAATGTGTAAAAACCAGAAAGGCAAGACAGGCCCTGGAGAACAGGGAGCCTTGTTATGCTGATGGGCGGGATGTAAATTGCCAACTGCCTCACTGGAGGAGTGCATTGTGTTCCCTAAAACAAGTAAACAACAGAGCTACAGAGCCAAGGCCACTTCCAGTCTAGGGAATATACCTGGGGAAAACTGAAAATCAATAAGAAAGAGCCACCTCCAAATTTAGGGCTGCACTGGCTACAAGAACCTCAACTTGGGTACACCTTAAATATCCCAGGAAATACAAAAATGGTTCAAAACATTGTGGTACTTACGTACGATGGAATATCCCTCAGCCATGAAATCAATGTCATAAGACCAGTAGCAGCAAAGTGAGTGGATTCAGGTACGATGATTCTAAGTGAAATAAGTCACACAGAAAAAGAAACTTATCATAAGATATCACTTATGAAGATCCTGTAAACATGGCTACATGTGAACTGAGTTAGGAAAGAGAACAGAGTCTCACATTTAGAAAACACTCTTATGCCTGCATAAAGGGGAAGGAGAGGTGGGGTGATGCATAAAACCAGAGTTTGATATAAGCACAGGGACCGTTTCAAAAACCAACTTTGGAATTGACAAGACCGACACCTTCCTCAGTGAAAGAGACTCAAAACCCCATATTTCCCACAGAGGAATATATCTGACTAGTAAGAATCTTAAAACCTATGTATTGATATGTCTCCATAAGGGAATCAAGTGTGTCTAGAGTGGCATAAACATGGCAGCGAGAATCAGCTCAAACCCACTATAAAAAGGAATTTCAAAAGCAAAACCAAAAAACAGGGAAATTCTTTACAATTCCTTCAGGGTGTCTGAGGAAACCTGGAAAGACCCTATCTATAATGACAGCTGGATGTGGCATAAGGCTGGACACTTGGGACTGAGAGGATTGGTGAGATTGGGTGAGCAAATGCAGACCCTTTCAAGCAATAATGCATGGCTCCCATTCCATGGGTCCCAACTCTCCAGGTTCAAGGGAATATTACTACAGCTATAACATGTACAGGAAACCTAGAGAATGGACACACTGTGAATACGAAAGGTTTCTAAAACTCAACGAATAGTCCCTCTCCTGGTGCTCCAGTTTGACTTTCCAACTGCCTTACTATCAATCTCCCAACTTGGAGAGACAGGCCCTTTAACCTCCTGGTTTGCACAGGTTCCCAATTTGGCAGAGGATGGAAGGGACGAGGGAGAACCCATGAGAGAGTAGCTGTTAGGCATTTGGACGGGCACATGTCACTCTAATTTCCCGGCAGGAAGAAGAATTAACCAAAGTCTCAGCCACCCACCGGGAACCAGTAAAGGACAGGATCCAAAATTTTGGACTTGCGTTCAGCTCACAAAAAACGAGTTGAGAAATGGAGCTCAGGGGCACAGCAATTCACAAACTGGCAGAGTGATAAAGGACAACTATCGTCCAAAAATCTGTTGAGGGAAGTCAACGAGGCGGACTTGAAAGTGAGGCAAAATAGCAGGAAACAGATTTCAAGAGGTACGTTGGAATCGCCTGTAAAGCACAGGAAGAGGGGCACAACTTGGACAATGGTGCACTTGGCCAAAAAGGGCGTATGCGTTTTCTCCTGAATATATTCAGGAGAAAACGCATACGCCCTTTTTGACCAAGCAAGCAAGCGGGCAATGCAAATCTGCACTACAAAGAAGTATCACTTCCCACCGGTCAAAAGGGACATCCACAAAATGTGTAAAAACCAGAAAGGCAAGACAGGCCCTGGAGAACAGGGAGCCTTGTTATGCTGATGGGCGGGATGTAAATTGCCAACTGCCTCACTGGAGGAGTGCATTGTGTTCCCTAAAACAAGTAAACAACAGAGCTACAGAGCCAAGGCCACTTCCAGTCTAGGGAATATACCTGGGGAAAACTGAAAATCAATAAGAAAGAGCCACCTCCAAATTTAGGGCTGCACTGGCTACAAGAACCTCAACTTGGGTACACCTTAAATATCCCAGGAAATATAAAAATGGTTCAAAACATTGTGGTACTTACGTACGATGGAATATCCCTCAGCCATGAAATCAATGTCATAAGACCAGTAGCAGCAAAGTGAGTGGATTCAGGTACGATGATTCTAAGTGAAATAAGTCACACAGAAAAAGAAACTTATCATAAGATATCACTTAGGAAGATCCTGTAAACATGGCTACACGTGAACTGAGTTAGGAAAGAGAACAGAGTCTCACATTTAGAAAACACTCTTATGCCTGCATAAAGGGGAAGGAGAGGTGGGGTGATGCATAAAACCAGAGTTTGATATAAGCACAGGGACCGTTTCAAAAACCAACTTTGGAATTGACAAGACTGACACCTTCCTCAGTGATAGAGACTCAAAACCCCATATTTCCCACAGAGGAATATATCTGACTAGTAAGAATCTTAAAACCTATGTATTGATATGTCTCCATAAGGGAATCAAGTGTGTCTAGAGTGGCATAAACATGGCAGCGAGAATCAGCTCAAACCCACTATAAAAAGGAATTTCAAAAGCAAAACCAAAAAAAAGGGAAATTCTTTACAATTCCTTCAGGGTGTCTGAGGAAACCTGGAAAGACCCTGTCTACAATGACAGCTGGATGTGGCATAAGGCTGGACACCTGGGACTGAGAGGATTGGTGAGATTGGGTGAGCAAATGCAGACCCTTTCAAGCAATAATGCATGACCCCATTCCATGGGTCCCAACTCTCCATGTTCAAGGGAATATTACTATAGCTATAACATGTACAGGAAACCTAGAGAATGGACACACTGTGAATACGAAAGGTTTCTATAACTCAACGAATAGTCCCTCTCCTGGTGCTCCAGTTTGACTTTCCAACTGCCTTACTATCAATCTCCCAACTTGGAGAGACAGGCTCTTTAACCTCCTGGATTGCACAGGTTCCCAATTTGTCAGAGGATGGAAGGGAGGAGGGAGAACCCATGAGAGAGTAGCTGTTAGGCATTTGGACGGGCACATGTCACTCTAATTTCCCGGCAGGAAGAAGAATTAACAAAAGTCTCAGCCACCCACCGGGAACAAGTATAGGACATGATCCAAAATTTTGGACTTGCGTTCAGCTCACAAAAAACGAGTTGAGAAATGGAGCTCAGGGGCACAGCAATTCACAAACTGGCAGAGTGATAAAGGACAACTATCGTCCAAAAATCTGTTGAGGGAAGTCAACGAGGCGGACTTGAAAGTGAGGCAAAATAGCAGGAAACAGATTTCAAGAGGTACGTTGGAATCGCCTGTAAAGCACAGGAAGAGGGGCACAACTTGGACAATGGTGCACTTGGCCAAAAAGGGCATATGCGTTTTCTCCTGAATATATTCAGGAGAAAACGCATACGCCCTTTTTGGCCAAGCAAGCAAGCGGGCAATGCAAATCTGCACTACAAAGAAGTATCACTTCCCACCGGTCAAAAGGGACATCCACAAAATGTGTAAAAACCAGAAAGGCAAGACAGGCCCTGGAGAACTGGGAGCCTTGTTATGCTGATGGGCGGGATGTAAATTGCCAACTGCCTCACTGGAAGAGTGCATTGTGTTCCCTAAAACAAGTAAACAACAGAGCTACAGAGCCAAGGCCACTTCCAGTCTAGGGAATATACCGTGGGAAAATTGAAAATCAATAAGAAAGAGCCACCTCCAAATTTAGGGCTGCACTGACTACAAGAACCTCAACTTGGGTACACCTTATATATCCAAGGAAATATAAAAATGGTTCAAAACATTGTGGTACTTACGTACGATGGAATATCCCTCATCCATGAAATCAATGTCATACGACCAGTAGCAGCAAAGTGAGTGGATTCAGGTATGATGATTCTAAGTGAAATAAGTCACACAGAAAAAGAAACTTATCATAAGAGATCACTTATGAAGATCCTGTAAACATGGCTACACGTGAACTGAGTTAGGAAAGAGAACAGAGTCTCACATTTAGAAAACACTCTTATGCCTGCATAAAGGGGAAGGAGAGGTGGGGTGATGCATAAAACCAGAGTTTGATATAAGCACAGGGACCGTTTCAAAAACCAACTTTGGAATTGACAAGACCGACACCTTCCTCAGTGAAAGAGACTCAAAACCCCATATTTCCCACAGAGTAATATATCTGACTAGTAAGAATCTTAAAACCTATGTATTGATATGTCTCCATAAGGGAATCAAGTGTGTCTAGAGTGGCATAAACATGGCAGCGAGAATCAGCTCAAACCCACTATAAAAAGGAATTTCAAAAGCAAAACCAAAAAACAGGGAAATTCTTTACAATTCCTTCAGGGTGTCTGAGGAAACCTGGAAAGACCCTATCTACAATGACAGCTGGATGTGGCATAAGGCTGGACACTTGGGACTGAGAGGATTGGTGAGATTGGGTGAGCAAATGCAGACCCTTTCAAGCAATAATGCATGGCCCCCATTCCATGGGTCCCAACTCTCCAGGTTCAAGGGAATATTACTACAGCTATAACATGTACAGGAAACCTAGAGAATGGACACACTGTGAATACGAAAGGTTTCTAAAACTCAACGAATAGTCCCTCTCCTGGTGCTCCAGTTTGACTTTCCAACTGCCTTACTATCAATCTCCCAACTTGGAGAGACAGGCCCTTTAACCTCCTGGTTTGCACAGGTTCCCAATTTGGCAGAGGATGGAAGGGACGAGGGAGAACCCATGAGAGAGTAGCTGTTAGGCATTTGGACGGGCACATGTCACTCTAATTTCCCGGCAGGAAGAAGAATTAACCAAAGTCTCAGCCACCCACCGGGAACCAGTAAAGGACATGATCCAAATTTTGGACTTGCGTTCAGCTCACAAAAAACGAGTTGAGAAATGGAGCTCAGGGGCACAGCAATTCACAAACTGGCAGAGTGATAAAGGACAACTATCGTCCAAAAATCTGTTGAGGGAAGTCAACGAGGCGGACTTGAAAGTGAGGCAAAATAGCAGGAAACAGATTTCAAGAGGTACGTTGGAATCGCCTGTAAAGCACAGGAAGAGGGGCACAACTTGGACAATGGTGCACTTGGCCAAAAAGGGCGTATGCGTTTTCTCCTGAATATATTCAGGAGAAAACGCATACGCCCTTTTTGGCCAAGCAAGCAAGCGGGCAATGCAAATCTGCACTACAAAGAAGTATCACTTCCCACCGGTCAAAAGGGACATCCACAAAATGTGTAAAAACCAGAAAGGCAAGACAGGCCCTGGAGAACAGGGAGCCTTGTTATGCTGATGGGCGGGATGTAAATTGCCAACTGCCTCACTGGAGGAGTGCATTGTGTTCCCTAAAACAAGTAAACAACAGAGCTACAGAGCCAAGGCCACTTCCAGTCTAGGGAATATACCTGGGGAAAACTGAAAATCAATAAGAAAGAGCCACCTCCAAATTTAGGGCTGCACTGGCTACAAGAACCTCAACTTGGGTACACCTTAAATATCCCAGGAAATATAAAAATGGTTCAAAACATTGTGGTACTTACGTACGATGGAATATCCCTCAGCCATGAAATCAATGTCATAAGACCAGTAGCAGCAAAGTGAGTGGATTCAGGTACGATGATTCTAAGTGAAATAAGTCACACAGAAAAAGAAACTTATCATAAGATATCACTTAGGAAGATCCTGTAAACATGGCTACACGTGAACTGAGTTAGGAAAGAGAACAGAGTCTCACATTTAGAAAACACTCTTATGCCTGCATAAAGGGGAAGGAGAGGTGGGGTGATGCATAAAACCAGAGTTTGATATAAGCACAGGGACCGTTTCAAAAACCAACTTTGGAATTGACAAGACTGACACCTTCCTCAGTGATAGAGACTCAAAACCCCATATTTCCCACAGAGGAATATATCTGACTAGTAAGAATCTTAAAAACTATGTATTGATATGTCTCCATAAGGGAATCAAGTGTGTCTAGAGTGGCATAAACATGGCAGCGAGAATCAGCTCAAACCCACTATAAAAAGGAATTTCAAAAGCAAAACCAAAAAAAAGGGAAATTCTTTACAATTCCTTCAGGGTGTCTGAGGAAACCTGGAAAGACCCTATCTACAATGACAGCTGGATGTGGCATAAGGCTGGACACCTGGGACTGAGAGGATTGGTGAGATTGGGTGAGCAAATGCAGACCCTTTCAAGCAATAATGCATGACCCCATTCCATGGGTCCCAACTCTCCATGTTCAAGGGAATATTACTATAGCTATAACATGTACAGGAAACCTAGAGAATGGACACACTGTGAATACGAAAGGTTTCTATAACTCAACGAATAGTCCCTCTCCTGGTGCTCCAGTTTGACTTTCCAACTGCCTTACTATCAATCTCCCAACTTGGAGAGACAGGCTCTTTAACCTCCTGGATTGCACAGGTTCCCAATTTGTCAGAGGATGGAAGGGAGGAGGGAGAACCCATGAGAGAGTAGCTGTTAGGCATTTGGACGGGCACATGTCACTCTAATTTCCCGGCAGGAAGAAGAATTAACAAAAGTCTCAGCCACCCACCGGGAACAAGTATAGGACATGATCCAAAATTTTGGACTTGCGTTCAGCTCACAAAAAACGAGTTGAGAAATGGAGCTCAGGGGCACAGCAATTCACAAACTGGCAGAGTGATAAAGGACAACTATCGTCCAAAAATCTGTTGAGGGAAGTCAACGAGGCGGACTTGAAAGTGAGGCAAAATAGCAGGAAACAGATTTCAAGAGGTACGTTGGAATCGCCTGTAAAGCACAGGAAGAGGGGCACAACTTGGACAATGGTGCACTTGGCCAAAAAGGGCGTATGCGTTTTCTCCTGAATATATTCAGGAGAAAACGCATACGCCCTTTTTGGCCAAGCAAGCAAGCGGGCAATGCAAATCTGCACTACAAAGAAGTATCACTTCCCACCGGTCAAAAGGGACATCCACAAAATGTGTAAAAACCAGAAAGGCAAGACAGGCCCTGGAGAACTGGGAGCCTTGTTATGCTGATGGGCGGGATGTAAATTGCCAACTGCCTCACTGGAAGAGTGCATTGTGTTCCCTAAAACAAGTAAACAACAGAGCTACAGAGCCAAGGCCACTTCCAGTCTAGGGAATATACCTTGGGAAAATTGAAAATCAATAAGAAAGAGCCACCTCCAAATTTAGGGCTGCACTGACTACAAGAACCTCAACTTGGGTACACCTTATATATCCAAGGAAATATAAAAATGGTTCAAAACATTGTGGTACTTACGTACGATGGAATATCCCTCATCCATGAAATCAATGTCATACGACCAGTAGCAGCAAAGTGAGTGGATTCAGGTATGATGATTCTAAGTGAAATAAGTCACACAGAAAAAGAAACTTATCATAAGAGATCACTTATGAAGATCCTGTAAACATGGCTACACGTGAACTGAGTTAGGAAAGAGAACAGAGTCTCACATTTAGAAAACACTCTTATGCCTGCATAAAGGGGAAGGAGAGGTGGGGTGATGCATAAAACCAGAGTTTGATATAAGCACAGGGACCGTTTCAAAAACCAACTTTGGAATTGACAAGACCGACACCTTCCTCAGTGAAAGAGACTCAAAACCCCATATTTCCCACAGAGTAATATATCTGACTAGTAAGAATCTTAAAACCTATGTATTGATATGTCTCCATAAGGGAATCAAGTGTGTCTAGAGTGGCATAAACATGGCAGCGAGAATCAGCTCAAACCCACTATAAAAAGGAATTTCAAAAGCAAAACCAAAAAACAGGGAAATTCTTTACAATTCCTTCAGGGTGTCTGAGGAAACCTGGAAAGACCCTATCTACAATGACAGCTGGATGTGGCATAAGGCTGGACACTTGGGACTGAGAGGATTGGTGAGATTGGGTGAGCAAATGCAGACCCTTTCAAGCAATAATGCATGGCCCCCATTCCATGGGTCCCAACTCTCCAGGTTCAAGGGAATATTACTACAGCTATAACATGTACAGGAAACCTAGAGAATGGACACACTGTGAATACGAAAGTTTTCTAAAACTCAACGAATAGTCCCTCTCCTGGTGCTCCAGTTTGACTTTCCAACTGCCTTACTATCAATCTCCCAACTTGGAGAGACAGGCCCTTTAACCTCCTGGTTTGCACAGGTTCCCAATTTGGCAGAGGATGGAAGGGACGAGGGAGAACCCATGAGAGAGTAGCTGTTAGGCATTTGGACGGGCACATGTCACTCTAATTTCCCGGCAGGAAGAAGAATTAACCAAAGTCTCAGCCACCCACCGGGAACCAGTAAAGGACATGATCCAAATTTTGGACTTGCGTTCAGCTCACAAAAAACGAGTTGAGAAGTGGAGCTCAGGGGCACAGCAATTCACAAACTGGCAGAGTGATAAAGGACAACTATCGTCCAAAAATCTGTTGAGGGAAGTCAACGAGGCGGACTTGAAAGTGAGGCAAAATAGCAGGAAACAGATTTCAAGAGGTACGTTGGAATCGCCTGTAAAGCACAGGAAGAGGGGCACAACTTGGACAATGGTGCACTTGGCCAAAAAGGGCGTATGTGTTTTCTCCTGAATATATTCAGGAGAAAACGCATACGCCCTTTTTGGCCAAGCAAGCAAGCGGGCAATGCAAATCTGCACTACAAAGAAGTATCACTTCCCACCGGTCAAAAGGGACATCCACAAAATGTGTAAAAACCAGAAAGGCAAGACAGGCCCTGGAGAACTGGGAGCCTTGTTATGCTGATGGGCGGGATGTAAATTGCCAACTGCCTCACTGGAGGAGTGCATTGTGTTCCCTAAAACAAGTAAACAACAGAGCTACAGAGCCAAGGCCACTTCCAGTCTAGGGAATATACCTTGGGAAAACTGAAAATCAATAAGAAAGAGCCACCTCCAAATTTAGGGCTGCACTGGCTACAAGAACCTCAACTTGGGTACACCTTAAATATCCCAGGAAATATAAAAATGGTTCAAAACATTGTGGTACTTACGTACGATGGAATATCCCTCAGCCATGAAATCAATGTCATAAGACCAGTAGCAGCAAAGTGAGTGGATTCAGGTACGATGATTCTAAGTGAAATAAGTCACACAGAAAAAGAAACTTATCATAAGATATCACTTATGAAGATCCTGTAAACATGGCTACACGTGAACTGAGTTAGGAAAGAGAACAGAGTCTCACATTTAGAAAACACTCTTATGCCTGCATAAAGGGGAAGGAGAGGTGGGGTGATGCATAAAACCAGAGTTTGATATAAGCACAGGGACCGTTCCAAAAACCAACTTTGGAATAGACAAGACCTACACCTTCCTCAGTGAAAGAGACTCAAAACCCCATATTTCCCGCAGAGGAATATATCTGACTAGTAAGAATCTTAAATCCTATGTATTGATATGTCTCCATAAGGGAATCAAGTGTGTCTAGAGTGGCATAAACATGGCAGCGAGAATCAGCTCAAACCCACTATAAAAAGGAATTTCAAAAGCAAAACCAAAAAACAGGGAAATTCTTTACAATTCCTTCAGGGTGTCTGAGGAAACCTGGAAAGACCCTATCTACAATGACAGCTGGATGTGGCATAAGGCTGGACACTTGGGACTGAGAGGATTGGTGAGATTGGGTGAGCAAATGCAGACCCTTTCAAGCAATAATGCATGGCCCCCATTCCATGGGTCCCAACTCTCCAGGTTCAAGGGAATATTACTACAGCTATAACATGTACAGGAAACCTAGAGAATGGACACACTGTGAATAAGAAAGGATTCTAAAACTCAACGAATAGTCCCTCTCCTGGTGCTCCAGTTTGACTTTCCAACTGCCTTACTATCAATCTCCCAACTTGGAGAGACAGGCCCTTTAACCTCCTGGTTTGCACAGGTTCCCAATTTGGCAGAGGATGGAAGGGACGAGGGAGAACCCATGAGAGAGTAGCTGTTAGGCATTTGGACGGGCACATGTCACTCTAATTTCCCGGCAGGAAGAAGAATTAACCAAAGTCTCAGCCACCCACCGGGAACCAGTATAGGACATGATCCAAAATTTTCGACTTGCGTTCAGCTCACAAAAAACGAGTTGAGAAATGGAGCTCAGGGGCACAGCAATTCACAAACTGGCAGAGTGATAAAGGACAACTATCGTCCAAAAATCTGTTGAGGGAAGTCAACGAGGCGGACTTGAAAGCGATGCAAAATAGCAGGAAACAGATTTCAAGAGGTACGTTGGAATCGCCTGTAAAGCACAGGAAGAGGGGCACAACTTGGACAATGGTGCACTTGGCCAAAAAGGGCGTATGCGTTTTCTCCTGAATATATTCAGGAGAAAACACATACGCCCTTTTTGGCCAAGCAAGCAAGCGGGCAATGCAAATCTGCACTACAAAGAAGTATCACTTCCCACCGGTCAAAAGGGACATCCACAAAATGTGTAAAAACCAGAAAGGCAAGACAGGCCCTGGAGAACTGGGAGCCTTGTTATGCTGATGGGCGGGATGTAAATTTCCAACTGCCTCACTGGAGGAGTGCATTGTGTTCCCTAAAACAAGTAAACAACAGAGCTACAGAGCCAAGGCCACTTCCAGTCTAGGGAATATACCTTGGGAAAACTGAAAATCAATAAGAAAGAGCCACCTCCAAATTTAGGGCTGCACTGACTACAAGAACCTCAACTTGGGTACACCTTAAATATCCCAGGAAATATAAAAATGGTTCAAAACATTGTGGTACTTACGTACGATGGAATATCCCTCAGCCATGAAATCAATGTCATAAGACCAGTAGCAGCAAAGTGAGTGGATTCAGGTACGATGATTCTAAGTGAAATAAGTCACACAGAAAAAGAAACTTATCATAAGATATCACTTAGGAAGATCCTGTAAACATGGCTACACGTGAACTGAGTTAGGAAAGAGAACAGAGTCTCACATTTAGAAAACACTCTTATGCCTGCATAAAGGGGAAGGAGAGGTGGGGTGATGCATAAAACCAGAGTTTGATATAATCACAGGGACCGTTTCAAAAACCAACTTTGGAATAGACAAGACCTACACCTTCCTCAGTGAAAGAGACTCAAAACCCCATATTTCCCACAGAGGAATATATCTGACTAGTAAGAATCTTAAAACCTATGTATTGATATGTCTCCATAAGGGAATCAAGTGTGTCTAGAGTGGCATAAACATGGCAGCGAGAATCAGCTCAAACCCACTATAAAAAGGAATTTCAAAAGCGAAACCAAAAAACAGGGAAATTCTTTACAATTCCTTCAGGGTGTCTGAGGAAACCTGGAAAGACCCTATCTACAATGACAGCTGGATGTGGAATAAGGCTGGACACTTGGGACTGAGAGGATTGGTGAGATTGGGTGAGCGAATGCAGACCCTTTCAAGCAATAATGCATGGCCCCCATTCCATGGGTCCCAAGTCTCCATGTTCAAGGGAATATTACTACAGCTATAACATGTACAGGAAACCTAGAGAATGGACACACTGTGAATACGAAAGGTTTCTAAAACTCAACGAATAGTCCCTCTCCTGGTGCTCCAGTTTGACTTTCCAACTGCCTTACTATCAATCTCCCAACTTGGAGAGACAGGCCCTTTAACCTCCTGGTTTGCACAGGTTCCCAATTTGGCAGAGGATGGAAGGTACGAGAGAGAACCCATGAGAGAGTAGCTGTTAGGCATTTGGACGGGCACATGTCACTCTAATTTCCCGGCAGGAAGAAGAATTAACCAAAGTCTCAGCCACCCACCGGGAACCAGTATAGGACATGATCCAAAATTTTGGACTTGCGTTCAGCTCACATAAAACGAGTTGAGAAATGGAGCTCAGGGGCACAGCAATTCACAAACTGGCAGAGTGATAAAGGACAAATATCGTCCAAAAATCTGTTGAGGGAAGTCAACGAGGCGGACTTGAAAGCGAGGCAAAATAGCAGGAAACAGATTTCAAGAGGTACCTTGGAATCGCTTGTAAAGCACAGGAAGAGGGGCACAACTTGGACAATGGTGCACTTGGCCAAAAAGGGCGTATGCGTTTTCTCCTGAATATATTCAGGAGAAAACGCATACGCCCTTTTTGGCCAAGCAAGAAAGCGGGCAATGCAAATCTGCACTACAAAGAAGTATCACTTCCCACCGGTCAAAAGGGACATCCACAAAATGTGTAAAAACCAGAAAGGCAAGACAGGCCCTGGAGAACTGGGAGCCTTGTTATGCTGATGGGCGGGATGTAAATTGCCAACTGCCTCACTGGAGGAGTGCATTGTGTTCCCTAAAACAAGTAAACAACAGAGCTACAGAGCCAAGGCCACTTCCAGTCTAGGGAATATACCTTGGGAAAACTGAAAATCAATAAGAAAGAGCCACCTCCAAATTTAGGGCTGCACTGACTACAAGAACCTCAACTTGGGTACACCTTAAATATCTCAGGAAATATAAAAATGGTTCAAAACATTGTGGTACTTACGTACGATGGAATATCCCTCAGCCATGAAATCAATGTCATAAGACCAGTAGCAGCAAAGTGAGTGGATTCAGGTACGATGATTCTAAGTGAAATAAGTCACACAGAAAAAGAAACTTATCATAAGATATCACTTATGAAGATCCTGTAAACATGGCTACACGTGAACTGAGTTAGGAAAGAGAACAGAGTCTCACATTTAGAAAACACTCTTATGCCTGCATAAAGGGGAAGGAGAGGTGGGGTGATGCATAAAACCAGAGTTTGATATAAGCACAGGGACCGTTTCAAAAACCAACTTTGGAACTGACAAGACCGACACCTTCCTCAGTGAAAGAGACTCAAAACCCCATATTTCCCACAGAGGAATATATCTGACTAGTAAGAATCTTAAAACCTATGTATTGATATGACTCCATAAGGGAATCAAGTGTGTCTAGAGTGGCATAAACATGGCAGCGAGAATCAGCTCAAACCCACTATAAAAAGGAATTTCAAAAGCAAAACCAAAAAACAGGGAAATTCTTTACAATTCCTTCAGGGTGTCTGAGGAAACCTGGAAAGACCCTGTCTACAATGACAGCTGGATGTGTCATAAGGCTGGACACTTGGGACTGAGAGGATTGGTGAGATTGGGTGAGCAAATGCAGACACTTTCAAGCAATAATGCATGGCCCCCATTCCATGGGTCCCAACTCTCCAGGTTCAAGGGAATATTACTACAGCTATAACATGTACAGGAAACCAAGAGAATGGACACACTGTGAATACGAAAGGTTTCTAAAACTCAACGAATAGTCCCTCTCCTGGTGCTCCAGTTTGACTTTCCAACTGCCTTACTATCAATCTCCCAACTTGGAGAGACAGGCCCTTTAACCTCCTGGTTTGCACAGGTTCCCAATTTGGCAGAGGATGGAAGGGACGAGGGAGAACCCATGAGAGAGTAGCTGTTAGGCATTTGGACGGGCACATGTCACTCTAATTTCCCGGCAGGAAGAAGAATTAACCAAAGTCTCATCCACCCACCGGGAACCAGTATAGGACATGATCCAAAATTTTGGACTTGCGTTCAGCTCCCAAAAAACGAGTTGAGAAATGGAGCTCAGGGGCACAGCAATTCAAAAACTGGCAGAGTGATAAAGGACAACTATCGTCCAAAAATCTGTTGAGGGAAGTCAACGAGGCGGACTTGAAAGCGAGGCAAAATAGCAGGAAACAGATTTCAAGAGGTACCTTGGAATCGCCTGTAAAGCACAGGAAGAGGGGCACAACTTGGACAATGGTGCACTTGGCCAAAAAGGGCGTATGCGTTTTCTCCTGAATATATTCAGGAGAAAACGCATACGCCCTTTTTGGCCAAGCAAGCAAGCGGGCAATGCAAATCTGCACTACAAAGAAGTATCACTTCCCACCGGTCAAAAGGGACATCCACACAATGTGTAAAAACCAGAAAGGCAAGACAGGCCCTGGAGAACTGAGAGCCTTGTTATGCTGATGGGCGGGATGTAAATTGCCAACTGCCTCACTGGAGGAGTGCATTGTGTTCCCTAAAACAAGTAAACAACAGAGCTACAGAGCCAAGGCCACTTCCAGTCTAGGGAATATACCTGGGGAAAACTGAAAATCAATAAGAAAGAGCCACCTCCAAATTTAGGGCTGCACTGGCTACAAGAACCTCAACTTGGGTACACCTTAAATATCCCAGGAAATATAAAAATGGTTCAAAACATTGTGGTACTTACGTACGATGGAATATCCCTCAGCCATGAAATCAATGTCATAAGACCAGTAGCAGCAAAGTGAGTGGATTCAGGTACGATGATTCTAAGTGAAATATGTCACACAGAAAAAGAAACTTATCATAAGATATCACTTATGAAGATCCTGTAAACATGGCTACACGTGAACTGAGTTAGGAAAGAGAACAGAGTCTCACATTTAGAAAACACTCTTATGCCTGCATAAAGGGGAAGGAGAGGTGGGGTGATGCATAAAACCAGAGTTTGATATAATCACAGGGACCGTTTCAAAAACCAACTTTGGAATAGACAAGACCTACACCTTCCTCAGTGAAAGAGACTCAAAACCCCATATTTCCCACAGAGGAATATATCTGACTAGTAAGAATCTTAAAACCTATGTATTGATATGTCTCCATAAGGGAATCAAGTGTGTCTAGAGTGGCATAAACATGGCAGCGAGAATCAGCTCAAACCCACTATAAAAAGGAATTTCAAAAGCAAAACCAAAAAACAGGGAAATTCTTTACAATTCCTTCAGGGTGTCTGAGGAAACCTGGAAAGACCCTATCTACAATGACAGCTGGATGTGGAATAAGGCTGGACACTTGGGACTGAGAGGATTGGTGAGATTGGGTGAGCGAATGCAGACCCTTTCAAGCAATAATGCATGGCCCCCATTCCATGGGTCCCAACTCTCCATGTTCAAGGGAATATTACTACAGCTATAACATGTACAGGAAACCTAGAGAATGGACACACTGTGAATACGAAAGGTTTCTAAAACTCAACGAATAGTCCCTCTCCTGGTGCTCCAGTTTGACTTTCCAACTGCCTTACTATCAATCTCCCAACTTGGAGAGACAGGCCCTTTAACCTCCTGGTTTGCACAGGTTCCCAATTTGGCAGAGGATGGAAGGTACGAGAGAGAACCCATGAGAGAGTAGCTGTTAGGCATTTGGACGGGCACATGTCACTCTAATTTCCCGGCAGGAAGAAGAATTAACCAAAGTCTCAGCCACCCACCGGGAACAAGTATAGGACATGATCCAAAATTTTGGACTTGCGTTCAGCTCACATAAAACGAGTTGAGAAATGGAGCTCAGGGGCACAGCAATTCACAAACTGGCAGAGTGATAAAGGACAAATATCGTCCAAAAATCTGTTGAGGGAAGTCAACGAGGCGGACTTGAAAGCGAGGCAAAATAGCAGGAAACAGATTTCAAGAGGTACCTTGGAATCGCTTGTAAAGCACAGGAAGAGGGGCACAACTTGGACAATGGTGCACTTGGCCAAAAAGGGCGTATGCGTTTTCTCCTGAATATATTCAGGAGAAAACGCATACGCCCTTTTTGGCCAAGCAAGAAAGCGGGCAATGCAAATCTGCACTACAAAGAAGTATCACTTCCCACCGGTCAAAAGGGACATCCACAAAATGTGTAAAAACCAGAAAGGCAAGACAGGCCCTGGAGAACTGGGAGCCTTGTTATGCTGATGGGCGGGATGTAAATTGCCAACTGCCTCACTGGAGGAGTGCATTGTGTTCCCTAAAACAAGTAAACAACAGAGCTACAGAGCCAAGGCCACTTCCAGTCTAGGGAATATACCTTGGGAAAACTGAAAATCAATAAGAAAGAGCCACCTCCAAATTTAGGGCTGCACTGACTACAAGAACCTCAACTTGGGTACACCTTAAATATCTCAGGAAATATAAAAATGGTTCAAAACATTGTGGTACTTACGTACGATGGAATATCCCTCAGCCATGAAATCAATGTCATAAGACCAGTAGCAGCAAAGTGAGTGGATTCAGGTACGATGATTCTAAGTGAAATAAGTCACACAGAAAAAGAAACTTATCATAAGATATCACTTATGAAGATCCTGTAAACATGGCTACACGTGAACTGAGTTAGGAAAGAGAACAGAGTCTCACATTTAGAAAACACTCTTATGCCTGCATAAAGGGGAAGGAGAGGTGGGGTGATGCATAAAACCAGAGTTTGATATAAGCACAGGGACCGTTTCAAAAACCAACTTTGGAACTGACAAGACCGACACCTTCCTCAGTGAAAGAGACTCAAAACCCCATATTTCCCACAGAGGAATATATCTGACTAGTAAGAATCTTAAAACCTATGTATTGATATGACTCCATAAGGGAATCAAGTGTGTCTAGAGTGGCATAAACATGGCAGCGAGAATCAGCTCAAACCCACTATAAAAAGGAATTTCAAAAGCAAAACCAAAAAACAGGGAAATTCTTTACAATTCCTTCAGGGTGTCTGAGGAAACCTGGAAAGACCCTGTCTACAATGACAGCTGGATGTGTCATAAGGCTGGACACTTGGGACTGAGAGGATTGGTGAGATTGGGTGAGCAAATGCAGACACTTTCAAGCAATAATGCATGGCCCCCATTCCATGGGTCCCAACTCTCCAGGTTCAAGGGAATATTACTACAGCTATAACATGTACAGGAAACCTAGAGAATGGACACACTGTGAATACGAAAGGTTTCTAAAACTCAACGAATAGTCCCTCTCCTGGTGCTCCAGTTTGACTTTCCAACTGCCTTACTATCAATCTCCCAACTTGGAGAGACAGGCCCTTTAACCTCCTGGTTTGCACAGGTTCCCAATTTGGCAGAGGATGGAAGGGACGAGGGAGAACCCATGAGAGAGTAGCTGTTAGGCATTTGGACGGGCACATGTCACTCTAATTTCCCGGCAGGAAGAAGAATTAACCAAAGTCTCATCCACCCACCGGGAACCAGTATAAGACATGATCCAAAATTTTGGACTTGCGTTCAGCTCCCAAAAAACGAGTTGAGAAATGGAGCTCAGGGGCACAGCAATTCAAAAACTGGCAGAGTGATAAAGGACAACTATCGTCCAAAAATCTGTTGAGGGAAGTCAACGAGGCGGACTTGAAAGCGAGGCAAAATAGCAGGAAACAGATTTCAAGAGGTACCTTGGAATCGCCTGTAAAGCACAGGAAGAGGGGCACAACTTGGACAATGGTGCACTTGGCCAAAAAGGGCGTATGCGTTTTCTCCTGAATATATTCAGGAGAAAACGCATACGCCCTTTTTGGCCAAGCAAGCAAGCGGGCAATGCAAATCTGCACTACAAAGAAGTATCACTTCCCACCGGTCAAAAGGGACATCCACAAAATGTGTAAAAACCAGAGAGGCAAGACAGGCCCTGGAGAACTGGGAGCCTTGTTATGCTGATGGGCGGGATGTAAATTTCCAAGTGCCTCACTGGAGGAGTGCATTGTGTTCCCTAAAACAAGTAAACAACAGAGCTACAGAGCCAAGGCCACTTCCAGTCTAGGGAATATACCTTGGGAAAACTGAAAATCAATAAGAAAGAGCCACCTCCAAATTTAGGGCTGCACTGACTACAAGAACCTCAACTTGGGTACACCTTAAATATCCCAGGAAATATAAAAATGGTTCAAAACATTGTGGTACTTACGTACGATGGAATATCCCTCAGCCATGAAATCAATGTCATAAGACCAGTAGCAGCAAAGTGAGTGGATTCAGGTACGATGATTCTAAGTGAAATAAGTCACACAGAAAAAGAAACTTATCATAAGATATCACTTAGGAAGATCCTTTAAACATGGCTACACGTGAACTGAGTTAGGAAAGAGAACAGAGTCTCACATTTAGAAAACACTCTTATGCCTGCATAAAGGGGAAGGAGAGGTGGGGTGATGCATAAAACCAGAGTTTGATATAATCACAGGGACCGTTTCAAAAACCAACTTTGGAATAGACAAGACCTACACCTTCCTCAGTGAAAGAGACTCAAAACCCCATATTTCCCACAGAGGAATATATCTGACTAGTAAGAATCTTAAAACCTATGTATTGATATGTCTCCATAAGGGAATCAAGTGTGTCTAGAGTGGCATAAACATGGCAGCGAGAATCAGCTCAAACCCACTATAAAAAGGAATTTCAAAAGCAAAACCAAAAAACAGGGAAATTCTTTACAATTCCTTCAGGGTGTCTGAGGAAACCTGGAAAGACACTATCTACAATGACAGCTGGATGTGGAATAAGGCTGGACACTTGGGACTGAGAGGATTGGTGAGATTGGGTGAGCGAATGCAGACCCTTTCAAGCAATAATGCATGGCCCCCATTCCATGGGTCCCAACTCTCCATGTTCAAGGGAATATTACTACAGCTATAACATGTACAGGAAACCTAGAGAATGGACACACGGTGAATACGAAAGGTTTCTAAAACTCAACGAATAGTCCCTCTCCTGGTGCTCCAGTTTGACTTTCCAACTGCCTTACTATCAATCTCCCAACTTGGAGAGACAGGCCCTTTAACCTCCTGGTTTGCACAGGTTCCCAATTTGGCAGAGGATGGAAGGTACGAGAGAGAACCCATGAGAGAGTAGCTGTTAGGCATTTGGACGGGCACATGTCACTCTAATTTCCCGGCAGGAAGAAGAATTAACCAAAGTCTCAGCCACCCACCGGGAACCAGTATAGGACATGATCCAAAATTTTGGACTTGCGTTCAGCTCACATAAAACGAGTTGAGAAATGGAGCTCAGGGGCACAGCAATTCACAAACTGGCAGAGTGATAAAGGACAAATATCGTCCAAAAATCTGTTGAGGGAAGTCAACGAGGCGGACTTGAAAGCGAGGCAAAATAGCAGGAAACAGATTTCAAGAGGTACCTTGGAATCGCTTGTAAAGCACAGGAAGAGGGGCACAACTTGGACAATGGTGCACTTGGCCAAAAAGGGCGTATGCGTTTTCTCCTGAATATATTCAGGAGAAAACGCATACGCCCTTTTTGGCCAAGCAAGCAAGCGGGCAATGCAAATCTGCACTACAAAGAAGTATCACTTCCCACCGGTCAAAAGGGACATCCACAAAATGTGTAAAAACCAGAAAGGCAAGACAGGCCCTGGAGAACTGGGAGCCTTGTTATGCTGATGGGCGGGATGTAAATTGCAAACTGCCTCACTGGAGGAGTGCATTGTGTTCCCTAAAACAAGTAAACAACAGAGCTACAGAGCCAAGGCCACTTCCAGTCTAGGGAATATACCTTGGGAAAACTGAAAATCAATAAGAAAGAGCCACCTCCAAATTTAGGGCTGCACTGACTACAAGAACCTCAACTTGGGTACACCTTAAATATCTCAGGAAATATAAAAATGGTTCAAAACATTGTGGTACTTACGTACGATGGAATATCCCTCAGCCATGAAATCAATGTCATACGACCAGTAGCAGCAAAGTGAGTGGATTCAGGTATGATGATTCTAAGTGAAATAAGTCACACAGAAAAAGAAACTTATCATAAGATATCACTTATGAAGATCCTGTAAACATGGCTACACGTGAACTGAGTTAGGAAAGAGAACAGAGTCTCACATTTAGAAAACACTCTTATGCCTGCATAAAGGGGAAGGAGAGGTGGGGTGATGCATAAAACCAGAGTTTGATATAAGCACAGGGACCGTTTCAAAAACCAACTTTGGAACTGACAAGACCGACACCTTCCTCAGTGAAAGAGACTCAAAACCCCATATTTCCCACAGAGGAATATATCTGACTAGTAAGAATCTTAAAACCTATGTATTGATATGTCTCCATAAGGGAATCAAGTGTGTCTAGAGTGGCATAACCATGGCAGCGAGAGTCAGCTCAAACCCACTATAAAAAGGAATTTCAAAAGCAAAACCAAAAAACAGGGAAATTCTTTACAATTCCTTCAGGGTGTCTGAGGAAACCTGGAAAGACCCTATCTACAATGACAGCTGGATGTGGCATAAGGCTGGACACTTGGGACTGAGAGGATTGGTGAGATTGGGTGAGCAAATGCAGACCCTTTCAAGCAATAATGCATGGCCCCCATTC
Organism: Mesoplodon densirostris; assembly: GCF_025265405.1. Classification (NCBI taxonomy): domain Eukaryota; kingdom Metazoa; phylum Chordata; class Mammalia; order Artiodactyla; family Ziphiidae; genus Mesoplodon; species Mesoplodon densirostris. Next base: position 1,423,413 of record NW_026778213.1, read on the forward strand.
CATGGGTCCCAACTCTCCAGGTTCAAGGGAATATTACTACAGCTATAACATGTACAGGAAACCTAGAGAATGGACACACTGTGAATACGAAAGGATTCTAAAACTCAACGAATAGTCCCTCTCCTGGTGCTCCAGTTTGACTTTCCAACTGCCTTACTATCAATCTCCCAACTTGGAGAGACAGGCCCTTTAACCTCCTGGTTTGCACAGGTTCCCAATTTGGCAGAGGATGGAAGGGACGAGGGAGAACCCATGAGAGAGTAGCTGTTAGGCATTTGGACGGGCACATGTCACTCTAATTTCCCGGCAGGAAGAAGAATTAACCAAAGTCTCAGCCACCCACCGGGAACCAGTATAGGACATGATCCAAAATTTTGGACTTGCGTTCAGCTCACAAAAAACGAGTTGAGAAATGGATCTCAGGGGCACAGCAATTCACAAACTGGCAGAGTGATAAAGGACAACTATCGTCCAAAAATCTGTTGAGGGAAGTCAACGAGGCGGACTTGAAAGCGAGGCAAAATAGCAGGAAACAGATTTCAAGAGGTACCTTGGAATCGCCTGTAAAGCACAGGAAGAGGGGCACAACTTGGACAATGGTGCACTTGGCCAAAAAGGGCGTATGCGTTTTCTCCTGAATATATTCAGGAGAAAACGCATACGCCCTTTTTGGCCAAGCAAGCAAGCGGGCAATGCAAATCTGCACTACAAAGAAGTATCACTTCCCACCGGTCAAAAGGGACATCCACAAAATGTGTAAAAACCAGAAAGGCAAGACAGGCCCTGGAGAACAGGGAGCCTTGTTATGCTGATGGGCGGGATGTAAATTGCCAACTGCCTCACTGGAGGAGTGCATTGTGTTCCCTAAAACAAGTAAACAACAGAGCTACAGAGCCAAGGCCACTTCCAGTCTAGGGAATATACCTTGGGAAAACTGAAAATCAATAAGAAAGAGCCACTTCCAAATTTAGGGCTGTACTGACTACAAGAACCTAAACTTGGGTACACCTTAAATATCCCAGGAAATATAAAAATGGTTCAAAACATTGTGGTACTTACGTACGATGGAATATCCCTCAGCCATGAAATCAATGTCATAAGACCAGTAGCAGCAAAGTGAGTGGATTCAGGTACGATGATTCTAAGTGAAATAAGTCACACAGAAAAAAGAAACTTATCATAAGATATCACTTAGGAAGATCCTGTAAACATGGTTACACGTGAACTGAGTTAGGAAAGAGAACAGAGTCTCACATTTAGAAAACACTCTTATGCCTGCATAAAGGGGAATGAGAGGTAGGGTGATGCATAAAACCAGAGTTTGATATAAGCACAGGGACCGTTTCAAAAACCAACTTTGGAATAGACAAGACCTACACCTTCCTCAGTGAAAGAGACTCAAAAGCCCATATTTCCCGCAGAGGAATATATCTGACTAGTAAGAATCTTAAAACCTGTGTATTGATATGTCTCCATAAGGGAATCAAGTGTATCTAGAGTGGCATAAACATGGCAGCGAGAATCAGCTCAAACCCAGTATAAAAAGGAATTTCAAAAGCAAAACCAAAAAACAGGGAAATTCTTTACAATTCCTTCAGGGTGTCTGAGGAAACCTGGAAAGACCCTATCTACAATGACAGCTGTATGTGGCATAAGGCTGGACACTTGGGACTGAGAGGATTGGTGAGATTGGGTGAGCAAATGCAGACCCTTTCAAGCAATAATGCATGGCCCCCATTCCATGGGTCCCAACTCTCCAGGTTCAAGGGAATATTACTACAGCTATAACATGTACAGGAAACCTAGAGAATGGACACACTGTGAATACGAAAGGTTTCTAAAACTCAACGAATAGTCCCTCTCCTGGTGCTCCAGTTTGACTTTCCAACTGCCTTACTATCAATCTCCCAACTTGGAGAGACAGGCCCTTTAACCTCCTGGATTGCACAGGTTCCCAATTTGGCAGAGGATGGAAGGGACCAGAGAGAACCAATGAGAGAGTAGCTGTTAGGCATTTGGATGGGCACATGTCACACTAATTTCCCGGCAGGAAGAAGAATTAACCAAAGTCTCAGCCACCCACCGGGAACCAGTATAGGACAGGATCCAAAATTTTGGACTTGCGTTCAGCTCACAAAAAACGAGTTGAGAAATGGAGCTCAGGGGCACAGCAATTCACAAACTGGCAGAGTGATAAAGGACAACTATCGTCCAAAAATCTGTTGAGGGAAGTCATCGAGGCGGACTTGAAAGTGAGGCAAAATAGCAGGAAACAGATTTCAAGAGGTACGTTGGAATCGCCTGTAAAGCACAGGAAGAGGGGCACAACTTGGACAATGGTGCACTTGGCCAAAAAGGGCGTATGCGTTTTCTCCTGAATATATTCAGGAGAAAACGCATACGCCCTTTTTGGCCAAGCAAGCAAGCGGGCAATGCAAGTCTGCACTACAAAGAAGTATCACTTCCCACCGGTCAAAAGGGACATCCACAAAATGTGTAAAAACCAGAAAGGCAAGACAGGCCCTGGAGAACAGGGAGCCTTGTTATGCTGATGGGCAGGATGTAAATTGCCAACTGCCTCACTGGAGGAGTGCATTGTGTTCCCTAAAACAAGTAAACAACAGAGCTACAGAGCCAAGGCCACTTCCAGTCTAGGGAATATACCTTGGGAAAACTGAAAATCAATAAGAAAGAGCCACCTCCAAATTTAGGGCTGCACTGGCTACAAGAACCTCAACTTGGGTACACCTTAAATATCCCAGGAAATATAAAAATGGTTCAAAACATTGTGGTACTTACGTACGATGGAATATCCCTCAGCCATGAAATCAATGTCATAAGACCAGTAGCAGCAAAGTGAGTGGATTCAGGTACGATGATTCTAAGTGAAATAAGTCACACAGAAAAAGAAACTTATCATAAGATATCACTTATGAAGATCCTGTAAACATGGCTACACGTGAACTGAGTTAGGAAAGAGAACAGAGTCTCACATTTAGAAAACACTCTTATGCCTGCATAAAGGGGAAGGAGAGGTGGGGTGATGCATAAAACCAGAGTTTGATATAAGCACAGGGACCGTTTCAAAAACCAACTTTGGAATTGACAAGACCGACACCTTCCTCAGTGAAAGAGACTCAAAACCCCATATTTCCCACAGAGGAATATATCTGACTAGTAAGAATCTTAAAACCTATGTATTGATATGTCTCCATAAGGGAATCAAGTGTGTCTAGAGTGGCATAAACATGGCAGCGAGAATCAGCTCAAACCCACTATAAAAAGGAATTTCAAAAGCAAAACCAAAAAACAGGGAAATTCTTTACAATTCCTTCAGGGTGGCTGAGGAAACCTGGAAAGACCCTATCTACAATGACAGCTGGATGTGGCATAAGGCTGGACACATGGGACTGAGAGGATTGGTGAGACTGGGTGAGCAAATGCAGACCCTTTCAAGCAATAATGCATGGCCACCATTCCATGGGTCCCAACTCTCCAGGTTGAAGGGAATATTACTACAGCTATAATATGTACAGGAAACCTAGAGAATGGACACACTGTGAATACGAAAGGTTTCTAAAACTCAACGAATAGTCCCTCTCCTGGTGCTCCAGTTTGACTTTCCAACTGCCTTACTATCAATCTCCCAACTTGGAGAGACAGGCCCTTTAACCTCCTGGTTTGCACAGCTTCCCAATTTGGCAGAGGATGGAAGGGACGAGGGAGAACCCATGAGAGAGTAGCTGTTAGGCATTTGGACGGGCACATGTCACTCTAATTTCCCAGCAGGAAGAAGAATTAACCAAAGTCTCAGCCACCCACCGGGAACCAGTATAGGACATGATCCAAAATTTTGGACTTGCGTTCAGCTCACAAAAAACGAGTTGAGAAATGGAGCTCAGGGGCACAGCAATTCACAAACTGGCAGAGTGATAAAGGACAACTATCGTCCAAAAATCTGTTGAGGGAAGTCAACGAGGCGGACTTGAAAGTGAGGCAAAATAGCAGGAAACAGATTTCAAGAGGTACGTTGGAATCGCCTGTAAAGCACAGGAAGAGGGGCACAACTTGGACAATGGTGCACTTGGCCAAAAAGGGCGTATGCGTTTTCTCCTGAATATATTCAGGAGAAAACGCATACGCCCTTTTTGGCCAAGCAAGCAAGCGGGCAATGCAAATCTGCACTACAAAGAAGTATCACTTCCCACCAGTCAAAAGGGACATCCACAAAATGTGTAAAAACCAGAAAGGCAAGACAGGCCATGGAGAACAGGGAGCCTTGTTATGCTGATGGGCGGGATGTAAATTGCCAACTGCCTCACTGGAAGAGTGCATTGTGTTCCCTAAAACAAGTAAACAACAGAGCTACAGAGCCAAGGCCACTTCCAGTCTAGGGAATATACCTGGGTAAAACTGAAAATCAATAAGAAAGAGCCACCTCCAAATTTAGGGCTGCACTGGCTACAAGAACCTCAACTTGGGTACACCTTAAATATCCCAGGAAATATAAAAATGGTTCAAAACATTGTGGTACTTACGTACGATGGAATATCCCTCAGCCATGAAATCAATGCCATAAGACCAGTAGCAGCAAAGTGAGTGGATTCAGGTACGATGATTCTAAGTGAAATAAGTCACACAGAAAAAGAAACTTATCATAAGATATCACTTATGAAGATCCTGTAAACATGGCTACACGTGAACTGAGTTAGGAAAGAGAACAGAGTCTCACATTTAGAAAACACTCTTATGCCTGCATAAAGGGGAAGGAGAGGTGGGGTGATGCATAAAACCAGAGTTTGATATAAGCACAGGGACCGTTTCAAAAACCAACTTTGGAATTGACAAGACCGACACTTTCCTCAGTGATAGAGACTCAAAACCCCATATTTCCCACAGAGGAATATATCTGACTAGTAAGAATCTTAAAACCTATGTATTGATATGTCTCCATAAGGGAATCAAGTGTGTCTAGAGTGGCATAAACATGGCAGCGAGAATCAGCTCAAACCCACTATAAAAAGGAATTTCAAAAGCAAAACCAAAAAACAGGGAAATTCTTTACAATTCCTTCAGGGTGTCTGAGGAAACCTGGAAAGACCTTATCTACAATGACAGCTGGATGTGGCATAAGGCTGGACACTTGGGACTGAGAGGATTGGTGAGATTGGGTGAGCAAATGCAGACCCTTTCAAGCAAAAATGCATGGCCACCATTCCATGGGTCCCAACTCTCCAGGTTGAAGGGGATATTACTACAGCTATAATATGTACAGGAAACCAAGAGAATGGACACACTGTGAATACGAAAGGTTTCTAAAACTCAACGAATAGTCCCTCTCCTGGTGCTCCAGTTTGACTTTCCAACTGCCTTACTATCAATCTCCCAACTTGGAGAGACAGGCCCTTTAACCTCCTGGTTTGCACAGGTTCCCAATTTGGCAGAGGATGGAAGGGACGAGGGAGAACCCATGAGAGAGTAGCTGTTAGGCATTTGGATGGGCACATGTCACTCTAATTTCCCGGCAGGAAGAAGAATTAACCAAAGTCTCAACCACCCACCGGGAACCAGTATAGGACATGATCCAAAATTTTGGACTTGCGTTCAGCTCACAAAAAACGAGTTGAGAAATGGAGCTCAGGGGCACAGCAATTCACAAACTGGCAGAGTGATAAAGGACAACTATCGTCCAAAAATCTGTTGAGGGAAGTCAACGAGGCGGACTTGAAAGTGAGGCAAAATAGCAGGAAACAGATTTCAAGAGGTACCTTGGAATCGCCTGTAAAGCACAGGAAGAGGGGCACAACTTGGACAATGGTGCACTTGGCCAAAAAGGGCGTATGCGTTTTCTCCTGAATATATTCAGGAGAAAACGCATACGCCCTTTTTGGCCAAGCAAGCAAGCGGGCAATGCAAATCTGCACTACAAAGAAGTATCACTTCCCACCAGTCAAAAGGGACATCCACAAAATGTGTAAAAACCAGAAAGGCAAGACAGGCCCTGGAGAACAGGGAGCCTTGTTATGCTGATGGGCGGGATGTAAATTGCCAACTGCCTCACTGGAGGAGTGCATTGTGTTCCCTAAAACAAGTAAACAACAGAGCTACAGAGCCAAGGCCACTTCCAGTCTAGGGAATATACCTGGGTAAAACTGAAAATCAATAAGAAAGAGCCACCTCCAAATTTAGGGCTGCACTGGCTACAAGAACCTCAACTTGGGTACACCTTAAATATCCCAGGAAATATAAAAATGGTTCAAAACATTGTGGTACTTACGTACGATGGAATATCCCTCAGCCATGAAATCAATGTCATAAGACCAGTAGCAGCAAAGTGAGTGGATTCAGGTACGATGATTCTAAGTGAAATAAGTCACACAGAAAAAGAAACTTATCATAAGATATCACTTAGGAAGATCCTGTAAACATGGCTACACGTGAACTGAGTTAGGAAAGAGAACAGAGTCTCACATTTAGAAAACACTCTTATGCCTGCATAAAGGGGAAGGAGAGGTGGGGTGATGCATAAAACCAGAGTTTGATATAAGCACAGGGACCGTTTCAAAAACCAACTTTGGAATTGACAAGACCGACACCTTCCTCAGTGATAGAGACTCAAAACCCCATATTTCCCACAGAGGAATATATCTGACTAGTAAGAATCTTAAAACCTATGTATTGATATGTCTCCATAAGGGAATCAAGTGTGTCTAGAGTGGCATAAACATGGCAGCGAGAATCAGCTCAAACCCACTCTAAAAAGGAATTTCAAAAGCAAAACCAAAAAACAGGGAAATTCTTTACAATTCCTTCAGGGTGTCTGAGGAAACCTGGAAAGACCCTATCTACAATGACAGCTGGATGTGGCATAAGCCTGGACACCTGGGACTGAGAGGATTGGTGAGATTGGGTGAGCAAATGCAGACCCTTTCAAGCAATAATGCATGGCCCCCATTCCATGGGTCCCAACTCTCCATGTTCAAGGGAATATTACTATAGCTATAACATGTACAGGAAACCTAGAGAATGGACACACTGTGAATACGAAAGGTTTCTAAAACTCAACGAATAGTCCCTCTCCTGGTGCTCCAGTTTGACTTTCCAACTGCCTTACTATCAATCTCCCAACTTGGAGAGACAGGCCCTTTAACCTCCTGGTTTGCACAGGTTCCCAATTTGTCAGAGGATGGAAGGGACGAGGGAGAACCCATGAGAGAGTAGCTGTTAGGCATTTGGACGGGCACATGTCACTCTAATTTCCCGGCAGGAAGAAGAATTAACCAAAGTCTCAGCCACCCACCGGGAACAAGTATAGGACATGATCCAAAATTTTGGACTTGCGTTCAGCTCACAAAAAACGAGTTGAGAAATGGAGCTCAGGGGCACAGCAATTCACAAACTGGCAGAGTGATAAAGGACAACTATCGTCCAAAAATCTGTTGAGGGAAGTCAACGAGGCGGACTTGAAAGCGAGGCAACATAGCAGGAAACAGATTTCAAGAGGTACCTTGGAATCGCCTGTAAAGCACAGGAAGAGGGGCACAACTTGGACAATGGTGCACTTGGCCAAAAAGGGCGTATGCGTTTTCTCCTGAATATATTCAGGAGAAAACGCATACGCCCTTTTTGGCCAAGCAAGCAAGCGGGCAATGCAAATCTGCACTACAAAGAAGTATCACTTCCCACCAGTCAAAAGGGACATCCACAAAATGTGTAAAAACCAGAAGGGCAAGACAGGCCCTGGAGAACAGGGAGCCTTGTTATGCTGATAGGCGGGATGTAAATTGCCAACTGCCTCACTGGAGGAGTGCATTGTGTTCCCTAAAACAAGTAAACAACAGAGCTACAGAGCCAAGGCCACTTCCAGTCTAGGGAATATACCTGGGGAAAACTGAAAATCAATAAGAAAGAGCCACCTCCAAATTTAGGGCTGCACTGGCTACAAGAACCTCAACTTGGGTACACCTTAAATATCCCAGGAAATATAAAAATGGTTCAAAACATTGTGGTACTTACGTACGATGGAATATCCCTCAGCCATGAAATCAATGTCATAAGACCAGTAGCAGCAAAGTGAGTGGATTCAGGTACGATGATTCTAAGTGAAATAAGTCACACAGAAAAAGAAACTTATCATAAGATATCACTTAGGAAGATCCTGTAAACATGGCTACACGTGAACTGAGTTAGGAAAGAGAACAGAGTCTCACATTTAGAAAACACTCTTATGCCTGCATAAAGGGGAAGGAGAGGTGGGGTGATGCATAAAACCAGAGTTTGATATAAGCACAGGGACCGTTTCAAAAACCAACTTTGGAATTGACAAGACCGACACCTTCCTCAGTGAAAGAGACTCAAAACCCCATATTTCCCACAGAGGAATATATCTGACTAGTAAGAATCTTAAAACCTATGTATTGATATGTCTCCATAAGGGAATCAAGTGTGTCTAGAGTGGCATAAACATGGCAGCGAGAATCAGCTCAAACCCACTATAAAAAGGAATTTCAAAAGCAAAACCAAAAAACAGGGAAATTCTTTACAATTCCTTCAGGGTGTCTGAGGAAACCTGGAAAGACCCTATCTACAATGACAGCTGGATGTGGCATAAGCCTGGACACCTGGGACTGAGAGGATTGGTGAGATTGGGTGAGCAAATGCAGACCCTTTCAAGCAATAATGCATGACCCCATTCCATGGGTCCCAACTCTCCATGTTCAAGGGAATATTACTAAAGCTATAACATGTACAGGAAACCTAGAGAATGGACACACTGTGAATACGAAAGGTTTCTAAAACTCAACGAATAGTCCCTCTCCTGGTGCTCCAGTTTGACTTTCCAACTGCCTTACTATCAATCTCCCAACTTGGAGAGACAGGCCCTTTAACCTCCTGGTTTGCACAGGTTCCCAATTTGTCAGAGGATGGAAGGGACGAGGGAGAACCCATGAGAGAGTAGCTGTTAGGCATTTGGACGGGCACATGTCACTCTAATTTCCCGGCAGGAAGAAGAATTAACCAAAGTCTCAGCCACCCACCGGGAACAAGTATAGGACATGATCCAAAATTTTGGACTTGCGTTCAGCTCACAAAAAAACGAGTTGAGAAATGGAGCTCAGGGGCACAGCAATTCACAAACTGGCAGAGTGATAAAGGACAACTATCGTCCAAAAATCTGTTGAGGGAAGTCAACGAGGCGGACTTGAAAGCGAGGCAAAATAGCAGGAAACAGATTTCAAGAGGTACCTTGGAATCGCCTGTAAAGCACAGGAAGAGGGGCACAACTTGGACAATGGTGCACTTGGCCAAAAAGGGCGTATGCGTTTTCTCCTGAATATATTCAGGAGAAAACGCATACGCCCTTTTTGGCCAAGCAAGCAAGCGGGCAATGCAAATCTGCACTACAAAGAAGTATCACTTCCCACCGGTCAAAAGGGACATCCACAAAATGTGTAAAAACCAGAAAGGCAAGACAGGCCCTGGAGAACTGGGAGCCTTGTTATGCTGATGGGCGGGATGTAAATTGCCAACTGCCTCACTGGAGGAGTGCATTGTGTTCCCTAAAACAAGTAAACAACAGAGCTACAGAGCCAAGGCCACTTCCAGTCTAGGGAATATACCTGGGGAAAACTGAAAATCAATAAGAAAGAGCCACCTCCAAATTTAGGGCTGCACTGGCTACAAGAACCTCAACTTGGGTACACCTTAAATATCCCAGGAAATATAAAAATGGTTCAAAACATTGTGGTACTTACGTACGATGGAATATCCCTCAGCCATGAAATCAATGTCATACGACCAGTAGCAGCAAAGTGAGTGGATTCAGGTATGATGATTCTAAGTGAAATAAGTCACACAGAAAAAGAAACTTATCATAAGATATCACTTATGAAGATCCTGTAAACATGGCTACACGTGAACTGAGTTAGGAAAGAGAACAGAGTCTCACATTTAGAAAACACTCTTATGCCTGCATAAAGGGGAAGGAGAGGTGGGGTGATGCATAAAACCAGAGTTTGATATAAGCACAGGGACCGTTTCAAAAACCAACTTTGGAACTGACAAGACCGACACCTTCCTCAGTGAAAGAGACTCAAAACCCCATATTTCCCACAGAGGAATATATCTGACTAGTAAGAATCTTAAAACCTATGTATTGATATGTCTCCATAAGGGAATCAAGTGTGTCTAGAGTGGCATAACCATGGCAGCGAGAGTCAGCTCAAACCCACTATAAAAAGGAATTTCAAAAGCAAAACCAAAAAACAGGGAAATTCTTTACAATTCCTTCAGGGTGTCTGAGGAAACCTGGAAAGACCCTATCTACAATGACAGCTGGATGTGGCATAAGGCTGGACACTTGGGACTGAGAGGATTGGTGAGATTGGGTGAGCAAATGCAGACCCTTTCAAGCAATAATGCATGGCCCCCATTCCATGGGTCCCAACTCTCCAGGTTCAAGGGAATATTACTACAGCTATAACATGTACAGGAAACCTAGAGAATGGACACACTGTGAATACGAAAGGATTCTAAAACTCAACGAATAGTCCCTCTCCTGGTGCTCCAGTTTGACTTTCCAACTGCCTTACTATCAATCTCCCAACTTGGAGAGACAGGCCCTTTAACCTCCTGGTTTGCACAGGTTCCCAATTTGGCAGAGGATGGAAGGGACGAGGGAGAACCCATGAGAGAGTAGCTGTTAGGCATTTGGACGGGCACATGTCACTCTAATTTCCCGGCAGGAAGAAGAATTAACCAAAGTCTCAGCCACCCACCGGGAACCAGTATAGGACATGATCCAAAATTTTGGACTTGCGTTCAGCTCACAAAAAACGAGTTGAGAAATGGATCTCAGGGGCACAGCAATTCACAAACTGGCAGAGTGATAAAGGACAACTATCGTCCAAAAATCTGTTGAGGGAAGTCAACGAGGCGGACTTGAAAGCGAGGCAAAATAGCAGGAAACAGATTTCAAGAGGTACCTTGGAATCGCCTGTAAAGCACAGGAAGAGGGGCACAACTTGGACAATGGTGAACTTGGCCAAAAAGGGCGTATGCGTTTTCTCCTGAATATATTCAGGAGAAAACGCATACGCCCTTTTTGGCCAAGCAAGCAAGCGGGCAATGCAAATCTGCACTACAAAGAAGTATCACTTCCCACCGGTCAAAAGGGACATCCACAAAATGTGTAAAAACCAGAAAGGCAAGACAGGCCCTGGAGAACAGGGAGCCTTGTTATGCTGATGGGCGGGATGTAAATTGCCAACTGCCTCACTGGAGGAGTGCATTGTGTTCCCTAAAACAAGTAAACAACAGAGCTACAGAGCCAAGGCCACTTCCAGTCTAGGGAATATACCTTGGGAAAACTGAAAATCAATAAGAAAGAGCCACTTCCAAATTTAGGGCTGTACTGACTACAAGAACCTAAACTTGGGTACACCTTAAATATCCCAGGAAATATAAAAATGGTTCAAAACATTGTGGTACTTACGTACGATGGAATATCCCTCAGCCATGAAATCAATGTCATAAGACCAGTAGCAGCAAAGTGAGTGGATTCAGGTACGATGATTCTAAGTGAAATAAGTCACACAGAAAAAAGAAACTTATCATAAGATATCACTTAGGAAGATCCTGTAAACATGGTTACACGTGAACTGAGTTAGGAAAGAGAACAGAGTCTCACATTTAGAAAACACTCTTATGCCTGCATAAAGGGGAATGAGAGGTAGGGTGATGCATAAAACCAGAGTTTGATATAAGCACAGGGACCGTTTCAAAAACCAACTTTGGAATAGACAAGACCTACACCTTCCTCAGTGAAAGAGACTCAAAAGCCCATATTTCCCGCAGAGGAATATATCTGACTAGTAAGAATCTTAAAACCTGTGTATTGATATGTCTCCATAAGGGAATCAAGTGTATCTAGAGTGGCATAAACATGGCAGCGAGAATCAGCTCAAACCCAGTATAAAAAGGAATTTCAAAAGCAAAACCAAAAAACAGGGAAATTCTTTACAATTCCTTCAGGGTGTCTGAGGAAACCTGGAAAGACCCTATCTACAATGACAGCTGTATGTGGCATAAGGCTGGACACTTGGGACTGAGAGGATTGGTGAGATTGGGTGAGCAAATGCAGACCCTTTCAAGCAATAATGCATGGCCCCCATTCCATGGGTCCCAACTCTCCAGGTTCAAGGGAATATTACTACAGCTATAACATGTACAGGAAACCTAGAGAATGGACACACTGTGAATACGAAAGGTTTCTAAAACTCAACGAATAGTCCCTCTCCTGGTGCTCCAGTTTGACTTTCCAACTGCCTTACTATCAATCTCCCAACTTGGAGAGACAGGCCCTTTAACCTCCTGGATTGCACAGGTTCCCAATTTGGCAGAGGATGGAAGGGACCAGAGAGAACCAATGAGAGAGTAGCTGTTAGGCATTTGGATGGGCACATGTCACACTAATTTCCCGGCAGGAAGAAGAATTAACCAAAGTCTCAGCCACCCACCGGGAACCAGTATAGGACAGGATCCAAAATTTTGGACTTGCGTTCAGCTCACAAAAAACGAGTTGAGAAATGGAGCTCAGGGGCACAGCAATTCACAAACTGGCAGAGTGATAAAGGACAACTATCGTCCAAAAATCTGTTGAGGGAAGTCATCGAGGCGGACTTGAAAGTGAGGCAAAATAGCAGGAAACAGATTTCAAGAGGTACGTTGGAATCGCCTGTAAAGCACAGGAAGAGGGGCACAACTTGGACAATGGTGCACTTGGCCAAAAAGGGCGTATGCGTTTTCTCCTGAATATATTCAGGAGAAAACGCATACGCCCTTTTTGGCCAAGCAAGCAAGCGGGCAATGCAAGTCTGCACTACAAAGAAGTATCACTTCCCACCGGTCAAAAGGGACATCCACAAAATGTGTAAAAACCAGAAAGGCAAGACAGGCCCTGGAGAACAGGGAGCCTTGTTATGCTGATGGGCAGGATGTAAATTGCCAACTGCCTCACTGGAGGAGTGCATTGTGTTCCCTAAAACAAGTAAACAGCAGAGCTACAGAGCCAAGGCCACTTCCAGTCTAGGGAATATACCTTGGGAAAACTGAAAATCAATAAGAAAGAGCAACCTCCAAATTTAGGGCTGCACTGGCTACAAGAACCTCAACTTGGGTACACCTTAAATATCCCAGGAAATATAAAAATGGTTCAAAACATTGTGGTACTTACGTACGATGGAATATCCCTCAGCCATGAAATCAATGTCATAAGACCAGTAGCAGCAAAGTGAGTGGATTCAGGTACGATGATTCTAAGTGAAATAAGTCACACAGAAAAAGAAACTTATCATAAGATATCACTTATGAAGATCCTGTAAACATGGCTACACGTGAACTGAGTTAGGAAAGAGAACAGAGTCTCACATTTAGAAAACACTCTTATGCCTGCATAAAGGGGAAGGAGAGGTGGGGTGATGCATAAAACCAGAGTTTGATATAAGCACAGGGACCGTTTCAAAAACCAACTTTGGAATTGACAAGACCGACACCTTCCTCAGTGAAAGAGACTCAAAACCCCATATTTCCCACAGAGGAATATATCTGACTAGTAAGAATCTTAAAACCTATGTATTGATATGTCTCCATAAGGGAATCAAGTGTGTCTAGAGTGGCATAAACATGGCAGCGAGAATCAGCTCAAACCCACTATAAAAAGGAATTTCAAAAGCAAAACCAAAAAACAGGGAAATTCTTTACAATTCCTTCAGGGTGGCTGAGGAAACCTGGAAAGACCCTATCTACAATGACAGCTGGATGTGGCATAAGGCTGGACACTTGGGACTGAGAGGATTGGTGAGACTGGGTGAGCAAATGCAGACCCTTTCAAGCAATAATGCATGGCCACCATTCCATGGGTCCCAACTCTCCAGGTTGAAGGGAATATTACTACAGCTATAATATGTACAGGAAACCTAGAGAATGGACACACTGTGAATACGAAAGGTTTCTAAAACTCAACGAATAGTCCCTCTCCTGGTGCTCCAGTTTGACTTTCCAACTGCCTTACTATCAATCTCCCAACTTGGAGAGACAGGCCCTTTAACCTCCTGGTTTGCACAGCTTCCCAATTTGGCAGAGGATGGAAGGGACGAGGGAGAACCCATGAGAGAGTAGCTGTTAGGCATTTGGACGGGCACATGTCACTCTAATTTCCCAGCAGGAAGAAGAATTAACCAAAGTCTCAGCCACCCACCGGGAACCAGTATAGGACATGATCCAAAATTTTGGACTTGCGTTCAGCTCACAAAAAACGAGTTGAGAAATGGAGCTCAGGGGCACAGCAATTCACAAACTGGCAGAGTGATAAAGGACAACTATCGTCCAAAAATCTGTTGAGGGAAGTCAACGAGGCGGACTTGAAAGTGAGGCAAAATAGCAGGAAACAGATTTCAAGAGGTACGTTGGAATCGCCTGTAAAGCACAGGAAGAGGGGCACAACTTGGACAATGGTGCACTTGGCCAAAAAGGGCGTATGCGTTTTCTCCTGAATATATTCAGGAGAAAACGCATACGCCCTTTTTGGCCAAGCAAGCAAGCGGGCAATGCAAATCTGCACTACAAAGAAGTATCACTTCCCACCAGTCAAAAGGGACATCCACAAAATGTGTAAAAACCAGAAAGGCAAGACAGGCCATGGAGAACAGGGAGCCTTGTTATGCTGATGGGCGGGATGTAAATTGCCAACTGCCTCACTGGAAGAGTGCATTGTGTTCCCTAAAACAAGTAAACAACAGAGCTACAGAGCCAAGGCCACTTCCAGTCTAGGGAATATACCTGGGTAAAACTGAAAATCAATAAGAAAGAGCCACCTCCAAATTTAGGGCTGCACTGGCTACAAGAACCTCAACTTGGGTACACCTTAAATATCCCAGGAAATATAAAAATGGTTCAAAACATTGTGGTACTTACGTACGATGGAATATCCCTCAGCCATGAAATCAATGCCATAAGACCAGTAGCAGCAAAGTGAGTGGATTCAGGTACGATGATTCTAAGTGAAATAAGTCACACAGAAAAAGAAACTTATCATAAGATATCACTTATGAAGATCCTGTAAACATGGCTACACGTGAACTGAGTTAGGAAAGAGAACAGAGTCTCACATTTAGAAAACACTCTTATGCCTGCATAAAGGGGAAGGAGAGGTGGGGTGATGCATAAAACCAGAGTTTGATATAAGCACAGGGACCGTTTCAAAAACCAACTTTGGAATTGACAAGACCGACACTTTCCTCAGTGATAGAGACTCAAAACCCCATATTTCCCACAGAGGAATATATCTGACTAGTAAGAATCTTAAAACCTATGTATTGATATGTCTCCATAAGGGAATCAAGTGTGTCTAGAGTGGCATAAACATGGCAGCGAGAATCAGCTCAAACCCACTATAAAAAGGAATTTCAAAAGCAAAACCAAAAAACAGGGAAATTCTTTACAATTCCTTCAGGGTGTCTGAGGAAACCTGGAAAGACCTTATCTACAATGACAGCTGGATGTGGCATAAGGCTGGACACTTGGGACTGAGAGGATTGGTGAGATTGGGTGAGCAAATGCAGACCCTTTCAAGCAAAAATGCATGGCCACCATTCCATGGGTCCCAACTCTCCAGGTTGAAGGGGATATTACTACAGCTATAATATGTACAGGAAACCAAGAGAATGGACACACTGTGAATACGAAAGGTTTCTAAAACTCAACGAATAGTCCCTCTCCTGGTGCTCCAGTTTGACTTTCCAACTGCCTTACTATCAATCTCCCAACTTGGAGAGACAGGCCCTTTAACCTCCTGGTTTGCACAGGTTCCCAATTTGGCAGAGGATGGAAGGGACGAGGGAGAACCCATGAGAGAGTAGCTGTTAGGCATTTGGATGGGCACATGTCACTCTAATTTCCCGGCAGGAAGAAGAATTAACCAAAGTCTCAACCACCCACCGGGAACCAGTATAGGACATGATCCAAAATTTTGGACTTGCGTTCAGCTCACAAAAAACGAGTTGAGAAATGGAGCTCAGGGGCACAGCAATTCACAAACTGGCAGAGTGATAAAGGACAACTATCGTCCAAAAATCTGTTGAGGGAAGTCAACGAGGCGGACTTGAAAGTGAGGCAAAATAGCAGGAAACAGATTTCAAGAGGTACCTTGGAATCGCCTGTAAAGCACAGGAAGAGGGGCACAACTTGGACAATGGTGCACTTGGCCAAAAAGGGCGTATGCGTTTTCTCCTGAATATATTCAGGAGAAAACGCATACGCCCTTTTTGGCCAAGCAAGCAAGCGGGCAATGCAAATCTGCACTACAAAGAAGTATCACTTCCCACCAGTCAAAAGGGACATCCACAAAATGTGTAAAAACCAGAAAGGCAAGACAGGCCCTGGAGAACAGGGAGCCTTGTTATGCTGATGGGCGGGATGTAAATTGCCAACTGCCTCACTGGAGGAGTGCATTGTGTTCCCTAAAACAAGTAAACAACAGAGCTACAGAGCCAAGGCCACTTCCAGTCTAGGGAATATACCTGGGTAAAACTGAAAATCAATAAGAAAGAGCCACCTCCAAATTTAGGGCTGCACTGGCTACAAGAACCTCAACTTGGGTACACCTTAAATATCCCAGGAAATATAAAAATGGTTCAAAACATTGTGGTACTTACGTACGATGGAATATCCCTCAGCCATGAAATCAATGTCATAAGACCAGTAGCAGCAAAGTGAGTGGATTCAGGTACGATGATTCTAAGTGAAATAAGTCACACAGAAAAAGAAACTTATCATAAGATATCACTTAGGAAGATCCTGTAAACATGGCTACACGTGAACTGAGTTAGGAAAGAGAACAGAGTCTCACATTTAGAAAACACTCTTATGCCTGCATAAAGGGGAAGGAGAGGTGGGGTGATGCATAAAACCAGAGTTTGATATAAGCACAGGGACCGTTTCAAAAACCAACTTTGGAATTGACAAGACCGACACCTTCCTCAGTGATAGAGACTCAAAACCCCATATTTCCCACAGAGGAATATATCTGACTAGTAAGAATCTTAAAACCTATGTATTGATATGTCTCCATAAGGGAATCAAGTGTGTCTAGAGTGGCATAAACATGGCAGCGAGAATCAGCTCAAACCCACTCTAAAAAGGAATTTCAAAAGCAAAACCAAAAAACAGGGAAATTCTTTACAATTCCTTCAGGGTGTCTGAGGAAACCTGGAAAGACCCTATCTACAATGACAGCTGGATGTGGCATAAGCCTGGACACCTGGGACTGAGAGGATTGGTGAGATTGGGTGAGCAAATGCAGACCCTTTCAAGCAATAATGCATGGCCCCCATTCCATGGGTCCCAACTCTCCATGTTCAAGGGAATATTACTATAGCTATAACATGTACAGGAAACCTAGAGAATGGACACACTGTGAATACGAAAGGTTTCTAAAACTCAACGAATAGTCCCTCTCCTGGTGCTCCAGTTTGACTTTCCAACTGCCTTACTATCAATCTCCCAACTTGGAGAGACAGGCCCTTTAACCTCCTGGTTTGCACAGGTTCCCAATTTGTCAGAGGATGGAAGGGACGAGGGAGAACCCATGAGAGAGTAGCTGTTAGGCATTTGGACGGGCACATGTCACTCTAATTTCCCGGCAGGAAGAAGAATTAACCAAAGTCTCAGCCACCCACCGGGAACAAGTATAGGACATGATCCAAAATTTTGGACTTGCGTTCAGCTCACAAAAAACGAGTTGAGAAATGGAGCTCAGGGGCACAGCAATTCACAAACTGGCAGAGTGATAAAGGACAACTATCGTCCAAAAATCTGTTGAGGGAAGTCAACGAGGCGGACTTGAAAGCGAGGCAACATAGCAGGAAACAGATTTCAAGAGGTACCTTGGAATCGCCTGTAAAGCACAGGAAGAGGGGCACAACTTGGACAATGGTGCACTTGGCCAAAAAGGGCGTATGCGTTTTCTCCTGAATATATTCAGGAGAAAACGCATACGCCCTTTTTGGCCAAGCAAGCAAGCGGGCAATGCAAATCTGCACTACAAAGAAGTATCACTTCCCACCAGTCAAAAGGGACATCCACAAAATGTGTAAAAACCAGAAGGGCAAGACAGGCCCTGGAGAACAGGGAGCCTTGTTATGCTGATAGGCGGGATGTAAATTGCCAACTGCCTCACTGGAGGAGTGCATTGTGTTCCCTAAAACAAGTAAACAACAGAGCTACAGAGCCAAGGCCACTTCCAGTCTAGGGAATATACCTGGGGAAAACTGAAAATCAATAAGAAAGAGCCACCTCCAAATTTAGGGCTGCACTGGCTACAAGAACCTCAACTTGGGTACACCTTAAATATCCCAGGAAATATAAAAATGGTTCAAAACATTGTGGTACTTACGTACGATGGAATATCCCTCAGCCATGAAATCAATGTCATAAGACCCGTAGCAGCAAAGTGAGTGGATTCAGGTACGATGATTCTAAGTGAAATAAGTCACACAGAAAAAGAAACTTATCATAAGATATCACTTAGGAAGATCCTGTAAACATGGCTACACGTGAACTGAGTTAGGAAAGAGAACAGAGTCTCACATTTAGAAAACACTCTTATGCCTGCATAAAGGGGAAGGAGAGGTGGGGTGATGCATAAAACCAGAGTTTGATATAAGCACAGGGACCGTTTCAAAAACCAACTTTGGAATAGACAAGACCGACACCTTCCTCAGTGATAGAGACTCAAAACCCCATATTTCCCACAGAGGAATATATCTGACTAGTAAGAATCTTAAAACCTATGTATTGATATGTCTCCATAAGGGAATCAAGTGTGTCTAGAGTGGCATAAACATGGCAGCGAGAATCAGCTCAAACCCACTATAAAAAGGAATTTCAAAAGCAAAACCAAAAAACAGGGAAATTCTTTACAATTCCTTCAGGGTGTCTGAGGAAACCTGGAAAGACCCTATCTACAATGACAGCTGGATGTGGCATAAGCCTGGACACCTGGGACTGAGAGGATTGGTGAGATTGGGTGAGCAAATGCAGACCCTTTCAAGCAATAATGCATGACCCCATTCCATGGGTCCCAACTCTCCATGTTCAAGGGAATATTACTAAAGCTATAACATGTACAGGAAACCTAGAGAATGGACACACTGTGAATACGAAAGGTTTCTAAAACTCAACGAATAGTCCCTCTCCTGGTGCTCCAGTTTGACTTTCCAACTGCCTTACTATCAATCTCCCAACTTGGAGAGACAGGCCCTTTAACCTCCTGGTTTGCACAGGTTCCCAATTTGTCAGAGGATGGAAGGGACGAGGGAGAACCCATGAGAGAGTAGCTGTTAGGCATTTGGACGGGCACATGTCACTCTAATTTCCCGGCAGGAAGAAGAATTAACCAAAGTCTCAGCCACCCACCGGGAACAAGTATAGGACATGATCCAAAATTTTGGACTTGCGTTCAGCTCACAAAAAAACGAGTTGAGAAATGGAGCTCAGGGGCACAGCAATTCACAAACTGGCAGAGTGATAAAGGACAACTATCGTCCAAAAATCTGTTGAGGGAAGTCAACGAGGCGGACTTGAAAGCGAGGCAAAATAGCAGGAAACAGATTTCAAGAGGTACCTTGGAATCGCCTGTAAAGCACAGGAAGAGGGGCACAACTTGGACAATGGTGCACTTGGCCAAAAAGGGCGTATGCGTTTTCTCCTGAATATATTCAGGAGAAAACGCATACGCCCTTTTTGGCCAAGCAAGCAAGCGGGCAATGCAAATCTGCACTACAAAGAAGTATCACTTCCCACCGGTCAAAAGGGACATCCACAAAATGTGTAAAAACCAGAAAGGCAAGACAGGCCCTGGAGAACTGGGAGCCTTGTTATGCTGATGGGCGGGATGTAAATTGCCAACTGCCTCACTGGAGGAGTGCATTGTGTTCCCTAAAACAAGTAAACAACAGAGCTACAGAGCCAAGGCCACTTCCAGTCTAGGGAATATACCTGGGGAAAACTGAAAATCAATAAGAAAGAGCCACCTCCAAATTTAGGGCTGCACTGGCTACAAGAACCTCAACTTGGGTACACCTTAAATATCCCAGGAAATATAAAAATGGTTCAAAACATTGTGGTACTTACGTACGATGGAATATCCCTCAGCCATGAAATCAATGTCATACGACCAGTAGCAGCAAAGTGAGTGGATTCAGGTATGATGATTCTAAGTGAAATAAGTCACACAGAAAAAGAAACTTATCATAAGATATCACTTATGAAGATCCTGTAAACATGGCTACACGTGAACTGAGTTAGGAAAGAGAACAGAGTCTCACATTTAGAAAACACTCTTATGCCTGCATAAAGGGGAAGGAGAGGTGGGGTGATGCATAAAACCAGAGTTTGATATAAGCACAGGGACCGTTTCAAAAACCAACTTTGGAATAGACAAGACCTACACCTTCCTCAGTGAAAGAGACTCAAAACCCCATATTTCCCACAGAGGAATATATCTGACTAGTAAGAATCTTAAAACCTATGTATTGATATGTCTCCATAAGGGAATCAAGTGTGTCTAGAGTGGCATAAACATGGCAGCGAGAATCAGCTCAAACCCACTATAAAAAGGAATTTCAAAAGCAAAACCAAAAAACAGGGAAATTCTTTACAATTCCTTCAGGGTGTCTGAGGAAACCTGGAAAGACCCTATCTACAATGACAGCTGGATGTGGCATAAGGCTGGACACTTGGGACTGAGAGGATTGGTGAGATTGGGTGAGCAAATGCAGACCCTTTCAAGCAATAATGCATGTCCCCCATTCCATGGGTCCCAACTCTCCAGGTTCAAGGGAATATTACTACAGCTATAACATGTACAGGAAACCTAGAGAATGGACACACTGTGAATACGAAAGGTTTCTAAAACTCAACGAATAGTCCCTCTCCTGGTGCTCCAGTTTGACTTTCCAACTGCCTTACTATCAATCTCCCAACTTGGAGAGACAGGCCCTTTAACCTCCTGGTTTGCACAGGTTCCCAATTTGGCAGAGGATGGAAGGGACGAGGGAGAACCCATGAGAGAGTAGCTGTTAGGCATTTGGACGGGCACATGTCACTCTAATTTCCCGGCAGGAAGAAGAATTAACCAAAGTCTCAGCCACCCACCGGGAACCAGTAAAGGACATGATCCAAAATTTTGGACTTGCGTTCAGCTCACAAAAAACGAGTTGAGAAATGGAGCTCAGGGGCACAGCAATTCACAAACTGGCAGAGTGATAAAGGACAACTATCGTCCAAAAATCTGTTGAGGGAAGTCAACGAGGCGGACTTGAAAGTGAGGCAAAATAGCAGGAAACAGATTTCAAGAGGTACCTTGGAATCGCCTGTAAAGCACAGGAAGAGGGGCACAACTTGGACAATGGTGCACTTGGCCAAAAAGGGCGTATGCGTTTTCTCCTGAATATATTCAGGAGAAAACGCATACGCCCTTTTTGGCCAAGCAAGCAAGCGGGCAATGCAAATCTGCACTACAAAGAAGTATCACTTCCCACCGGTCAAAAGGGACATCCACAAAATGTGTGAAAACCAGAAAGGCAAGACAGGCCCTGGAGAACAGGGAGCCTTGTTATGCTGATGGGCGGGATGTAAATTGCCAACTGCCTCACTGGAGGAGTGCATTGTGTTCCCTAAAACAAGTAAACAACAGAGCTACAGAGCCAAGGCCACTTCCAGTCTAGGGAATATACCTGGGGAAAACTGAAAATCAATAAGAAAGAGCCACCTCCAAATTTAGGGCTGCACTGGCTACAAGAACCTCAACTTGGGTACACCTTAAATATCCCAGGAAATATAAAAATGGTTCAAAACATTGTGGTACTTACGTACGATGGAATATCCCTCAGCCATGAAATCAATGTCATAAGACCAGTAGCAGCAAAGTGAGTGGATTCAGGTACGATGATTCTAAGTGAAATAAGTCACACAGAAAAAGAAACTTATCATAAGATATCACTTATGAAGATCCTGTAAACATGGCTACACGTGAACTGAGTTAGGAAAGAGAACAGAGTCTCACATTTAGAAAACACTCTTATGCCTGCATAAAGGGGAAGGAGAGGTGGGGTGATGCATAAAACCAGAGTTTGATATAAGCACAGGGACCGTTCCAAAAACCAACTTTGGAATAGACAAGACCTACACCTTCCTCAGTGAAAGAGACTCAAAACCCCATATTTCCCGCAGAGGAATATATCTGACTAGTAAGAATCTTAAAACCTATGTATTGATATGACTCCATAAGGGAATCAAGTGTGTCTAGAGTGGCATAAACATGGCAGCGAGAATCAGCTCAAACCCACTATAAAAAGGAATTTCAAAAGCAAAACCAAAAAACAGGGAAATTCTTTACAATTCCTTCAGGGTGTCTGAGGAAACCTGGAAAGACCCTGTCTACAATGACAGCTGGATGTGGCATAAGGCTGGACACTTGGGACTGAGAGGATTGGTGAGATTGGGTGAGCAAATGCAGACCCTTTCAAGCAATAATGCATGGCCCCCATTCCATGGGTCCCAACTCTCCAGGTTCAAGGGAATATTACTACAGCTATAACATGTACAGGAAACCTAGAGAATGGACACACTGTGAATACGAAAGGTTTCTAAAACTCAACGAATAGTCCCTCTCCTGGTGCTCCAGTTTGACTTTCCAACTGCCTTACTATCAATCTCCCAACTTGGAGAGACAGGCCCTTTAACCTCCTGGTTTGGACAGGTTCCCAATTTGGCAGAGGATGGAAGGGACGAGGGAGAACCCATGAGAGAGTAGCTGTTAGGCATTTGGACGGGCACATGTCACTCTAATTTCCCGGCAGGAAGAAGAATTAACCAAAGTCTCGTCCACCCACCGGGAACCAGTATAGGACATGATCCAAAATTTTCGACTTGCGTTCAGCTCCCAAAAAACGAGTTGAGAAATGGAGCTCAGGGGCACAGCAATTCACAAACTGGCAGAGTGATAAAGGACAACTATCGTCCAAAAATCTGTTGAGGGAAGTCAACGAGGCGGACTTGAAAGCGAGGCAAAATAGCAGGAAACAGATTTCAAGAGGTACCTTGGAATCGCCTGTAAAGCACAGGAAGAGGGGCACAACTTGGACAATGGTGCACTTGGCCAAAAAGGGCGTATGCGTTTTCTCCTGAATATATTCAGGAGAAAACGCATACGCCCTTTTTGGCCAAGCAAGCAAGCGGGCAATGCAAATCTGCACTACAAAGAAGTATCACTTCCCACCGGTCAAAAGGGACATCCACAAAATGTGTAAAAACCAGAAAGGCAAGACAGGCCCTGGAGAACAGGGAGCCTTGTTATGCTGATGGGCGGGATGTAAATTGCCAACTGCCTCACTGGAGGAGTGCATTGTGTTCCCTAAAACAAGTAAACAACAGAGCTACAGAGCCAAGGCCACTTCCAGTCTAGGGAATATACCTTGGGAAAACTGAAAATCAATAAGAAAGAGCCACCTCCAAATTTAGGGCTGCACTGGCTACAAGAACCTCAACTTGGGTACACCTTAAATATCCCAGGAAATATAAAAATGGTTCAAAACATTGTGGTACTTACGTACGATGGAATATCCCTCAGCCATGAAATCAATGTCATAAGACCAGTAGCAGCAAAGTGAGTGGATTCAGGTACGATGATTCTAAGTGAAATAAGTCACACAGAAAGAGAAACTTATCAAAAGATATCACTTATGAAGATCCTGTAAACATGGCTACACGTGAACTGAGTTAGGAAAGAGAACAGAGTCTCACATTTAGAAAACACTCTTATGCCTGCATAAAGGGGAAGGAGAGGTGGGGTGATGCATAAAACCAGAGTTTGATATAAGCACAGGGACCGTTTCAAAAACCAACTTTGGAATTGACAAGACCGACACCTTCCTCAGTGAAAGAGACTCAAAACCCCATATTTCCCACACAGGAATATATCTGACTAGTAAGAATCTTAAAACCTATGTATTGATATGTCTCCATAAGGGAATCAAGTGTGTCTAGAGTGGCATAAACATGGCAGCGAGAATCAGCTCAAACCCACTATAAAAAGGAATTTCAAAAGCAAAACCAAAAAACAGGGAAATTCTTTACAATTCCTTCAGGGTGTCTGAGGAAACCTGGAAAGACCCTATCTACAATGACAGCTGGATGTGGCATAAGGCTGGACACTTGGGACTGAGAGGATTGGTGAGATTGGGTGAGCAAATGCAGACACTTTCAAGCAATAATGCATGGCCCCCATTCCATGGGTCCCAACTCTCCAGGTTCAAGGGAATATTACTACAGCTATAACATGTACAGGAAACCTAGAGAATGGACACACTGTGAATACGAAAGGTTTCTAAAACTCAACGAATAGTCCCTCTCCTGGTGCTCCAGTTTGACTTTCAAACTGCCTTACTATCAATCTCCCAACTTGGAGAGACAGGCCCTTTAACCTGCTGGTTTGCACAGGTTCCCAATTTGGAAGAGGATGGAAGGGACGAGAGAGAACCCATGAGAGAGTAGCTGTTAGGCATTTGGACGGGCACATGTCACTCTAATTTCCCGGCAGGAAGAAGAATTAACCAAAGTCTCAGCCACCCACCGGGAACCAGTATAGGACATGATCCAAAATTTTGGACTTGCGTTCAGCTCACAAAAAACGAGTTGAGAAATGGAGCTCAGGGGCACAGCAATTCACAAACTGGCAGAGTGATAAAGGACAACTATCGTCCAAAAATCTGTTGAGGGAAGTCAACGAGGCGGCCTTGAAAGCGAGGCAAAATAGCAGGAAACAGATTTCAAGAGGTACCTTGGAATCGCCTGTAAAGCACAGGAAGAGGGGCACAACTTGGACAATGGTGCACTTGGCCAAAAAGGGCGTATGCGTTTTCTCCTGAATATATTCAGGAGAAAACGCATACGCCCTTTTTGGCCAAGCAAGCAAGCGGGCAATGCAAATCTGCACTACAAAGAAGTATCACTTCCCACCGGTCAAAAGGGACATCCACAAAATGTGTAAAAACCAGAAAGGCAAGACAGGCCCTGGAGAACTGGGAGCCTTGTTATCCTGATGGGCGGGATGTAAATTGCCAACTGCCTCACTGGAGGAGTGCATTGTGTTCCCTAAAACAAGTAAACAACAGAGCTACAGAGCCAAGGCCACTTCCAGTCTAGGGAATATACCTGGGGAAAACTGAAAATCAATAAGAAAGAGCCACTTCCAAATTTAGGGCTGCACTGACTACAAGAACCTCAACTTGGGTACACCTTAAATATCCCAGGAAATATAAAAATGTTTCAAAACATTGTGGTACTTACGTACGATGGAATATCCCTCAGCCATGAAATCAATGTCATAAGACTAGTAGCAGCAAAGTGAGTGGATTCAGGTACGATGATTCTAAGTGAAATAAGTCACACAGAAAAAGAAACTTATCATAAGATATCACTTATGAAGATCCTGTAAACATGGCTACACGTGAACTGAGTTAGGAAAGAGAACAGAGTCTCACATTTAGAAAACACTCTTATGCCTGCATAAAGGGGAAGGAGAGGTGGGGTGATGCATAAAACCAGAGTTTGATATAAGCACAGGGACCGTTTCAAAAACCAACTTTGGAATTGACAAGACCGACACCTTCCTCAGTGAAAGAGACTCAAAACCCCATATTTCCCACACAGGAATATATCTGACTAGTAAGAATCTTAAAACCTATGTATTGATATGTCTCCATAAGGGAATCAAGTGTGTCTAGAGTGGCATAAACATGGCAGCGAGAATCAGCTCAAACCCACTATAAAAAGGAATTTCAAAAGCAAAACCAAAAAACAGGGAAATTCTTTACAATTCCTTCAGGGTGTCTGAGGAAACCTGGAAAGACCCTATCTACAATGACAGCTGGATGTGGCATAAGGCTGGACACTTGGGACTGAGAGGATTGGTGAGATTGGGTGAGCAAATGCAGACCCTTTCAAGCAATAATGCATGGCCCCCATTCCATGGGTCCCAACTCTCCAGGTTCAAGGGAATATTACTACAGCTATAACATGTACAGGAAACCTAGAGAATGGACACACTGTGAATACGAAAGGTTTCTAAAACTCAACGAATAGTCCCTCTCCTGGTGCTCCAGTTTGACTTTCCAACTGCCTTACTATCAATCTCCCAACTTGGAGAGACAGGCCCTTTAACCTCCTGGTTTGCACAGGTTCCCAATTTGGCAGAGGATGGAAGGGACGAGGGAGAACCCATGAGAGAGTAGCTGTTAGGCATTTGGACGGGCACATGTCACTCTAATTTCCCGGCAGGAAGAAGAATTAACCAAAGTCTCAGCCACCCACCGGGAACCAGTATAGGACATGATCCAAAATTTTGGACTTGCGTTCAGCTCACAAAAAACGAGTTGAGAAATGGAGCTCAGGGGCACAGCAATTCACAAACTGGCAGAGTGATAAAGGACAACTATCGTCCAAAAATCTGTTGAGGGAAGTCAACGAGGCGGACTTGAAAGCGAGGCAAAATAGCAGGAAACAGATTTCAAGAGGTACCTTGGAATCGCCTGTAAAGCACAGGAAGAGGGGCACAACTTGGACAATGGTGCACTTGGACAAAAAGGGCGTATGCGTTTTCTCCTGAATATATTCAGGAGAAAACGCATACGCCCTTTTTGGCCAAGCAAGCAAGCGGGCAATGCAAATCTGCACTACAAAGAAGTATCACTTCCCACTGGTCAAAAGGGACATCCACAAAATGTGTAAAAACCAGAAAGGCAAGACAGGCCCTGGAGAACTGGGAGCCTTGTTATGCTGATGGGCGGGATGTAAATTGCCTACTGCCTCACTGGAGGAGTGCATTGTGTTCCCTAAAACAAGTAAACAACAGAGCTACAGAGCCAAGGCCACTTCCAGTCTAGGGAATATACCTTGGGAAAACTGAAAATCAATAAGAAAGAGCCACTTCCAAATTTAGGGCTGCACTGACTACAAGAACCTCAACTTGGGTACACCTTAAATATCCCAGGAAATATAAAAATGGTTCAAAACATTGTGGTACTTACGTACGATGGAATATCCCTCAGCCATGAAATCAATGTCATAAGACCAGTAGCAGCAAAGTGAGTGGATTCAGGTACGATGATTCTAAGTGAAATAAGTCACACAGAAAAAGAAACTTATCATAAGATATCACTTAGGAAGATCCTGTAAACATGGCTACACGTGAACTGAGTTAGGAAAGAGAACAGAGTCTCACATTTAGAAAACACTCTTATGCCTGCATGAAGGGGAAGGAGAGGTGGGGTGATGCATAAAACCAGAGTTTGATATAAGCACAGGGACCGTTTCAAAAACCAACTTTGGAATTGACAAGACCGACACCTTCCTCAGTGAAAGAGACTCAAAACCCCATATTTCCCACAGAGGAATATATCTGACTAGTAAGAATCTTAAAACCTATGTACTGATACGTCTCCATAAGGGAATCAAGTGTGTCTAGAGTGGCATAAACATGGCAGTGAGAATCAGCTCAAACCCACTATAAAAAGGAATTTCAAAAGCAAAACCAAAAAACAGGGAAATTCTTTACAATTCCTTCAGGGTGTCTGAGGAAACCTGGAAAGACCCTATCTACAATGACAGCTGGATGTGGCATAAGGCTGGACACTTGGGACTGAGAGGATTGGTGAGATTGGGTGAGCAAATGCAGACCCTTTCAAGCAATAATGCATGGCCCCCATTCCATGGGTCCCAACTCTCCAGGTTCAAGGGAATATTACTACAGCTATAACATGTACAGGAAACCTAGAGAATGGACACACTGTGAATACGAAAGGTTTCTAAAACTCAACGAATAGTCCCTCTCCTGGTGCTCCAGTTTGACTTTCCAACTGCCTTACTATCAATCTCCCAACTTGGAGAGACAGGCCCTTTAACCTCCTGGTTTGCACAGGTTCCCAATTTGGCAGAGGATGGAAGGGACGAGGGAGAACCCATGAGAGAGTAGCTGTTAGGCATTTGGACGGGCACATGTCACTCTAATTTCCCGGCAGGAAGAAGAATTAACCAAAGTCTCAGCCACCCACCGGGAACCAGTATAGGACATGATACAAAATTTTGGACTTGCGTTCAGCTCACAAAAAACGAGTTGAGAAATGGAGCTCAGGGGCACAGCAATTCACAAACTGGCAGAGTGATAAAGGACAACTATCGTCCAAAAATCTGTTGAGGGAAGTCAACGAGGCGGCCTTGAAAGCGAGGCAAAATAGCAGGAAACAGATTTCAAGAGGTACCTTGGAATCGCCTGTAAAGCACAGGAAGAGGGGCACAACTTGGACAATGGTGCACTTGGCCGAAAAGGGGGTATGTGTTTTCTCCTGAATATATTCAGGAGAAAACGCATACGCCCTTTTTGGCCAAGCAAGCAAGCGGGCAATGCAAATCTGCACTACAAAGAAGTATCACTTCCCACCGGTCAAAAGGGACATCCACAAAATGTGTAAAAAACAGAAAGGCAAGACAGGCCCTGGAGAACTGGGAGCTTTGTTATGCTGATGGGCGGGATGTAAATTGCCAACTGCCTCACTGGAGGAGTGCATTGTGTTCCCTAAAACAAGTAAACAACAGAGCTTCAGAGCCAAGGCCACTTCCAGTCTAGGGAATATACCTGGGGAAAACTGAAAATCAATAAGAAAGAGCCACCTCCAAATTTAGGGCTGCACTGACTACAAGAACCTCAACTTGGGTACACCTTAAATATCCCAGGAAATATAAAATTGGTTCAAAACATTGTGGTACTTACGTACGATGGAATATCCCTCAGCCATGAAATCAATGTCATAAGACCAGTAGCAGCAAAGTGAGTGGATTCAGGTACGATGATTCTAAGTGAAATAAGTCACACAGAAAAAGAAACTTATCAAAAGATATCACTTATGAAGATCCTGTAAACATGGCTACACGTGAACTGAGTTAGGAAAGAGAACAGAGTCTCACATTTAGAAAACACTCTTATGCCTGCATAAAGGGGAAGGAGAGGTGGGGTGATGCATAAAACCAGAGTTTGATATAAGCACAGGGACCGTTTCAAAAACCAACTTTGGAATTGACAAGACCGACACCTTCCTCAGTGAAAGAGACTCAAAACCCCATATTTCCCACACAGGAATATATCTGACTAGTAAGAATCTTTAAACCTATGTATTGATATGTCTCCATAAGGGAATCAAGTGTGTCTAGAGTGGCATAAACATGGCAGCGAGAATCAGCTCAAACCCACTATAAAAAGGAATTTCAAAAGCAAAACCAAAAAACAGGGAAATTCTTTACAATTCCTTCAGGGTGTCTGAGGAAACCTGGAAAGACCCTATCTACAATGACAGCTGGATGTGGCATAAGGCTGGACACTTGGGACTGAGAGGATTGGTGAGATTGGGTGAGCAAATGCAGACCCTTTCAAGCAATAATGCATGGCCCCCATTCCATGGGTCCCAACTCTCCAGGTTCAAGGGAATATTACTACAGCTATAACATGTACAGGAAACCTAGAGAATGGACACACTGTGAATACGAAAGGTTTCTAAAACTCAACGAATAGTCCCTCTCCTGGTGCTCCAGTTTGACTTTCCAACTGCCTTACTATCAATCTCCCAACTTGGAGAGACAGGCCCTTTAACCTGCTGGTTTGCACAGGTTCCCAATTTGGCAGAGGATGGAAGGGACGAGAGAGAACCCATGAGAGAGTAGCTGTTAGGCATTTGGACGGGCACATGTCACTCTAATTTCCCGGCAGGAAGAAGAATTAACCAAAGTCTCAGCCACCCACCGGGAACCAGTATAGGACATGATCCAAAATTTTGGACTTGCGTTCAGCTCACAAAAAACGAGTTGAGAAATGGAGCTCAGGGGCACAGCAATTCACAAACTGGCAGAGTGATAAAGGACAACTATCGTCCAAAAATCTGTTGAGGGAAGTCAACGAGGCGGCCTTGAAAGCGAGGCAAAATAGCAGGAAACAGATTTCAAGAGGTACCTTGGAATCGCCTGTAAAGCACAGGAAGAGGGGCACAACTTGGACAATGGTGCACTTGGCCAAAAAGGGCGTATGCGTTTTCTCCTGAATATATTCAGGAGAAAACGCATACGCCCTTTTTGGCCAAGCAAGCAAGCGGGCAATGCAAATCTGCACTACAAAGAAGTATCACTTCCCACCGGTCAAAAGGGACATCCACAAAATGTGTAAAAACCAGAAAGGCAAGACAGGCCCTGGAGAACTGGGAGCCTTGTTATCCTGATGGGCGGGATGTAAATTGCCAACTGCCTCACTGGAGGAGTGCATTGTGTTCCCTAAAACAAGTAAACAACAGAGCTACAGAGCCAAGGCCACTTCCAGTCTAGGGAATATACCTGGGGAAAACTGAAAATCAATAAGAAAGAGCCACTTCCAAATTTAGGGCTGCACTGACTACAAGAACCTCAACTTGGTTACACCTTAAATATCCCAGGAAATATAAAAATGTTTCAAAACATTGTGGTACTTACGTACGATGGAATATCCCTCAGCCATGAAATCAATGTCATAAGACTAGTAGCAGCAAAGTGAGTGGATTCAGGTACGATGATTCTAAGTGAAATAAGTCACACAGAAAAAGAAACTTATCATAAGATATCACTTATGAAGATCCTGTAAACATGGCTACACGTGAACTGAGTTAGGAAAGAGAACAGAGTCTCACATTTAGAAAACACTCTTATGCCTGCATAAAGGGGAAGGAGAGGTGGGGTGATGCATAAAACCAGAGTTTGATATAAGCACAGGGACCGTTTCAAAAACCAACTTTGGAATTGACAAGACCGACACCTTCCTCAGTGAAAGAGACTCAAAACCCCATATTTCCCACACAGGAATATATC
Source organism: Mesoplodon densirostris (assembly GCF_025265405.1). Classification (NCBI taxonomy): domain Eukaryota; kingdom Metazoa; phylum Chordata; class Mammalia; order Artiodactyla; family Ziphiidae; genus Mesoplodon; species Mesoplodon densirostris. The sequence goes on from NW_026778213.1 coordinate 1,454,409, forward strand.
TGACTAGTAAGAATCTTAAAACCTATGTATTGATATGTCTCCATAAGGGAATCAAGTGTGTCTAGAGTGGCATAAACATGGCAGCGAGAATCAGCTCAAACCCACTATAAAAAGGAATTTCAAAAGCAAAACCAAAAAACAGGGAAATTCTTTACAATTCCTTCAGGGTGTCTGAGGAAACCTGGAAAGACCCTATCTACAATGACAGCTGGATGTGGCATAAGGCTGGACACTTGGGACTGAGAGGATTGGTGAGATTGGGTGAGCAAATGCAGACCCTTTCAAGCAATAATGCATGGCCCCCATTCCATGGGTCCCAACTCTCCAGGTTCAAGGGAATATTACTACAGCTATAACATGTACAGGAAACCTAGAGAATGGACACACTGTGAATACGAAAGGTTTCTAAAACTCAACGAATAGTCCCTCTCCTGGTGCTCCAGTTTGACTTTCCAACTGCCTTACTATCAATCTCCCAACTTGGAGAGACAGGCCCTTTAACCTCCTGGTTTGCACAGGTTCCCAATTTGGCAGAGGATGGAAGGGACGAGGGAGAACCCATGAGAGAGTAGCTGTTAGGCATTTGGACGGGCACATGTCACTCTAATTTCCCGGCAGGAAGAAGAATTAACCAAAGTCTCAGCCACCCACCGGGAACCAGTATAGGACATGATCCAAAATTTTGGACTTGCGTTCAGCTCACAAAAAACGAGTTGAGAAATGGAGCTCAGGGGCACAGCAATTCACAAACTGGCAGAGTGATAAAGGACAACTATCGTCCAAAAATCTGTTGAGGGAAGTCAACGAGGCGGACTTGAAAGCGAGGCAAAATAGCAGGAAACAGATTTCAAGAGGTACCTTGGAATCGCCTGTAAAGCACAGGAAGAGGGGCACAACTTGGACAATGGTGCACTTGGACAAAAAGGGCGTATGCGTTTTCTCCTGAATATATTCAGGAGAAAACGCATACGCCCTTTTTTGCCAAGCAAGCAAGCGGGCAATGCAAATCTGCACTACAAAGAAGTATCACTTCCCACTGGTCAAAAGGGACATCCACAAAATGTGTAAAAACCAGAAAGGCAAGACAGGCCCTGGAGAACTGGGAGCCTTGTTATGCTGATGGGCGGGATGTAAATTGCCTACTGCCTCACTGGAGGAGTGCATTGTGTTCCCTAAAACAAGTAAACAACAGAGCTACAGAGCCAAGGCCACTTCCAGTCTAGGGAATATACCTTGGGAAAACTGAAAATCAATAAGAAAGAGCCACTTCCAAATTTAGGGCTGCACTGACTACAAGAACCTCAACTTGGGTACACCTTAAATATCCCAGGAAATATAAAAATGGTTCAAAACATTGTGGTACTTACGTACGATGGAATATCCCTCAGCCATGAAATCAATGTCATAAGACCAGTAGCAGCAAAGTGAGTGGATTCAGGTACGATGATTCTAAGTGAAATAAGTCACACAGAAAAAGAAACTTATCATAAGATATCACTTAGGAAGATCCTGTAAACATGGCTACACGTGAACTGAGTTAGGAAAGAGAACAGAGTCTCACATTTAGAAAACACTCTTATGCCTGCATGAAGGGGAAGGAGAGGTGGGGTGATGCATAAAACCAGAGTCTGATATAAGCACAGGGACCGTTTCAAAAACCAACTTTGGAATTGACAAGACCGACACCTTCCTCAGTGAAAGAGACTCAAAACCCCATATTTCCCACAGAGGAATATATCTGACTAGTAAGAATCTTAAAACCTATGTACTGATACGTCTCCATAAGGGAATCAAGTGTGTCTAGAGTGGCATAAACATGGCAGTGAGAATCAGCTCAAACCCACTATAAAAAGGAATTTCAAAAGCAAAACCAAAAAACAGGGAAATTCTTTACAATTCCTTCAGGGTGTCTGAGGAAACCTGGAAAGACCCTATCTACAATGACAGCTGGATGTGGCATAAGGCTGGACACTTGGGACTGAGAGGATTGGTGAGATTGGGTGAGCAAATGCAGACCCTTTCAAGCAATAATGCATGGCCCCCATTCCATGGGTCCCAACTCTCCAGGTTCAAGGGAATATTACTACAGCTATAACATGTACAGGAAACCTAGAGAATGGACACACTGTGAATACGAAAGGTTTCTAAAACTCAACGAATAGTCCCTCTCCTGGTGCTCCAGTTTGACTTTCCAACTGCCTTACTATCAATCTCCCAACTTGGAGAGACAGGCCCTTTAACCTCCTGGTTTGCACAGGTTCCCAATTTGGCAGAGGATGGAAGGGACGAGGGAGAACCCATGAGAGAGTAGCTGTTAGGCATTTGGACGGGCACATGTCACTCTAATTTCCCGGCAGGAAGAAGAATTAACCAAAGTCTCAGCCACCCACCGGGAACCAGTATAGGACATGATACAAAATTTTGGACTTGCGTTCAGCTCACAAAAAACGAGTTGAGAAATGGAGCTCAGGGGCACAGCAATTCACAAACTGGCAGAGTGATAAAGGACAACTATCGTCCAAAAATCTGTTGAGGGAAGTCAACGAGGCGGCCTTGAAAGCGAGGCAAAATAGCAGGAAACAGATTTCAAGAGGTACCTTGGAATCGCCTGTAAAGCACAGGAAGAGGGGCACAACTTGGACAATGGTGCACTTGGCCGAAAAGGGGGTATGTGTTTTCTCCTGAATATATTCAGGAGAAAACGCATACGCCCTTTTTGGCCAAGCAAGCAAGCGGGCAATGCAAATCTGCACTACAAAGAAGTATCACTTCCCACCGGTCAAAAGGGACATCCACAAAATGTGTAAAAAACAGAAAGGCAAGACAGGCCCTGGAGAACTGGGAGCTTTGTTATGCTGATGGGCGGGATGTAAATTGCCAACTGCCTCACTGGAGGAGTGCATTGTGTTCCCTAAAACAAGTAAACAACAGAGCTTCAGAGCCAAGGCCACTTCCAGTCTAGGGAATATACCTGGGGAAAACTGAAAATCAATAAGAAAGAGCCACCTCCAAATTTAGGGCTGCACTGACTACAAGAACCTCAACTTGGGTACACCTTAAATATCCCAGGAAATATAAAAATGGTTCAAAACATTGTGGTACTTACGTACGATGGAATATCCCTCAGCCATGAAATCAATGTCATAAGACCAGTAGCAGCAAAGTGAGTGGATTCAGGTACGATGATTCTAAGTGAAATAAGTCACACAGAAAAAGAAACTTATCATAAGATATCACTTATGAAGATCCTGTAAACATGGCTACACGTGAACTGAGTTAGGAAAGAGAACAGAGTCTCACATTTAGAAAACACTCTTATGCCTGCATAAAGGGGAAGGAGAGGTGGGGTGATGCATAAAACCAGAGTTTGATATAAGCACAGGGACCGTTTCAAAAACCAACTTTGGAATTGACAAGACCGACACCTTCCTCAGTGAAAGAGACTCAAAACCCCATATTTCCCACAGAGGAATATATCTGACTAGTAAGAATCTTAAAACCTATGTATTGATATGTCTCCATAAGGGAATCAAGTGTGTCTAGAGTGGCATAAACATGGCAGCGAGAATCAGCTCAAACGCACTATAAAAAGGAATTTCAAAAGCAAAACCAAAAAACAGGGAAATTCTTTACAATTCCTTCAGGGTGTCTGAGGAAACCTGGAAAGACCCTATCTACAATGACAGCTGGATGTGGCATAAGGCTGGACACTTGGGACTGAGAGGATTGGTGAGATTGGGTGAGCAAATGCAGACCCTTTCAAGCAATAATGCATGGCCCCCATTCCATGGGTCCCAACTCTCCAGGTTCAAGGGAATATTACTACAGCTATAACATGTACAGGAAACCTAGAGAATGGACACACTGTGAATACGAAAGGTTTCTAAAACTCAACGAATAGTCCCTCTCCTGGTGCTCCAGTTTGACTTTCCAACTGCCTTACTATCAATCTCCCAACTTGGAGAGACAGGCCCTTTAACCTCCTGGTTTGCACAGGTTCCCAATTTGGCAGAGGATGGAAGGGACGAGGGAGAACCCATGAGAGAGTAGCTGTTAGGCATTTGGACGGCACATGTCACTCTAATTTCCCGGCAGGAAGAAGAATTAACCAAAGTCTCAGCCACCCACCGGGAACCAGTATAGGACATGATCCAAAATTTTGGACTTGCGTTCAGCTCACAAAAAACGAGTTGAGAAATGGAGCTCAGGGGCACAGCAATTCACAAACTGGCAGAGTGATAAAGGACAACTATCGTCCAAAAATCTGTTGAGGGAAGTCAACGAGGCGGACTTGAAAGCGAGGCAAAATAGCAGGAAACAGATTTCAAGAGGTACCTTGGAATCGCCTGTAAAGCACAGGAAGAGGGGCACAACTTGGACAATGGTGCACTTGGCCAAAAAGGGCGTATGCGTTTTCTCCTGAATATATTCAGGAGAAAACGCATACGCCCTTTTTGGCCAAGCAAGCAAGCGGGCAATGCAAATCTGCACTACAAAGAAGTATCACTTCCCACCGGTCAAAAGGGACATCCACAAAATGTGTAAAAACCAGAAAGGCAAGACAGGCCCTGGAGAACTGGGAGCCTTGTTATGCTGATGGGCGGGATGTAAATTGCCAACTGCCTCACAGGAGGAGTGGATTGTGTTCCCTAAAACAAGTAAACAACAGAGCTACAGAGCCAAGGCCACTTCCAGTCTAGGGAATATACCTGGGGAAAACTGAAAATCAATAAGAAAGAGCCACCTCCAAATTTAGGGCTGCACTGACTACAAGAACCTCAACTTGGGTACACCTTAAATATCCCAGGAAATATAAAATTGGTTCAAAACATTGTGGTACTTACGTACGATGGAATATCCCTCAGCCATGAAATCAATGTCATAAGACCAGTAGCAGCAAAGTGAGTGGATTCAGGTACGATGATTCTAAGTGAAATAAGTCACACAGAAAGAGAAACTTATCAAAAGATATCACTTATGAAGATCCTGTAAACATGGCTACACGTGAACTGAGTTAGGAAAGAGAACAGAGTCTCACATTTAGAAAACACTCTTATGCCTGCATAAAGGGGAAGGAGAGGTGGGGTGATGCATAAAACCAGAGTTTGATATAAGCACAGGGACCGTTTCAAAAACCAACTTTGGAATTGACAAGACCGACACCTTCCTCAGTGAAAGAGACTCAAAACCCCATATTTCCCACACAGGAATATATCTGACTAGTAAGAATCTTAAAACCTATGTATTGATATGTCTCCATAAGGGAATCAAGTGTGTCTAGAGTGGCATAAACATGGCAGCGAGAATCAGCTCAAACCCACTATAAAAAGGAATTTCAAAAGCAAAACCAAAAAACAGGGAAATTCTTTACAATTCCTTCAGGGTGTCTGAGGAAACCTGGAAAGACCCTATCTACAATGACAGCTGGATGTGGCATAAGGCTGGACACTTGGGACTGAGAGGATTGGTGAGATTGGGTGAGCAAATGCAGACCCTTTCAAGCAATAATGCATGGCCCCCATTCCATGGGTCCCAACTCTCCAGGTTCAAGGGAATATTACTACAGCTATAACATGTACAGGAAACCTAGAGAATGGACACACTGTGAATACGAAAGGTTTCTAAAACTCAACGAATAGTCCCTCTCCTGGTGCTCCAGTTTGACTTTCCAACTGCCTTACTATCAATCTCCCAACTTGGAGAGACAGGCCCTTTAACCTGCTGGTTTGCACAGGTTCCCAATTTGGCAGAGGATGGAAGGGACGAGAGAGAACCCATGAGAGAGTAGCTGTTAGGCATTTGGACGGGCACATGTCACTCTAATTTCCCGGCAGGAAGAAGAATTAACCAAAGTCTCAGCCACCCACCGGGAACCAGTATAGGACATGATCCAAAATTTTGGACTTGCGTTCAGCTCACAAAAAACGAGTTGAGAAATGGAGCTCAGGGGCACAGCAATTCACAAACTGGCAGAGTGATAAAGGACAACTATCGTCCAAAAATCTGTTGAGGGAAGTCAACGAGGCGGCCTTGAAAGCGAGGCAAAATAGCAGGAAACAGATTTCAAGAGGTACCTTGGAATCGCCTGTAAAGCACAGGAAGAGGGGCACAACTTGGACAATGGTGCACTTGGCCGAAAAGGGGGTATGTGTTTTCTCCTGAATATATTCAGGAGAAAACGCATACGCCCTTTTTGGCCAAGCAAGCAAGCGGGCAATGCAAATCTGCACTACAAAGAAGTATCACTTCCCACCGGTCAAAAGGGACATCCACAAAATGTGTAAAAAACAGAAAGGCAAGACAGGCCCTGGAGAACTGGGAGCTTTGTTATGCTGATGGGCGGGATGTAAATTGCCAACTGCCTCACTGGAGGAGTGCATTGTGTTCCCTAAAACAAGTAAACAACAGAGCTTCAGAGCCAAGGCCACTTCCAGTCTAGGGAATATACCTGGGGAAAACTGAAAATCAATAAGAAAGAGCCACCTCCAAATTTAGGGCTGCACTGACTACAAGAACCTCAACTTGGGTACACCTTAAATATCCCAGGAAATATAAAAATGGTTCAAAACATTGTGGTACTTACGTACGATGGAATATCCCTCAGCCATGAAATCAATGTCATAAGACCAGTAGCAGCAAAGTGAGTGGATTCAGGTACGATGATTCTAAGTGAAATAAGTCACACAGAAAAAGAAACTTATCATAAGATATCACTTATGAAGATCCTGTAAACATGGCTACACGTGAACTGAGTTAGGAAAGAGAACAGAGTCTCACATTTAGAAAACACTCTTATGCCTGCATAAAGGGGAAGGAGAGGTGGGGTGATGCATAAAACCAGAGTTTGATATAAGCACAGGGACCGTTTCAAAAACCAACTTTGGAATTGACAAGACCGACACCTTCCTCAGTGAAAGAGACTCAAAACCCCATATTTCCCACAGAGGAATATATCTGACTAGTAAGAATCTTAAAACCTATGTATTGATATGTCTCCATAAGGGAATCAAGTGTGTCTAGAGTGGCATAAACATGGCAGCGAGAATCAGCTCAAACGCACTATAAAAAGGAATTTCAAAAGCAAAACCAAAAAACAGGGAAATTCTTTACAATTCCTTCAGGGTGTCTGAGGAAACCTGGAAAGACCCTATCTACAATGACAGCTGGATGTGGCATAAGGCTGGACACTTGGGACTGAGAGGATTGGTGAGATTGGGTGAGCAAATGCAGACCCTTTCAAGCAATAATGCATGGCCCCCATTCCATGGGTCCCAACTCTCCAGGTTCAAGGGAATATTACTACAGCTATAACATGTACAGGAAACCTAGAGAATGGACACACTGTGAATACGAAAGGTTTCTAAAACTCAACGAATAGTCCCTCTCCTGGTGCTCCAGTTTGACTTTCCAACTGCCTTACTATCAATCTCCCAACTTGGAGAGACAGGCCCTTTAACCTCCTGGTTTGCACAGGTTCCCAATTTGGCAGAGGATGGAAGGGACGAGGGAGAACCCATGAGAGAGTAGCTGTTAGGCATTTGGACGGGCACATGTCACTCTAATTTCCCGGCAGGAAGAAGAATTAACCAAAGTCTCAGCCACCCACCGGGAACCAGTATAGGACATGATCCAAAATTTTGGACTTGCGTTCAGCTCACAAAAAACGAGTTGAGAAATGGAGCTCAGGGGCACAGCAATTCACAAACTGGCAGAGTGATAAAGGACAACTATCGTCCAAAAATCTGTTGAGGGAAGTCAACGAGGCGGACTTGAAAGCGAGGCAAAATAGCAGGAAACAGATTTCAAGAGGTACCTTGGAATCGCCTGTAAAGCACAGGAAGAGGGGCACAACTTGGACAATGGTGCACTTGGCCAAAAAGGGCGTATGCGTTTTCTCCTGAATATATTCAGGAGAAAACGCATACGCCCTTTTTGGCCAAGCAAGCAAGCGGGCAATGCAAATCTGCACTACAAAGAAGTATCACTTCCCACCGGTCAAAAGGGACATCCACAAAATGTGTAAAAACCAGACAGGCAAGACAGGCCCTGGAGAACTGGGAGCTTTGTTATGCTGATGGGCGGGATGTAAATTGCCAACTGCCTCACTGGAGGAGTGCATTGTGTTCCCTAAAACAAGTAAACAACAGAGCTTCAGAGCCAAGGCCACTTCCAGTCTAGGGAATATACCTGGGGAAAACTGAAAATCAATAAGAAAGAGCCACCTCCAAATTTAGGGCTGCACTGACTACAAGAACCTCAACTTGGGTACACCTTAAATATCCCAGGAAATATAAAAATGGTTCAAAACATTGTGGTACTTACGTACGATGGAATATCCCTCAGCCATGAAATCAATGTCATAAGACCAGTAGCAGCAAAGTGAGTGGATTCAGGTACGATGATTCTAAGTGAAATAAGTCACACAGAAAAAGAAACTTATCATAAGATATCACTTATGAAGATCCTGTAAACATGGCTACACGTGAACTGAGTTAGGAAAGAGAACAGAGTCTCACATTTAGAAAACACTCTTATGCCTGCATAAAGGGGAAGGAGAGGTGGGGTGATGCATAAAACCAGAGTTTGATATAAGCACAGGGACCGTTTCAAAAACCAACTTTGGAATTGACAAGACCGACACCTTCCTCAGTGAAAGAGACTCAAAACCCCATATTTCCCACAGAGGAATATATCTGACTAGTAAGAATCTTAAAACCTATGTATTGATATGTCTCCATAAGGGAATCAAGTGTGTCTAGAGTGGCATAAACATGGCAGCGAGAATCAGCTCAAACCCACTATAAAAAGGAATTTCAAAAGCAAAACCAAAAAACAGGGAAATTCTTTACAATTCCTTCAGGGTGTCTGAGGAAACCTGGAAAGACCCTATCTACAATGACAGCTGGATGTGGCATAAGGCTGGACACTTGGGACTGAGAGGATTGGTGAGATTGGGTGAGCGAATGCAGACCCTTTCAAGCAATAATGCATGTCCCCCATTCCATGGGTCCCAACTCTCCAGGTTCAAGGGAATATTACTACAGCTATAACATGTACAGGAAACCTAGAGAATGGACACACTGTGAATACGAAAGGTTTCTAAAACTCAACGAATAGTCCCTCTCCTGGTGCTCCAGTTTGACTTTCCAACTGCCTTACTATCAATCTCCCAACTTGGAGAGACAGGCCCTTTAACCTCCTGGTTTGCACAGGTTCCCAATTTGGCAGAGGATGGAAGGGACGAGGGAGAACCCATGAGAGAGTAGCTGTTAGGCATTTGGACGGGCACATGTCACTCTAATTTCCCGGCAGGAAGAAGAATTAACCAAAGTCTCAGCCACCCACCGGGAACCAGTATAGGACATGATCCAAAATTTTGGACTTGCGTTCAGCTCACAAAAAACGAGTTGAGAAATGGAGCTCAGGGGCACAGCAATTCACAAACTGGCAGAGTTATAAAGGACAACTATCGTCCAAAAATCTGTTGAGGGAAGTCAACGAGGAGGACTTGAAAGCGAGGCAAAATAGCAGGAAACAGATTTCAAGAGGTACCTTGGAATCGCCTGTAAAGCACAGGAAGAGGGGCACAACTTGGACAATGGTGCACTTGGCCAAAAAGGGCGTATGCGTTTTCTCCTGAATATATTCAGGAGAAAACACATACGCCCTTTTTGGCCAAGCAAGCAAGCGGGCAATGCAAATCTGCACTACAAAGAAGTATGACTTCCCACCGGTCAAAAGGGACATCCACAAAATGTGTAAAAACCAGAAAGGCAAGACAGGCCCTGGAGAACAGGGAGCCTTGTTATGCTGATGGGCGGGATGTAAATTGCCAACTGCCTCACTGGAGGAGTGCATTGTGTTCCCTAAAACAAGTAAACAACAGAGCTACAGAGCCAAGGCCACTTCCAGTCAAGGGAATATACCTGGGGAAAACTGAAAATCAATAAGAAAGAGCCACCTCCAAATTTAGGGCTGCACTGGCTACAAGAACCTCAACTTGGGTACACCTTAAATATCCCAGGAAATATAAAAATGGTTCAAAACATTGTGGTACTTAAGTACGATGGAATATCCCTCAGCCATGAAATCAATGTCATAAGACCAGTAGCAGCAAAGTGAGTGGATTCAGGTACGATGATTCTAAGTGAAATAAGTCACACAGAAAAAGAAACTTATCATAAGATATCACTTATGAAGATCCTGTAAACATGGCTACACGTGAACTGAGTTAGGAAAGAGAACAGAGTCTCACATTTAGAAAACACTCTTATGCCTGCATAAAGGGGAAGGAGAGGTGGGGTGATGCATAAAACCAGAGTTTGATATAAGCACAGGGACCGTTTCAAAAACCAACTTTGGAATTGACAAGACCGACACCTTCCTCAGTGAAAGAGACTCAAAACCCCATATTTCCCACAGAGGAATATATCTGACTAGTAAGAATCTTAGAACCTATGTATTGATATGTCTCCATAAGGGAATCAAGTGTGTCTAGAGTGGCATAAACATGGCAGCGAGAATCAGCTCAAACCCACTATAAAAAGGAATTTCAAAAGCAAAACCAAAAAACAGGGAAATTCTTTACAATTCCTTCAGGGTGTCTGAGGAAACCTGGAAAGACCCTATCTACAATGACAGCTGGATGTGGCATAAGGCTGGACACTTGGGACTGAGAGGATTGGTGAGATTGGGTGAGCGAATGCAGACCCTTTCAAGCAATAATGCATGGCCCCCATTCCATGGGTCCCAACTCTCCAGGTTCAAGGGAATATTACTACAGCTATAACATGTACAGGAAACCTAGAGAATGGACACACTGGGAATACGAAAGGTTTCTAAAACTCTACGAATAGTCCCTCTCCTGGTGCTCCAGTTTGACTTTCCACCTGCCTTACTATCAATCTCCCAACTTGGAGAGACAGGCCCTTTAACCTCCTGGTTTGCACAGGTTCCCAATTTGGCAGAGGATGGAAGGGACGAGGGAGAACCCATGAGAGAGTAGCTGTTAGGCATTTGGACGGGCACATGTCACTCTAATTTCCCGGCAGGAAGAAGAATTAACCAAAGTCTCAGCCACCCACCGGGAACCAGTATAGGACATGATCCAAAATTTTGGACTTGCGTTCAGCTCACAAAAAACGAGTTGATAAATGGAGCTCAGGGGCACAGCAATTCACAAACTGGCAGAGTGATAAAGGACAACTATCGTCCAAAAATCTGATGAGGGAAGTCAACGAGGCGGACTTGAAAGCGAGGCAAAATAGCAGGAAACAGATTTCAAGAGGTACCTTGGAATCGCCTGTAAAGCACAGGAAGAGGGGCACAACTTGGACAATGGTGCACTTGGCCAAAAAGGGCGTATGCGTTTTCTCCTGAATATATTCAGGAGAAAACACATACGCCCTTTGTGGCCAAGCAAGCAAGCGGGCAATGCAAATCTGCACTACAAAGAAGTATCACTTCCCACCGGTCAAAAGGGACATCCACAAAATGTGTAAAAACCTGAAAGGCAAGACAGGCCCTGGAGAACAGGGAGCCTTGTTATGCTGATGGGCGGGATGTAAATTGCCAACTGCCTCACTGGAGGAGTGCATTGTGTTCCCTAAAACAAGTAAACAACAGAGCTACAGAGCCAAGGCCACTTCCAGTCTAGGGAATATACCTGGGGAAAACTGAAAATCAATAAGAAAGAGCCACCTCCAAATTTAGGGCTGCACTGGCTACAAGAACCTCAACTTGGGTACACCTTAAATATCCCAGGAAATATAAAAATGGTTCAAAACATTGTGGTACTTACGTACGATGGAATATCCCTCAGCCATGAAATCAATGTCATAAGACCAGTAGCAGCAAAGTGAGTGGATTCAGGTACGATGATTCTATGTGAAATAAGTCACACAGAAAAAGAAACTTATCAAAAGATATCACTTATGAAGATCCTGTAAACATGGCTACACGTGAACTGAGTTAAGAAAGAGAACAGAGTCTCACATTTAGAAAACACTCTTATGCCTGCATAAAGGGGAAGGAGAGGTGGGGTGATGCATAAAACCAGAGTTTGATATAAGCACAGGGACCGTTTCAAAAACCAACTTTGGAATTGACAAGACCGACACCTTCCTCAGTGAAAGAGACTCAAAACCCCATATTTCCCACAGAGGAATATATCTGACTAGTAAGAATCTTAAAACCTATGTATTGATATGTCTCCATAAGGGAATCAAGTGTGTCTAGAGTGGCATAAACATGGCAGCGAGAATCAGCTCAAACCCACTATAAAAAGGAATTTCAAAAGCAAAACGAAAAAACAGGGAAATTCTTTACAATTCCTTCAGGGTGTCTGAGGAAACCTGGAAAGACCCTATCTACAATGACAGCTGGATGTGGCATAAGGCTGGACACTTGGGACTGAGAGGATTGGTGAGATTGGGTGACCAAATGCAGACCCTTTCAAGCAATAATGCATGGCCCCCATTCCATGGGTCCCAACTCTCCAGGTTCAAGGGAATATTACTACAGCTATAACATGTACAGGAAACCTAGAGAATGGACACACTGTGAATACGAAAGGTTTCTAAAACTCAACGAATAGTCCCTCTCCTGGTGCTCCAGTTTGACTTTTCAACTGCCTTACTATCAATCTCCCTACTTGGAGAGACAGGCCCTTTAACCTCCTGGTTTGCACAGGTTCCCAATTTGGCAGAGGATGGAAGGGACGAGGGAGAACCCATGAGAGAGTAGCTGTTAGGCATTTGGACGGGCACATGTCACTCTAATTTCCCGGCAGGAAGAAGAATTAACCAAAGTCTCAGCCACCCATCGGGAACCAGTATAGGACATGATCCAAAATTTTGGACTTGCGTTCAGCTCACAAAAAACGAGTTGAGAAATGGAGCTCAGGGGCACAGCAATTCACAAACTGGCAGAGTGATAAAGGACAACTATCGTCCAAAAATCTGTTGAGGGAAGTCAACGAGGCGGACTTGAAAGCGAGGCAAAATAGCAGGAAACAGATTTCAAGAGGTACCTTGGAATCGCCTGTAAAGCACAGGAAGAGGGGCACAACTTGGACAATGGTGCACTTGGCCAAAAAGGGCGTATGCGTTTTCTCCTGAATATATTCAGGAGAAAACGCATACGCCCTTTTTGGCCAAGCAAGCAAGCGGGCAATGCAAATCTGCACTACAAAGAAGTATCACTTCCCACCGGTCAAAAGGGACATCCACAAAATGTGTAAAAACCAGAAAGGCAAGACAGGCCCTGGAGAACTGGGAGCCTTGTTATGCTGATGGGAGGGATGTAAATTGCCAACCTCCTCACTGGAGGAGTGCATTGTGTTCCCTAAAACAAGTAAACAACAGAGCTACAGAGCCAAGGCCACTTCCAGTCTAGGGAATATACCTTGGGAAAACTGAAAATCAATAAGAAAGAGCCACCTCCAAATTTAGGGCTGCACTGACTACAAGAACCTCAACTTGGGTACACCTTAAATATCCCAGGAAATATAAAAATGGTTCAAAACATTGTGGTACTTACGTACGATGGAATATCCCTCAGCCATGAAATCAATGTCATAAGACCAGTAGCAGCAAAGTGAGTGGATTCAGGTACGATGATTCTAAGTGAAATAAGTCACACAGAAAAAGAAACTTATCATAAGATATCACTTAGGAAGATCCTGTAAACATGGCTACACGTGAACTGAGTTAGGAAAGAGAACAGAGTCTCACATTTAGAAAACACTCTTATGCCTGCATGAAGGGGAAGGAGAGGTGGGGTGATGCATAAAACCAGAGTTTGATATAAGCACAGGGACCGTTTCAAAAACCAACTTTGGAATTGACAAGACCGACACCTTCCTCAGTGAAAGAGACTCAAAACCCCATATTTCCCACAGAGGAATATATCTGACTAGTAAGAATCTTAAAACCTATGTACTGATACGTCTCCATAAGGGAATCAAGTGTGTCTAGAGTGGCATAAACATGGCAGCGAGAATCAGCTCAAACCCACTATAAAAAGGAATTTCAAAAGCAAAACCAAAAAACAGGGAAATTCTTTACAATTCCTTCAGGGTGTCTGAGGAAACCTGGAAAGACCCTATCTACAATGACAGCTGGATGTGGCATAAGGCTGGACACTTGGGACTGAGAGGATTGGTGAGATTGGGTGAGCAAATGCAGACCCTTTCAAGCAATAATGCATGGCCCCCATTCCATGGGTCCCAACTCTCCAGGTTCAAGGGAATATTACTACAGCTATAACATGTACAGGAAACCTAGAGAATGGACACACTGTGAATACGAAAGGTTTCTAGAACTCAACGAATAGTCCCTCTCCTGGTGCTCCAGTTTGACTTTCCAACTGCCTTACTATCAATCTCCCAACTTGGAGAGACAGGCCCTTTAACCTCCTGGTTTGCACAGGTTCCCAATTTGGCAGAGGATGGAAGGGACGAGGGAGAACCCATGAGAGAGTAGCTGTTAGGCATTTGGACGGGCACATGTCACTCTAATTTCCCGGCAGGAAGAAGAATTAACCAAAGTCTCAGCCACCCACCGGGAACCAGTATAGGACATGATCCAAAATTTTGGACTTGCGTTCAGCTCACAAAAAACGAGTTGAGAAATGGAGTTCAGGGGCACAGCAATTCACAAACTGGCAGAGTGATAAAGGACAACTATCGTCCAAAAATCTGTTGAGGGAAGTCAACGAGGCGGACTTGAAAGCGAGGCAAAATAGCAGGAAACAGATTTCAAGAGGTACCTTGGAATTGCCTGTAAAGCACAGGAAGAGGGGCACAACTTGGACAATGGTGCACTTGGCCAAAAAGGGCGTATGCGTTTTCTCCTGAATATATTCAGGAGAAAACACATACGCCCTTTTTGGCCAAGCAAGCAAGCGGGCAATGCAAATCTGCACTACAAAGAAGTATCACTTCCCACCGGTCAAAAGGGACATCCACAAAATGTGTAAAAACCAGAAAGGCAAGTCAGGCCCTGGAGAACAGGGAGCCTTGTTATGCTGATGGGCGGGATGTAAATTGCCAACTGCCTCACTGGAGGAGTGCATTGTGTTCCCTAAAACAAGTAAACAACAGAGCTACAGAGCCAAGGCCACTTCCAGTCTAGGGAATATACCTGGGGAAAACTGAAAATCAATAAGAAAGAGCCACCTCCAAATTTAGGGCTGCACTGGCTACAAGAACCTCAACTTGGGTACACCTTAAATATCCCAGGAAATATAAAAATGGTTCAAAACATTGTGGTACTTACGTACGATGGAATATCCCTCAGCCATGAAATCAATGTCATAAGACCAGTAGCAGCAAAGTGAGTGGATTCAGGTACGATGATTCTAAGTGAAATAAGTCACACAGAAAAAGAAACTTATCAAAATATATCACTTATGAAGATCCTGTAAACATGGCTACACGTGAACTGAGTTAGGAAAGAGAACAGAGTCTCACATTTAGAAAACCCTCTTATGCCTGCATAAAGGGGAAGGAGAGGTGGGGTGATGCATAAAACCAGAGTTTGATATAAGCACAGGGACCGTTTCAAAAACCAACTTTGGAATTGACAAGACCGACACCTTCCTCAGTGAAAGAGACTCAAAACCCCATATTTCCCACAGAGGAATATATCTGACTAGTAAGAATCTTAAAACCTATGTATTGATATGTCTCCATAAGGGAATCAAGTGTGTCTAGAGTGGCATAAACATGGCAGCGAGAATCAGCTCAAACCCACTATAAAAAGGAATTTCAAAAGCAAAACCAAAAAACAGGGAAATTCCTTACAATTCCTTCAGGGTGTCTGAGGAAACCTGGAAAGACCCTATCTACAATGACAGCTGGATGTGGCATAAGGCTGGACACTTGGGACTGAGTGGATTGGTGAGATTGGGTGAGCGAATGCAGACCCTTTCAAGCAAAAATGCATGGCCCCCATTCCATGGGTCCCAACTCTCCAGGTTCAAGGGAATATTACTACAGCTATAACATGTACAGGAAACCTAGAGAATGGACACACTGTGAATACGAAAGGTTTCTAAAACTCTACGAATAGTCCCTCTCCTGGTGCTCCAGTTTGACTTTCCACCTGCCTTACTATCAATCTCCCAACTTGGAGAGACAGGCCCTTTAACCTCCTGGTTTGCACAGGTTCCCAATTTGGCAGAGGATGGAAGGGACGAGGGAGAACCCATGAGAGAGCAGCTGTTAGGCATTTGGACGGGCACATGTCACTCTAATTTCCCGGCAGGAAGAAGAATTAACCAAAGTCTCAGCCACCCACCGGGAACCAGTATAGGACATGATCCAAAATTTTGGACTTGCGTTCAGCTCACAAAAAACGAGTTGAGAAATGGAGCTCAGGGGCACAGCAATTCACAAACTGGCAGAGTGATAAAGGACAACTATCGTCCAAAAATCTGTTGAGGGAAGTCAACGAGGCGGACTTGAAAGCGAGGCAAAATAGCAGGAAACAGATTTCAAGAGGTACCTTGGAATCGCCTGTAAAGCACAGGAAGAGGGGCACAACTTGGACAATGGTGCACTTGGCCAAAAAGGGCGTATGCGTTTTCTCCTGAATATATTCAGGAGAAAACACATACGCCCTTTTTGGCCAAGCAAGCAAGCGGGCAATGCAAATCTGCACTACAAAGAAGTTTCACTTCCCACCGGTCAAAAGGGACATCCACAAAATGTGTAAAAACCAGAAAGGCAAGACAGGCCCTGGAGAACAGGGAGCCTTGTTATGCTGATGGGCGGGATGTAAATTGCCAACTGCCTCACTGGAGGAGTGCATTGTGTTCCCTAAAACAAGTAAACAACAGAGCTACAGAGCCAAGGCCACTTCCAGTCTAGGGAATATACCTGGTGAAAACTGAAAATCAATAAGAAAGAGCCACCTCCAAATTTAGGGCTGCACTGACTACAAGAACCTCAACTTGGGTACACCTTAAATATCCCAGGAAATATAAAAATGGTTCAAAACATTGTGGTACTTACGTACGATGGAATATCCCTCAGCCATGAAATCAATGTCATAAGACCAGTAGCAGCAAAGTGAGTGGATTCAGGTACGATGATTCTAAGTGAAATAAGTCACACAGAAAAAGAAACTTATCAAAAGATATCACTTATGAAGATCCTGTAAACATGGCTACACGTGAACTGAGTTAGGAAAGAGAACAGAGTCTCACATTTAGAAAACACTCTTATGCCTGCATAAAGGGGAAGGAGAGGTGGGGTGATGCATAAAACCAGAGTTTGATATAAGCACAGGGACCGTTTCAAAAACCAACTTTGGAATTGACAAGACCGACACCTTCCTCAGTGAAAGAGACTCAAATCCCCATATTTCCCACAGAGGAATATATCTGACTAGTAAGAATCTTAAAACCTATGTATTGATACGTCTCCATAAGGGAATCAAGTGTGTCTAGAGTGGCATAAACATGGCAGCGAGAATCAGCTCAAACCCACTATAAAAAGGAATTTCAAAAGCAAAACCAAAAAACAGGGAAATTCTTTACAATTCCTTCAGGGTGTCTGAGGAAACCTGGAAAGACCCTATCTACAATGACAGCTGGATGTGGCATAAGGCTGGACACTTGGGACTGAGAGGATTGGTGAGATTGGGTGAGCAAATGCAGACCCTTTCAAGCAATAATGCATGGCCCCCATTCCATGGGTCCCAACTCTCCAGGTTCAAGGGAATATTACTACAGCTATAACATGTACAGGAAACCTAGAGAATGGACACACTGTGAATACGAAAGGTTTCTAGAACTCAACGAATAGTCCTTCTCCTGGTGCTCCAGTTTGACTTTCCAACTGCCTTACTATCAATCTCCCAAATTGGAGAGACAGGCCCTTTAACCTCCTGGTTTGCACAGGTTCCCAATTTGGCAGAGGATGGAAGGGACGAGGGAGAACCCATGAGAGAGTAGCTCTTAGGCATTTGGACGGGCACATGTCACTCTAATTTCCCGGCAGGAAGAAGAATTAACCAAAGTCTCAGCCACCCACCGGGAACCAGTATAGGACATGATCCAAAATTTTGGACTTGCGTTCAGCTCACAAAAAACGAGTTGAGAAATGGAGCTCAGGGGCACAGCAATTCACAAACTGGCAGAGTGATAAAGGACAACTATCGTCCAAAAATCTGATGAGGGAAGTCAACGAGGCGGACTTGAAAGCGAGGCAAAATAGCAGGAAACAGATTTCAAGAGGTACCTTGGAATCGCCTGTAAAGCACAGGAAGAGGGGCACAACTTGGACAATGGTGCACTTGGCCAAAAAGGGCGTATGCGTTTTCTCCTGAATATATTCAGGAGAAAACACATACGCCCTTTGTGGCCAAGCAAGCAAGCGGGCAATGCAAATCTGCACTACAAAGAAGTATCACTTCCCACCGGTCAAAAGGGACATCCACAAAATGTGTAAAAACCAGAAAGGCAAGACAGGCCCTGGAGAACAGGGAGCCTTGTTATGCTGATGGGCGGGATGTAAATTGCCAACTGCCTCACTGGAGGAGTGCATTGTGTTCCCTAAAACAAGTAAACAACAGAGCTACAGAGCCAAGGCCACTTCCAGTCTAGGGAATATACCTGGGGAAAACTGAAAATCAATAAGAAAGAGCCACCTCCAAATTTAGGGCTGCACTGGCTACAAGAACCTCAACTTGGGTACACCTTAAATATCCCAGGAAATATAAAAATGGTTCAAAACATTGTGGTACTTACGTACGATGGAATATCCCTCAGCCATGAAATCAATGTCATAAGACCAGTAGCAGCAAAGTGAGTGGATTCAGGTACGATGATTCTAAGTGAAATAAGTCACACAGAAAAAGAAACTTATCAAAAGATATCACTTATGAAGATCCTGTAAACATGGCTACACGTGAACTGAGTTAGGAAAGAGAACAGAGTCTCACATTTAGAAAACACTCTTATGCCTGCATAAAGGGGAAGGAGAGGTGGGGTGATGCATAAAACCAGAGTTTGATATAAGCACAGGGACCGTTTCAAAAACCAACTTTGGAATTGACAAGACCGACACCTTCCTCAGTGAAAGAGACTCAAAACCCCATATTTCCCACAGAGGAATATATCTGACTAGTAAGAATCTTAAAACCTATGTATTGATATGTCTCCATAAGGGAATCAAGTGTGTCTAGAGTGGCATAAACATGGCAGCGAGAATCAGCTCAAACCCACTATAAAAAGGAATTTCAAAAGCCAAACCAAAAAACAGGGAAATTCTTTACAATTCCTTCAGGGTGTCTGAGGAAACCTGGAAAGACCCTATCTACAATGACAGCTGGATGTGGCATAAGGCTGGACACTTGGGACTGAGAGGATTGGTGAGATTGGGTGAGCAAATGCAGACCCTTTCAAGCAATAATGCATGGCCCCCATTCCATGGGTCCCAACTCTCCAGGTTCAAGGGAATATTACTACAGCTATAACATGTACAGGAAACCTAGAGAATGGACACACTGTGAATACGAAAGGTTTCTAAAACTCTACGAATAGTCCCTCTCCTGGTGCTCCAGTTTGACTTTCCAACTGCCTTACTATCAATCTCCCAACTTGGAGAGACAGGCCCTTTAACCTCCTGGTTTGCACAGGTTCCCAATTTGGCAGAGGATGGAAGGGACGAGGGAGAACCCATGAGAGAGTAGCTCTTAGGCATTTGGACGGGCACATGTCACTCTAATTTCCCGGCAGGAAGAAGAATTAACCAAAGTCTCAGCCACCCACCGGGAACCAGTATAGGACATGATCCAAAATTTTGGACTTGCGTTCAGCTCACAAAAAACGAGTTGAGAAATGGAGCTCAGGGGCACAGCAATTCACAAACTGGCAGAGTGATAAAGGACAACTATCGTCCAAAAATCTGTTGAGGGAAGTCAACGAGGTGGACTTGAAAGCGAGGCAAAATAGCAGGAAACAGATTTCAAGAGGTACGTTGGAATCGCCTGTAAAGCACAGGAAGAGGGGCACAAATTGGACAATGGTGCACTTGGCCAAAAAGGGCGTATGCGTTTTCTCCTGAATATATTCAGGAGAAAACACATACGCCCTTTTTGGCCAAGCAAGCAAGCGGGCAATGCAAATCTGCACTACAAAGAAGTATCACTTCCCACCGGTCAAAAGGGACATCCACAAAATGTGTAAAAACCAGAAAGGCAAGACAGGCCCTGGAGAACAGGGAGCCTTGTTATGCTGATGGGCGGGATGTAAATTGCCAACTGCCTCACTGGAGGAGTGCATTGTGTTCCCTAAAACAAGTAAACAACAGAGCTACAGAGCCAAGGCCACTTCCAGTCTAGGGAATATACCTGGGGAAAACTGAAAATCAATAAGAAAGAGCCACCTCCAAATTTAGGGCTGCACTGGCTACAAGAACCTCAACTTGGGTACACCTTAAATATCCCAGGAAATATAAAAATGGTTCAAAACATTGTGGTACTTACGTACGATGGAATATCCCTCAGCCATGAAATCAATGTCATAAGACCAGTAGCAGCAAAGTGAGTGGATTCAGGTACGATTATTCTAAGTGAAATAAGTCACACAGAAAAAGAAACTTATCAAAAGATATCACTTATGAAGATCCTGTAAACATGGCTACACGTGAACTGAGTTAGGAAAGAGAACAGAGTCTCACATTTAGAAAACACTCTTATGCCTGCATAAAGGGGAAGGAGAGGTGGGGTGATGCATAAAACCAGAGTTTGATATAAGCACAGGGACCGTTTCAAAAACCAACTTTGGAATTGACAAGACCGACACCTTCCTCAGTGAAAGAGACTCAAATCCCCATATTTCCCACAGAGGAATATATCTGACTAGTAAGAATCTTAAAACCTATGTATTGATATGTCTCCATAAGGGAATCAAGTGTGTCTAGAGTGGCATAAACATGGCAGCGAGAATCAGCTCAAACCCACTATAAAAAGGAATTTCAAAAGCAAAACCAAAAAACAGGGAAATTCTTTACAATTCCTTCAGGGTGTCTGAGGAAACCTGGAAAGACCCTATCTACAATGACAGCTGGATGTGGCATAAGGCTGGACACTTGGGACTGAGAGGATTGGTGAGATTGGATGAGCAAATGCAGACCCTTTCAAGCAATAATGCATGGCCCCCATTCCATGGGTCCCAACTCTCCAGGTTCAAGGGAATATTAATACAGCTATAACATATACAGGAAACCTAGAGAATGGACACACTGTGAATACGAAAGGTTTCTAGAACTCAACGAATAGTCCCTCTCCTGGTGCTCCAGTTTGACTTTCCAACTGCCTTACTATCAATCTCCCAACTTGGAGAGACAGGCCCTTTAACCTCCTGGTTTGCACAGGTTCCCAATTTGGCAGAGGATGGAAGGGACGAGGGAGAACCCATGAGAGAGTAGCTGTTAGGCATTTGGACGGGCACATGTCACTCTAATTTCCCGGCAGGAAGAAGAATTAACCAAAGTCTCAGCCACCCACCGGGAACCAGTATAGGACATGATCCAAAATTTTGGACTTGCGTTCAGCTCACAAAAAACGAGTTGAGAAATGGAGCTCAGGGGCACAGCAATTCACAAACTGGCAGAGTGATAAAGGACAACTATCGTCCAAAAATCTGTTGAGGGAAGTCAACGAGGCGGACTTGAAAGCGAGGCAAAATAGCAGGAAACAGATTTCAAGAGGTACCTTGGAATTGCCTGTAAAGCACAGGAAGAGGGGCACAACTTGGACAATGGTGCACTTGGCCAAAAAGGGCGTATGCGTTTTCTCCTGAATATATTCAGGAGAAAACACATACGCCCTTTTTGGCCAAGCAAGCAAGCGGGCAATGCAAATCTGCACTACAAAGAAGTATCACTTCCCACCGGTCAAAAGGGACATCCACAAAATGTGTAAAAACCAGAAAGGCAAGTCAGGCCCTGGAGAACAGGGAGCCTTGTTATGCTGATGGGCGGGATGTAAATTGCCAACTGCCTCACTGGAGGAGTGCATTGTGTTCCCTAAAACAAGTAAACAACAGAGCTACAGAGCCAAGGCCACTTCCAGTCTAGGGAATATACCTGGGGAAAACTGAAAATCAATAAGAAAGAGCCACCTCCAAATTTAGGGCTGCACTGGCTACAAGAACCTCAACTTGGGTACACCTTAAATATCCCAGGAAATATAAAAATGGTTCAAAACATTGTGGTACTTACGTACGATGGAATATCCCTCAGCCATGAAATCAATGTCATAAGACCAGTAGCAGCAAAGTGAGTGGATTCAGGTACGATGATTCTAAGTGAAATAAGTCACACAGAAAAAGAAACTTATCAAAATATATCACTTATGAAGATCCTGTAAACATGGCTACACGTGAACTGAGTTAGGAAAGAGAACAGAGTCTCACATTTAGAAAACCCTCTTATGCCTGCATAAAGGGGAAGGAGAGGTGGGGTGATGCATAAAACCAGAGTTTGATATAAGCACAGGGACCGTTTCAAAAACCAACTTTGGAATTGACAAGACCGACACCTTCCTCAGTGAAAGAGACTCAAAACCCCATATTTCCCACAGAGGAATATATCTGACTAGTAAGAATCTTAAAACCTATGTATTGATATGTCTCCATAAGGGAATCAAGTGTGTCTAGAGTGGCATAAACATGGCAGCGAGAATCAGCTCAAACCCACTATAAAAAGGAATTTCAAAAGCAAAACCAAAAAACAGGGAAATTCCTTACAATTCCTTCAGGGTGTCTGAGGAAACCTGGAAAGACCCTATCTACAATGACAGCTGGATGTGGCATAAGGCTGGACACTTGGGACTGAGAGGATTGGTGAGATTGGGTGAGCGAATGCAGACCCTTTCAAGCAATAATGCATGGCCCCCATTCCATGGGTCCCAACTCTCCAGGTTCAAGGGAATATTACTACAGCTATAACATGTACAGGAAACCTAGAGAATGGACACACTGTGAATACGAAAGGTTTCTAAAACTCTACGAATAGTCCCTCTCCTGGTGCTCCAGTTTGACTTTCCACCTGCCTTACTATCAATCTCCCAACTTGGAGAGACAGGCCCTTTAACCTCCTGGTTTGCACAGGTTCCCAATTTGGCAGAGGATGGAAGGGACGAGGGAGAACCCATGAGAGAGCAGCTGTTAGGCATTTGGACGGGCACATGTCACTCTAATTTCCCGGCAGGAAGAAGAATTAACCAAAGTCTCAGCCACCCACTGGGAACCAGTATAGGACATGATCCAAAATTTTGGACTTGCGTTCAGCTCACAAAAAACGAGTTGAGAAATGGAGCTCAGGGGCACAGCAATTCACAAACTGGCAGAGTGATAAAGGACAACTATCGTCCAAAAATCTGTTGAGGGAAGTCAACGAGGTGGACTTGAAAGCGAGGCAAAATAGCAGGAAACAGATTTCAAGAGGTACGTTGGAATCGCCTGTAAAGCACAGGAAGAGGGGCACAAATTGGACAATGGTGCACTTGGCCAAAAAGGGCGTATGCGTTTTCTCCTGAATATATTCAGGAGAAAACACATACGCCCTTTTTGGCCAAGCAAGCAAGCGGGCAATGCAAATCTGCACTACAAAGAAGTATCACTTCCCACCGGTCAAAAGGGACATCCACAAAATGTGTAAAAACCAGAAAGGCAAGACAGGCCCTGGAGAACAGGGAGCCTTGTTATGCTGATGGGCGGGATGTAAATTGCCAACTGCCTCACTGGAGGAGTGCATTGTGTTCCCTAAAACAAGTAAACAACAGAGCTACAGAGCCAAGGCCACTTCCAGTCTAGGGAATATACCTGGGGAAAACTGAAAATCAATAAGAAAGAGCCACCTCCAAATTTAGGGCTGCACTGGCTACAAGAACCTCAACTTGGGTACACCTTAAATATCCCAGGAAATATAAAAATGGTTCAAAACATTGTGGTACTTACGTACGATGGAATATCCCTCAGCCATGAAATCAATGTCATAAGACCAGTAGCAGCAAAGTGAGTGGATTCAGGTACGATTATTCTAAGTGAAATAAGTCACACAGAAAAAGAAACTTATCAAAAGATATCACTTATGAAGATCCTGTAAACATGGCTACACGTGAACTGAGTTAGGAAAGAGAACAGAGTCTCACATTTAGAAAACACTCTTATGCCTGCATAAAGGGGAAGGAGAGGTGGGGTGATGCATAAAACCAGAGTTTGATATAAGCACAGGGACCGTTTCAAAAACCAACTTTGGAATTGACAAGACCGACACCTTCCTCAGTGAAAGAGACTCAAATCCCCATATTTCCCACAGAGGAATATATCTGACTAGTAAGAATCTTAAAACCTATGTATTGATATGTCTCCATAAGGGAATCAAGTGTGTCTAGAGTGGCATAAACATGGCAGCGAGAATCAGCTCAAACCCACTATAAAAAGGAATTTCAAAAGCAAAACCAAAAAACAGGGAAATTCTTTACAATTCCTTCAGGGTGTCTGAGGAAACCTGGAAAGACCCTATCTACAATGACAGCTGGATGTGGCATAAGGCTGGACACTTGGGACTGAGAGGATTGGTGAGATTGGATGAGCAAATGCAGACCCTTTCAAGCAATAATGCATGGCCCCCATTCCATGGGTCCCAACTCTCCAGGTTCAAGGGAATATTAATACAGCTATAACATATACAGGAAACCTAGAGAATGGACACACTGTGAATACGAAAGGTTTCTAGAACTCAACGAATAGTCCCTCTCCTGGTGCTCCAGTTTGACTTTCCAACTGCCTTACTATCAATCTCCCAACTTGGAGAGACAGGCCCTTTAACCTCCTGGTTTGCACAGGTTCCCAATTTGGCAGAGGATGGAAGGGACGAGGGAGAACCCATGAGAGAGTAGCTGTTAGGCATTTGGACGGGCACATGTCACTCTAATTTCCCGGCAGGAAGAAGAATTAACCAAAGTCTCAGCCACCCACCGGGAACCAGTATAGGACATGATCCAAAATTTTGGACTTGCGTTCAGCTCACAAAAAACGAGTTGAGAAATGGAGCTCAGGGGCACAGCAATTCACAAACTGGCAGAGTGATAAAGGACAACTATCGTCCAAAAATCTGTTGAGGGAAGTCAACGAGGCGGACTTGAAAGCGAGGCAAAATAGCAGGAAACAGATTTCAAGAGGTACCTTGGAATTGCCTGTAAAGCACAGGAAGAGGGGCACAACTTGGACAATGGTGCACTTGGCCAAAAAGGGCGTATGCGTTTTCTCCTGAATATATTCAGGAGAAAACACATACGCCCTTTTTGGCCAAGCAAGCAAGCGGGCAATGCAAATCTGCACTACAAAGAAGTATCACTTCCCACCGGTCAAAAGGGACATCCACAAAATGTGTAAAAACCAGAAAGGCAAGTCAGGCCCTGGAGAACAGGGAGCCTTGTTATGCTGATGGGCGGGATGTAAATTGCCAACTGCCTCACTGGAGGAGTGCATTGTGTTCCCTAAAACAAGTAAACAACAGAGCTACAGAGCCAAGGCCACTTCCAGTCTAGGGAATATACCTGGGGAAAACTGAAAATCAATAAGAAAGAGCCACCTCCAAATTTAGGGCTGCACTGGCTACAAGAACCTCAACTTGGGTACACCTTAAATATCCCAGGAAATATAAAAATGGTTCAAAACATTGTGGTACTTACGTACGATGGAATATCCCTCAGCCATGAAATCAATGTCATAAGACCAGTAGCAGCAAAGTGAGTGGATTCAGGTACGATGATTCTAAGTGAAATAAGTCACACAGAAAAAGAAACTTATCAAAATATATCACTTATGAAGATCCTGTAAACATGGCTACACGTGAACTGAGTTAGGAAAGAGAACAGAGTCTCACATTTAGAAAACACTCTTATGCCTGCATAAAGGGGAAGGAGAGGTGGGGTGATGCATAAAACCAGAGTTTGATATAAGCACAGGGACCGTTTCAAAAACCAACTTTGGAATTGACAAGACCGACACCTTCCTCAGTGAAAGAGACTCAAAACCCCATATTTCCCACAGAGGAATATATCTGACTAGTAAGAATCTTAAAACCTATGTATTGATATGTCTCCATAAGGGAATCAAGTGTGTCTAGAGTGGCATAAACATGGCAGCGAGAATCAGCTCAAACCCACTATAAAAAGGAATTTCAAAAGCAAAACCAAAAAACAGGGAAATTCCTTACAATTCCTTCAGGGTGTCTGAGGAAACCTGGAAAGACCCTATCTACAATGACAGCTGGATGTGGCATAAGGCTGGACACTTGGGACTGAGAGGATTGGTGAGATTGGGTGAGCGAATGCAGACCCTTTCAAGCAATAATGCATGGCCCCCATTCCATGGGTCCCAACTCTCCAGGTTCAAGGGAATATTACTACAGCTATAACATGTACAGGAAACCTAGAGAATGGACACACTGTGAATACGAAAGGTTTCTAAAACTCTACGAATAGTCCCTCTCCTGGTGCTCCAGTTTGACTTTCCACCTGCCTTACTATCAATCTCCCAACTTGGAGAGACAGGCCCTTTAACCTCCTGGTTTGCACAGGTTCCCAATTTGGCAGAGGATGGAAGGGACGAGGGAGAACCCATGAGAGAGCAGCTGTTAGGCATTTGGACGGGCACATGTCACTCTAATTTCCCGGCAGGAAGAAGAATTAACCAAAGTCTCAGCCACCCACTGGGAACCAGTATAGGACATGATCCAAAATTTTGGACTTGCGTTCAGCTCACAAAAAACGAGTTGAGAAATGGAGCTCAGGGGCACAGCAATTCACAAACTGGCAGAGTGATAAAGGACAACTATCGTCCAAAAATCTGTTGAGGGAAGTCAACGAGGCGGACTTGAAAGCGAGGCAAAATAGCAGGAAACAGATTTCAAGAGGTACCTTGGAATCGCCTGTAAAGCACAGGAAGAGGGGCACAACTTGGACAATGGTGCACTTGGCCAAAAAGGGCGTATGCGTTTTCTCCTGAATATATTCAGGAGAAAACACATACGCCCTTTTTGGCCAAGCAAGCAAGCGGGCAATGCAAATCTGCACTACAAAGAAGTTTCACTTCCCACCGGTCAAAAGGGACATCCACAAAATGTGTAAAAACCAGAAAGGCAAGACAGGCCCTGGAGAACAGGGAGCCTTGTTATGCTGATGGGCGGGATGTAAATTGCCAACTGCCTCACTGGAGGAGTGCATTGTGTTCCCTAAAACAAGTAAACAACAGAGCTACAGAGCCAAGGCCACTTCCAGTCTAGGGAATATACCTGGGGAAAACTGAAAATCAATAAGAAAGAGCCACCTCCAAATTTAGGGCTGCACTGACTACAAGAACCTCAACTTGGGTACACCTTAAATATCCCAGGAAATATAAAAATGGTTCAAAACATTGTGGTACTTACGTACGATGGAATATCCCTCAGCCATGAAATCAATGTCATAAGACCAGTAGCAGCAAAGTGAGTGGATTCAGGTACGATGATTCTAAGTGAAATAAGTCACACAGAAAAAGAAACTTATCAAAAGATATCACTTATGAAGATCCTGTAAACATGGCTACACGTGAACTGAGTTAGGAAAGAGAACAGAGTCTCACATTTAGAAAACACTCTTATGCCTGCATAAAGGGGAAGGAGAGGTGGGGTGATGCATAAAATCAGAGTTTGATATAAGCACAGGGACCGTTTCAAAAACCAACTTTGGAATTGACAAGACCGACACCTTCCTCAGTGAAAGAGACTCAAATCCCCATATTTCCCACAGAGGAATATATCTGACTAGTAAGAATCTTAAAACCTATGTATTGATACGTCTCCATAAGGGAATCAAGTGTGTCTAGAGTGGCATAAACATGGCAGCGAGAATCAGCTCAAACCCACTATAAAAAGGAATTTCAAAAGCAAAACCAAAAAACAGGGAAATTCTTTACAATTCCTTCAGGGTGTCTGAGGAAACCTGGAAAGACCCTATCTACAATGACAGCTGGATGTGGCATAAGGCTGGACACTTGGGACTGAGAGGATTGGTGAGATTGGGTGAGCAAATGCAGACCCTTTCAAGCAATAATGCATGGCCCCCATTCCATGGGTCCCAACTCTCCAGGTTCAAGGGAATATTAATACAGCTATAACATATACAGGAAACCTAGAGAATGGACACACTGTGAATACGAAAGGTTTCTAGAACTCAACGAATAGTCCCTCTCCTGGTGCTCCAGTTTGACTTTCCAACTGCCTTACTATCAATCTCCCAACTTGGAGAGACAGGCCCTTTAACCTCCTGGTTTGCACAGGTTCCCAATTTGGCAGAGGATGGAAGGGACGAGGGAGAACCCATGAGAGAGTAGCTGTTAGGCATTTGGACGGGCACATGTCACTCTAATTTCCCGGCAGGAAGAAGAATTAACCAAAGTCTCAGCCACCCACCGGGAACCAGTATAGGACAGGATCCAAAATTTTGGACTTGCGTTCAGCTCACAAAAAACGAGTTGAGAAATGGAGCTCAGGGGCACAGCAATTCACAAACTGGCAGAGTGATAAAGGACAACTATCGTCCAAAAATCTGTTGAGGGAAGTCAACGAGGCGGACTTGAAAGCGAGGCAAAATAGCAGGAAACAGATTTCAAGAGGTACCTTGGAATTGCCTGTAAAGCACAGGAAGAGGGGCACAACTTGGACAATGGTGCACTTGGCCAAAAAGGGCGTATGCGTTTTCTCCTGAATATATTCAGGAGAAAACACATACGCCCTTTTTGGCCAAGCAAGCAAGCGGGCAATGCAAATCTGCACTACAAAGAAGTATCACTTCCCACCGGTCAAAAGGGACATCCACAAAATGTGTAAAAACCAGAAAGGCAAGTCAGGCCCTGGAGAACAGGGAGCCTTGTTATGCTGATGGGCGGGATGTAAATTGCCAACTGCCTCACTGGAGGAGTGCATTGTGTTCCCTAAAACAAGTAAACAACAGAGCTACAGAGCCAAGGCCACTTCCAGTCTAGGGAATATACCTGGGGAAAACTGAAAATCAATAAGAAAGAGCCACCTCCAAATTTAGGGCTGCACTGGCTACAAGAACCTCAACTTGGGTACACCTTAAATATCCCAGGAAATATAAAAATGGTTCAAAACATTGTGGTACTTACGTACGATGGAATATCCCTCAGCCATGAAATCAATGTCATAAGACCAGTAGCAGCAAAGTGAGTGGATTCAGGTACGATGATTCTAAGTGAAATAAGTCACACAGAAAAAGAAACTTATCAAAATATATCACTTATGAAGATCCTGTAAACATGGCTACACGTGAACTGAGTTAGGAAAGAGAACAGAGTCTCACATTTAGAAAACCCTCTTATGCCTGCATAAAGGGGAAGGAGAGGTGGGGTGATGCATAAAACCAGAGTTTGATATAAGCACAGGGACCGTTTCAAAAACCAACTTTGGAATTGACAAGACCGACACCTTCCTCAGTGAAAGAGACTCAAAACCCCATATTTCCCACAGAGGAATATATCTGACTAGTAAGAATCTTAAAACCTATGTATTGATATGTCTCCATAAGGGAATCAAGTGTGTCTAGAGTGGCATAAACATGGCAGCGAGAATCAGCTCAAACCCACTATAAAAAGGAATTTCAAAAGCAAAACCAAAAAACAGGGAAATTCCTTACAATTCCTTCAGGGTGTCTGAGGAAACCTGGAAAGACCCTATCTACAATGACAGCTGGATGTGGCATAAGGCTGGACACTTGGGACTGAGAGGATTGGTGAGATTGGGTGAGCGAATGCAGACCCTTTCAAGCAATAATGCATGGCCCCCATTCCATGGGTCCCAACTCTCCAGGTTCAAGGGAATATTACTACAGCTATAACATGTACAGGAAACCTAGAGAATGGACACACTGTGAATACGAAAGGTTTCTAAAACTCTACGAATAGTCCCTCTCCTGGTGCTCCAGTTTGACTT
Source organism: Mesoplodon densirostris (assembly GCF_025265405.1). NCBI lineage: Eukaryota > Metazoa > Chordata > Mammalia > Artiodactyla > Ziphiidae > Mesoplodon > Mesoplodon densirostris. Next base: position 1,484,422 of record NW_026778213.1, read on the forward strand.
TCCACCTGCCTTACTATCAATCTCCCAACTTGGAGAGACAGGCCCTTTAACCTCCTGGTTTGCACAGGTTCCCAATTTGGCAGAGGATGGAAGGGACGAGGGAGAACCCATGAGAGAGCAGCTGTTAGGCATTTGGACGGGCACATGTCACTCTAATTTCCCGGCAGGAAGAAGAATTAACCAAAGTCTCAGCCACCCACCGGGAACCAGTATAGGACATGATCCAAAATTTTGGACTTGCGTTCAGCTCACAAAAAACGAGTTGAGAAATGGAGCTCAGGGGCACAGCAATTCACAAACTGGCAGAGTGATAAAGGACAACTATCGTCCAAAAATCTGTTGAGGGAAGTCAACGAGGCGGACTTGAAAGCGAGGCAAAATAGCAGGAAACAGATTTCAAGAGGTACCTTGGAATCGCCTGTAAAGCACAGGAAGAGGGGCACAACTTGGACAATGGTGCACTTGGCCAAAAAGGGCGTATGCGTTTTCTCCTGAATATATTCAGGAGAAAACACATACGCCCTTTTTGGCCAAGCAAGCAAGCGGGCAATGCAAATCTGCACTACAAAGAAGTTTCACTTCCCACCGGTCAAAAGGGACATCCACAAAATGTGTAAAAACCAGAAAGGCAAGACAGGCCCTGGAGAACAGGGAGCCTTGTTATGCTGATGGGCGGGATGTAAATTGCCAACTGCCTCACTGGAGGAGTGCATTGTGTTCCCTAAAACAAGTAAACAACAGAGCTACAGAGCCAAGGCCACTTCCAGTCTAGGGAATATACCTGGGGAAAACTGAAAATCAATAAGAAAGAGCCACCTCCAAATTTAGGGCTGCACTGACTACAAGAACCTCAACTTGGGTACACCTTAAATATCCCAGGAAATATAAAAATGGTTCAAAACATTGTGGTACTTACGTACGATGGAATATCCCTCAGCCATGAAATCAATGTCATAAGACCAGTAGCAGCAAAGTGAGTGGATTCAGGTACGATGATTCTAAGTGAAATAAGTCACACAGAAAAAGAAACTTATCAAAAGATATCACTTATGAAGATCCTGTAAACATGGCTACACGTGAACTGAGTTAGGAAAGAGAACAGAGTCTCACATTTAGAAAACACTCTTATGCCTGCATAAAGGGGAAGGAGAGGTGGGGTGATGCATAAAACCAGAGTTTGATATAAGCACAGGGACCGTTTCAAAAACCAACTTTGGAATTGACAAGACCGACACCTTCCTCAGTGAAAGAGACTCAAATCCCCATATTTCCCACAGAGGAATATATCTGACTAGTAAGAATCTTAAAACCTATGTATTGATACGTCTCCATAAGGGAATCAAGTGTGTCTAGAGTGGCATAAACATGGCAGCGAGAATCAGCTCAAACCCACTATAAAAAGGAATTTCAAAAGCAAAACCAAAAAACAGGGAAATTCTTTACAATTCCTTCAGGGTGTCTGAGGAAACCTGGAAAGACCCTATCTACAATGACAGCTGGATGTGGCATAAGGCTGGACACTTGGGACTGAGAGGATTGGTGAGATTGGGTGAGCAAATGCAGACCCTTTCAAGCAATAATGCATGGCCCCCATTCCATGGGTCCCAACTCTCCAGGTTCAAGGGAATATTACTACAGCTATAACATGTACAGGAAACCTAGAGAATGGACACACTGTGAATACGAAAGGTTTCTAGAACTCAACGAATAGTCCTTCTCCTGGTGCTCCAGTTTGACTTTCCAACTGCCTTACTATCAATCTCCCAAATTGGAGAGACAGGCCCTTTAACCTCCTGGTTTGCACAGGTTCCCAATTTGGCAGAGGATGGAAGGGACGAGGGAGAACCCATGAGAGAGTAGCTCTTAGGCATTTGGACGGGCACATGTCACTCTAATTTCCCGGCAGGAAGAAGAATTAACCAAAGTCTCAGCCACCCACCGGGAACCAGTATAGGACATGATCCAAAATTTTGGACTTGCGTTCAGCTCACAAAAAACGAGTTGAGAAATGGAGCTCAGGGGCACAGCAATTCACAAACTGGCAGAGTGATAAAGGACAACTATCGTCCAAAAATCTGTTGAGGGAAGTCAACGAGGTGGACTTGAAAGCGAGGCAAAATAGCAGGAAACAGATTTCAAGAGGTACGTTGGAATCGCCTGTAAAGCACAGGAAGAGGGGCACAAATTCGACAATGGTGCACTTGGCCAAAAAGGGCGTATGCGTTTTCTCCTGAATATATTCAGGAGAAAACACATACGCCCTTTTTGGCCAAGCAAGCAAGCGGGCAATGCAAATCTGCACTACAAAGAAGTATCACTTCCCACCGGTCAAAAGGGACATCCACAAAATGTGTAAAAACCAGAAAGGCAAGACAGGCCCTGGAGAACAGGGAGCCTTGTTATGCTGATGGGCGGGATGTAAATTGCCAACTGCCTCACTGGAGGAGTGCATTGTGTTCCCTAAAACAAGTAAACAACAGAGCTACAGAGCCAAGGCCACTTCCAGTCTAGGGAATATACCTGGGGAAAACTGAAAATCAATAAGAAAGAGCCACCTCCAAATTTAGGGCTGCACTGGCTACAAGAACCTCAACTTGGGTACACCTTAAATATCCCAGGAAATATAAAAATGGTTCAAAACATTGTGGTACTTACGTACGATGGAATATCCCTCAGCCATGAAATCAATGTCATAAGACCAGTAGCAGCAAAGTGAGTGGATTCAGGTACGATGATTCTAAGTGAAATAAGTCACACAGAAAAAGAAACTTATCAAAAGATATCACTTATGAAGATCCTGTAAACATGGCTACACGTGAACTGAGTTAGGAAAGAGAACAGAGTCTCACATTTAGAAAACACTCTTATGCCTGCATAAAGGGGAAGGAGAGGTGGGGTGATGCATAAAACCAGAGTTTGATATAAGCACAGGGACCGTTTCAAAAACCAACTTTGGAATTGACAAGACCGACACCTTCCTCAGTGAAAGAGACTCAAATCCCCATATTTCCCACAGAGGAATATATCTGACTAGTAAGAATCTTAAAACCTATGTATTGATATGTCTCCATAAGGGAATCAAGTGTGTCTAGAGTGGCATAAACATGGCAGCGAGAATCAGCTCAAACCCACTATAAAAAGGAATTTCAAAAGCAAAACCAAAAAACAGGTAAATTCTTTACAATTCCTTCAGGGTGTCTGAGGAAACCTGGAAAGACCCTATCTACAATGACAGCTGGATGTGGCATAAGGCTGGACACTTGGGACTGAGAGGATTGGTGAGATTGGGTGAGCAAATGCAGACCCTTTCAAGCAATAATGCATGGCCCCCATTCCATGGGTCCCAACTCTCCAGGTTCAAGGGAATATTACTACAGCTATAACATATACAGGAAACCTAGAGAATGGACACACTGTGAATACGAAAGGTTTCTAGAACTCAACGAATAGTCCCTCTCCTGGTGCTCCAGTTTGACTTTCCAACTGCCTTACTATCAATCTCCCAACTTGGAGAGACAGGCCCTTTAACCTCCTGGTTTGCACAGGTTCCCAATTTGGCAGAGGATGGAAGGGACGAGGGAGAACCCATGAGAGAGTAGCTCTTAGGCATTTGGACGGGCACATGTCACTCTAATTTCCCGGCAGGAAGAAGAATTAACCAAAGTCTCAGCCACCCACCGGGAACCAGTATAGGACATGATCCAAAATTTTGGACTTGCGTTCAGCTCACAAAAAACGAGTTGAGAAATGGAGCTCAGGGGCACAGCAATTCACAAACTGGCAGAGTGATAAAGGACAACTATCGTCCAAAAATATGTTGAGGGAAGTCAACGAGGCGGACTTGAAAGCGAGGCAAAATAGCAGGAAACAGATTTCAAGAGGTACCTTGGAATCGCCTGTAAAGCACAGGAAGAGGGGCACAACTTGGACAATGGTGCACTTGGCCAAAAAGGGCATATGCATTTTCTCCTGAATATATTCAGGAGAAAACGCATACGCCCTTTTTGACCAAGCAAGCAAGCGGGCAATGCAAATCTGCACTACAAAGAAGTATCACTTCCCACCGGTCAAAAGGGACATCCACAAAATGTGTAAAAACCAGAAAGGCAAGACAGGCCCTGGAGAACTGGGAGCCTTGCTATGCTGATGGGCGGGATGTAAATTGCCAACTGCCTCACTGGAGGAGTGCATTGTGTTCCCTAAAACAAGTAAACAACAGAGCTACAGAGCCAAGGCCACTTCCAGTCTAGGGAATATACCTTGGGAAAACTGAAAATCAATAAGAAAGAGCCACCTCCAAATTTAGGGCTGCACTGGCTACAAGAACCTCAACTTGGGTACACCTTAAATATCCCAGGAAATATAAAAATGGTTCAAAACATTGTGGTACTTACGTACGATGGAATATCCCTCAGCCATGAAATCAATGTCATAAGACCAGTAGCAGCAAAGTGAGTGGATTCAGGTACGATGATTCTAAGTGAAATAAGTCACACAGAAAAAGGAACTTATCATAAGATATCACTTATGAAGATCCTGTAAACATGGCTACACGTGAACTGAGTTAGGAAAGAGAACAGAGTCTCACATTTAGAAAACACTCTTATGCCTGCATAAAGGGGAAGGAGAGGTGGGGTGATGCATAAAACCAGAGTTTGATATAAGCACAGGGACCGTTTCAATAACCAACTTTGGAATTGACAAGACCGACACCTTCCTCAGTGAAAGAGACTCAAAACCCCATATTTCCCACAGAGGTATATATCTGACTAGTAAAAATCTTAAAACCTATGTATTGATATGTCTCCATAAGGGAATCAAGTGTGTCTAGAGTGGCATAAACATGGCAGCGAGAATCAGCTCAAACCCACTATAAAAAGGAATTTCAAAAGCAAAACCAAAAAACAGGGAAATTCTTTACAATTCCTTCAGGGTGTCTGAGGAAACCTGGAAAGACCCTATCTACAATGACAGCTGGATGTGGCATAAGGCTGGACACTTGGGACTGAGAGGATTGGTGAGATTGGGTGAGCAAATGCAGACCCTTTCAAGCAATAATGCATGGCCCCCATTCCATGGGTCCCAACTCTCCAGGTTCAAGGGAATATTACTACAGCTATAACATGTACAGGAAACCTAGAGAATGGACACACTGTGAATACGAAAGGTTTCTAAAACTCAATGAATAGTCCCTCTCCTGGTGCTCCAGTTTGACTTTCCAACTGCATTACTATCAATCTCCCAACTTGGAGAGACAGGCCCTTTAACCTCCTGGTTTGCACAGGTTCCCAATTTGGCAGAGGATGGAAGGGACGAGGGAGAACCCATGAGAGAGTAGCTCTTAGGCATTTGGACGGGCACATGTCACTCTAATTTCCCGGCAGGAATAAGAATTAACCAAAGTCTCAGCCACCCACCGGGAACCAGTATAGGACATGATCCAAAATTTTGGACTTGCGTTCAGCTCACAAAAAACGAGTTGAGAAATGGAGCTCAGGGGCACAGCAATTCACAAACTGGCAGAGTGATAAAGGACAACTATCGTCCAAAAATCTGTTGAGGGACGTCAACGAGGCGGACTTGAAAGTGAGGCCAAATAGCAGGAAACAGATTTCAAGAGGTACGTTGGAATCGCCTGTAAAGCACAGGAAGAGGGGCACAGCCTGGACAATGGTGCACTTGGCCAAAAAGGGCGTATGCGTTTTCTCCTGAATATATTCAGGAGAAAACGCATACGCCCATTTTGGCCAAGCAAGCAAGCGGGCAATGCAAATCTGCACTACAAAGAAGTATCACTCCCAACGGTCAAAAGGGACATCCACAAAATGTGTAAAAACCAGAAAGGCAAGACAGGCCCTGGAGAACAGGGAGCCTCGTTATGCTGATGAGCGGGATGTAAATTGCCAACTGCCTCACTGGAGGAGTGCATTGTGTTCCCTAAAACAAGTAAACAACAGAGCTACAGAGCCAAGGCCACTTCCAGTCTAGGGAATATACCTTGGGAAAACTGAAAATCAATAAGAAAGAGCCACCTCCAAATTTAGTGCTGCACTGGCTACAAGAACCTCAACTTGGGTACACCTTAAATATCCCAGGAAATATAAAAATGGTTCAAAACATTGTGGGACTTACGTACGATGGAATATCCCTCAGCGATGAAATCAATGTCATAAAACCAGTAGCAGCAAAGTGAGTGGATTCAGGTACGATGATTCTAAGTGAAATATGTCACACAGAAAAAGAAACTTATCATAAGATATCACTTAGGAAGATCCTGTAAACATGGCTACACGTGAACTGAGTTAGGAAAGAGAACAGAGTCTCACATATAGAAAACACTCTTATGCCTGCATAAAGGGGATGGAGAGGTGGGGTGATGCATAAAACCAGAGTTTGATATAAGCACAGGGACCGTTCCAAAAACCAACATTGGAATAGACAAGACCTACACCTTCCTCAGTGAAAGAGACTCAAAACCCCATATTTCCCGAAGAGGAATATATCTGACTAGTAAGAATCTTAAAACCTATGTATTGATATGTCTCCATAAGGGAATCAAGTGTGTCTAGAGTGGCATAAACATGGCAGCGAGAATCAGCTCAAACCCACTATAAAAAGGAATTTCAAAAGCAAAACCAAAAAACAGGGAAATTCTTTACAATTCCTTCAGGTTGTCTGAGGAAACCTGGAAAGACACTATCTAAAATGACAGCTGGATGTGGCATAAGGCTGGACACTTGGGACTGAGAGTATTGGTGAGATTGGGTGAGCAAATGCAGACCCTTTCAAGCAATAATGCATGGCCCCATTCCATGGGTCCCAACTCTCCAGGTTCAAGGGAATATTACTACAGCTATAACATGTACAGGAAACCTAGAGAATGGACACACTATGAATACGAAAGGTTTCTAAAACTCAACGAATAGTCCCTCTCCTGGTGCTCCAGTTTGACTTTCCAACTGCCTTACTATCAATCTCCCAACTTGGAGAGACAGGCCCTTTAACCTCCTGGTTTGCACAGGCTCCCAATTTGGCAGAGGAAGGAAGGGACGAGGGAGAACCCATGAGAGAGTAGCTGTTAGGCATTTGGACGGGCACATGTCACTCTAATTTCCCGGCAGGAAGAAGAATTAACCAAAGTCTCAGCCACCCACCGGGAACCAGTATAGGACATGATCCAAAATTTTGGACTTGCGTTCAGCTCACAAAAAACGAGTTGAGAAATGGAGCTCACGGGCACAGCAATTCACAAACTGGCAGAGTGATAAAGGACAACTATCGTCCAAAAATCTGTTGAAGGACGTCAACGAGGCGGACTTGAAAGTGAGGCAAAATAGCAGGAAACAGATTTCAAGAGGTACGTTGGAATCGCCTGTAAAGCACAGGAAGAAGGGCACAACTTGGACAATGGTGCACTTGGCCAAAAAGGGCATATGCGTTTTCTCCTGAATATATTCAGGAGAAAACGCATACGCCCTTTTTGGCCAAGCAAGCAAGCGGGCAATGCAAATCTGCACTACAAAGAAGTATCACTCCCAACGGTCAAAAGGGACATCCACAAAATGTGTAAAAACCAGAAAGGCAAGACAGGCCCTGGAGAACAGGGAGCCTTGTTATGCTGATGAGCGGGATGTTAATTGCCAACTGCCTCCCTGGAGGAGTGCATTGTGTTCCCTAAAACAAGTAAACAACAGAGCTACAGAGCCAAGGCCACTTCCAGTCTAGGGAATATACCGTGGGAAAACTGAAAATCAATAAGAAAGAGCCACCTCCAAATTTAGGGCTGCACTGGCTACAAGAACCTCAACTTGGGTACACCTTAAATATCCCAGGAAATAAAAAAATGGTTCAAAACATTGTGGTGCTTACGTACGATGGAATATCCCTCAGCCATGAAATCAATGTCATAAGACCAGTAGCAGCAAAGTGAGTGGATTCAGGTACAATCATTCTAAGTGAAATACGTCACACAGAAAAAGGAACTTATCATAAGATATCAATTATGAAGATCCTGTAAACATGGCTACACGTGAACTGAGTTAGGAAAGAGAACAGAGTCTGACATTTAGAAAACACTCTTATGCCTGCATAAAGGGGATGGAGAGGTGGGGTGATGCATAAAACCAGAGTTTGATATAAGCACAGGGACCGTTCCAAAAACCAACTTGAAATAGACAAGACCTACACCTTCCTCAGTGAAAGAGACTCAAAACCCCATATTTCCCGCAGAGGAATATATCTGACTAGTAAGAATCTTAAAACCTATGTATTGATATGTCTCCATAAGGGAATCAAGTGTGTCTAGAGTGGCATAAACATGGCAGCGAGAATCAGCTCAAACCCAGTATAAAAAGGAATTTCAAAAGCAAAACCAAAAAACAGGGAAATTCTTTACAATTCCTTCAGGGTGTCTGAGGAAACCTGGAAAGACCCTATCTACAATGACAGCTGGATGTGGCATAAGGCTGGACACTTGGGACTGAGAGGATTGGTGAGATTGGGTGAGCAAATGCAGAAACTTTCAAGCAATAATGCATGGCCCCCATTCCATGGGCCCCAACTCTCCATTTTCAAGGGAATATTACTACAGATATAACATGTACAAGAAACCTAGAGAATGGACACACTGTGAATACGAAAGGTTTCTAAAACTCAATGAATAGTCCCTCTCCTGGTGCTCCAGTTTGACTTTCCAACTGCCTTACTATCAATCTCCCAACTTGGGGAGACAGGCCCTTTAACCTCCTGCTTTGCACAGGTTCCCAATTTGGCAGAGGATGGAAGGGACGAGGGAGAACCCATGAGAGAGTAGCTGTTAGGCATTTGGACGGGCACATGTCACTCTAATTTCCCGGCAGGAAGAAGAATTAACCAAAGTCTCAGCCACCCACCGGGAACCAGTATAGGACATGATTCAAAATTTTGGACTTGCGTTCAGCTCACAAAAAACGAGTTGAGAAATGGAGCTCAGGGGCACAGCAATTCACAAACTGGCAGAGTGATAAAGGACAACTATCGTCCAAAAATCTGTTGAGGGACGTCAACGAGGCGGACTTGAAAGTGAGGCCAAATAGCAGGAAACAGATTTCAAGAGGTACCTTGGAATCGCCTGTAAAGCACAGGAAGAGGGGCACAGCTTGGACAATGGTGCACTTGGCCAAAAAGGGCGTATGCGTTTTCTCCTGAATATATTCAGGAGAAAACGCATATGCCCATTTTGGCCAAGCAAGCAAGCGGGCAATGCAAATCTGCACTACAAAGAAGTATCACTCCCAACGGTCAAAAGGGACATCCACAAAATGTGTAAAAACCAGAAAGGCAAGACAGGCCCTGGAGAACAGGGAGCCTTGTTATGCTGATGGGCGGGATGTAAATTGCCAACTGCCTCACTGGAGGAGTGCATTGTGTTCCCTAAAACAAGTAAATAACAGAGCTACAGAGCCAAGGCCACATCCAGTCTAGGGAATATACCTTGGGAAAACTGAAAATCAATAAGAAAGAGCCACCTCCAAATTTAGGGCTGCACTGGCTACAAGAACCTCAACTTGGGTACACCTTAAATATCCCAGGAAATATAAAAATGGTTCAAAACATTGTGGTACTTACGTACGATGGAATATCCCTCAGCGATGAAATCAATGTCATAAAACCAGTAGCAGCAAAGTGAGTGGATTCAGGTACGATGATTCTAAGTGAAATAAGTCACACAGAAAAAGGAACTTATCATAAGATATCACTTATGAAGATCCTGTAAACATGGCTACACGTGAACTGAGTTAGGAAAGAGAACAGAGTCTCACATTTAGAAAACACTCATATGCCTGCATAACGGGGATGGAGAGGTGGGGTGATGCATAAAACCAGAGTTTGATATAAGCACAGGGACCGTTCCAAAAACCAACTTTGGAATAGACAAGACCTACACCTTCCTCAGTGAAAGAGACTCAAAACCCCATATTTCCCGCAGAGGAATATATCTGACTAGTAAGAATCTTAAAACGTATGTATTGATATGACTCCATAAGGGAATCAAGTGTGTCTAGAGTGGCATAAACATGGCATCGAGAATCAGCTCAAACCCACTATAAAAAGGAATTTCAAAAGCAAAACCAAAAAACAGGGAAATTCTTTACAATTCCTTCAGGGTGTCTGAGGAAACCTGGAAAGACCCTATCTACAATGACAGCTAGATGTGGCATAAGGCTGGACACTTGGGACTGAGAGGATTGGTGAGATTGGGTGAGCAAATGCAGACCCCTTCAAGCAATAATGCATGGCCCCCATTCCATGGGTCCCAACTCTCCAGGTTCAAGGGAATATTACTACAGCTATAACATGTACAGGAAACCTAGAGAATGGACACACTGTGAATACGAAAGGTTTCTAAAACTCAACGAATAGTCCCTCTCCTGGTGCTCCAGTTTGACTTTCCAACTGCCTTACTATCAATCTCCCAACTTGGAGAGACAGGCCCTTTAACCTCCTGGTTTGCACAGGTTCCCAATTTGGCAGAGGATGGAAGGGACGAGGGAGAACCCATGAGAGAGTAGCTGTTAGGCATTCGGACGGGCACATGTCACTCTAATTTCCCGGCAGGAAGAAGAATTAACCAAAGTCTCAGCCACCCACCGGGAACCAGTATAGGACATGATCCAAAATTTTGGACTTGCGTTCAGCTCACAAAAATCGAGTTGAGAAATGGAGCTCAGGGGCACAGCAATTCACAAACTGGCAGAGTGATAAAGGACAACTATCGTCCAAAAATCTGTTGAGGGAAGTAAACGAGGCGGACTTGAAAGCGAGGCAAAATAGCAGGAAACAGATTTCAAGAGGTATCTTGGAATCGCCTGTAAAGCACAGGAAGAGGGGCACAACTTGGACAATGGTGCACTTGGCCAAAAAGGGCATATGCGTTTTCTCCTGAATATATTCAGGAGAAAACGCATATGCCCTTTTTGGCCAAGCAAGCAAGCGGGCAATGCAAATCTGCACTACAAAGAAGTATCACTTCCCACCGGTCAAAAGGGACATCCACAAAATGTGTAAAAACCAGAAAGGCAAGACAGGCCCTGGAGAACTGGGAGCCTTGTTATGCTGATGGGCAGGATGTAAATTGCCAACTGCCTCACTGGAGGAGTGCATTGTGTTCCCTAAAACAAGTAAACAACAGAGCTACAGAGCCAAGGCCACTTCCAATCTAGGGAATATACCTGGGGAAAACTGAAAATCAATAAGAAAGAGCCACCTCCAAATTTAGGGCTGCACTGACTACAAGAACCTCAACTTGGGTACACCTTAAATATCCCAGGAAATATAAAAATGGTTCAAAACATTGTGGTACTTACGTACGATGGAATATCCCTCAGCCATGAAATCAATGTCATAAGACCAGTAGCAGCAAAGTGAGTGGATTCAGGTACGATGATTCTAAGTGAAATAAGTCACACAGAAAAAGAAACTTATCAAAAGATATCACTTATGAAGATCCTGTAAACATGGCTACACGTGAACTGAGTTAGGAAAGAGAACAGAGTCTCACATTTAGAAAACAATCTTATGCCTGCATAAAGGGGAAGGAGAGGTGGGGTGATGCATAAAACCAGAGTTTGATATAAGCACAGGGACCGTTCCAAAAACCAACTTTGGAATAGACAAGACCTACACCTTCCTCAGTGAAAGAGACTCAAAACCCCATATTTCCCGCAGAGGAATATATCTGACTAGTAAGAATCTTAAAACCTATGTATTGATATGTCTCCATAAGGGAATCAAGTGTGTCTAGAGTGGCATAAACATGGCAGCGAGAATCAGCTCAAACCCACTATAAAAAGGAATTTCAAAAGCAAAACCAAAAAACAGGGAAATTCTTTACAATTCCTTCAGGGTGTCTGAGGAAACCTGGAAAGACCCTATCTACAATGACAGCTGGATGTGGCATAAGGCTGGACACTTGGGACTGAGAGGATTGGTGAGATTGGGTGAGCAAATGCAGACCCTTTCAAGCAATAATGCATGGCCCCATTCCATGGGTCCCAACTCTCCAGGTTCAAGGGAATATTACTACAGCTATAACATGTACAGGAAACCTAGAGAATGGACGCACTGTGAATACGAAAGGTTTCTAAATCTCAACGAATAGTCCCTCTCCTGGTGCTCCAGTTTGACTTTCCAACTGCCTTACTATCAATCTCCCAACTTGGAGAGACAGGCCCTTTAACCTCCTGCTTTGCACAGGTTCCCAATTTGGCAGAGGATGGAAGGGACGAGGGAGAACCCATGAGAGAGTAGCTGTTAGGCATTTGGACGGGCACATGTCACTCTAATTTCCCGGCAGGAATAAGAATTAACCAAAGTCTCAGCCACCCACCGGGAACCAGTATAGGACATGATCCAAAATTTTGGACTTGCGTTCAGCTCACAAAAAACGAGTTGAGAAATGGAGCTCATGGGCACAGCAATTCACAAACTGGCAGAGTGATAAAGGACAACTATCGTCCAAAAATCTTTTGAAGGACGTCAACGAGGCGGACTTGAAAGTGAGGCAAAATAGCAGGAAACAGATTTCAAGAGGTACCTTGGAATCGCCTGTAAAGCCCAGGAAGAGGGGCACAACTTGGACAATGGTGCACTTGGCCAAAAAGGGCGTATGCATTTTCTCCTGAATATATTCAGGAGAAAACGCATACGCCCTTTTTGACCAAGCAAGCAAGCGGGCAATGCAAATCTGCACTACAAAGAAGTATCACTTCCCACCGGTCAAAAGGGACATCCACAAAATGTGTAAAAACCAGAAAGGCAAGACAGGCCCTGGAGAACTGGGAGCCTTGCTATGCTGATGGGCGGGATGTAAATTGCCAACTGCCTCACTGGAGGAGTGCATTGTGTTCCCTAAAACAAGTAAACAACAGAGCTACAGAGCCAAGGCCACTTCCAGTCTAGGGAATATACCTTGGGAAAACTGAAAATCAATAAGAAAGAGCCACCTCCAAATTTAGGGCTGCACTGGCTACAAGAACCTCAACTTGGGTACACCTTAAATATCCCAGGAAATATAAAAATGGTTCAAAACATTGTGGTACTTACGTACGATGGAATATCCCTCAGCCATGAAATCAATGTCATAAGACCAGTAGCAGCAAAGTGAGTGGATTCAGGTACGATGATTCTAAGTGAAATAAGTCACACAGAAAAAGGAACTTATCATAAGATATCACTTATGAAGATCCTGTAAACATGGCTACACGTGAACTGAGTTAGGAAAGAGAACAGAGTCTCACATTTAGAAAACACTCTTATGCCTGCATAAAGGGGAAGGAGAGGTGGGGTGATGCATAAAACCAGAGTTTGATATAAGCACAGGGACCGTTTCAATAACCAACTTTGGAATTGACAAGACCGACACCTTCCTCAGTGAAAGAGACTCAAAACCCCATATTTCCCACAGAGGAATATATCTGACTAGTAAGAATCTTAAAACCTATGTATTGATATGTCTCCATAAGGGAATCAAGTGTGTCTAGAGTGGCATAAACATGGCAGCGAGAATCAGCTCAAACCCACTATAAAAAGGAATTTCAAAAGCAAAACCAAAAAACAGGGAAATTCTTTACAATTCCTTCAGGGTGTCTGAGGAAACCTGGAAAGACCCTATCTACAATGACAGCTGGATGTGGCATAAGGCTGGACACTTGGGACTGAGAGGATTGGTGAGATTGGGTGAGCAAATGCAGACCCTTTCAAGCAATAATGCATGGCCCCCATTCCATGGGTCCCAACTCTCCAGGTTCAAGGGAATATTACTACAGCTATAACATGTACAGGAAACCTAGAGAATGGACACACTGTGAATACGAAAGGTTTCTAAAACTCAATGAATAGTCCCTCTCCTGGTGCTCCAGTTTGACTTTCCAACTGCCTTACTATCAATCTCCCAACTTGGAGAGACAGGCCCTTTAACCTCCTGGTTTGCACAGGTTCCCAATTTGGCAGAGGATGGAAGGGACGAGGGAGAACCCATGAGAGAGTAGCTCTTAGGCATTTGGACGGGCACATGTCACTCTAATTTCCCGGCAGGAAGAAGAATTAACCAAAGTCTCAGCCACCCACCGGGAACCAGTATAGGACATGATCCAAAATTTTGGACTTGCGTTCAGCTCACAAAAAAAGAGTTGAGAAATGGAGCTCAGGGGCACAGCAATTCACAAACTGGCAGAGTGATAAAGGACAACTATCGTCCAAAAATCTGTTGAGGGACGTCAACGAGGCGGACTTGAAAGTGAGGCAAAAAAGCAGGAAACAGATTTCAAGAGGTACGTTGGAATCGCCTGTAAAGCACAGGAAGAGGGGCACAACTTGGACAATGGTGCACTTGGCCAAAAAGGGCGTATGCGTTTTCTCCTGAATATATTCTGGAGAAAACGCATACGCCCATTTTGGCCAAGCAAGCAAGCGGGCAATGCAAATCTGCACTACAAAGAAGTATCACTCCCAACGGTCAAAAGGGACATCCACAAAATGTGTAAAAACCAGAAAGGCAAGACAGGCCCTGGAGAACAGGGAGCCTTGTTATGCTGATGGGCGGGATGTAAATTGCCAACTGCCTCACTGGAGGAGTGCATTGTGTTCCCTAAAACAAGTAAACAACAGAGCTACAGAGCCAAGGCCACTTCCAGTCTAGGGAATATACCTTGGGAAAACTGAAAATCAATAAGAAAGAGCCACCTCCAAATTTAGTGCTGCACTGGCTACAAGAACCTCAACTTGGGTACACCTTAAATATCCCAGGAAATATAAAAATGGTTCAAAACATTGTGGTACTTACGTACGATGGAATATCCCTCAGCGATGAAATCAATGTCATAAAACCAGTAGCAGCAAAGTGAGTGGATTCAGGTACGATGATTCTAAGTGAAATAAGTCACACAGAAAAAGGAACTTATCATAAGATATCACTTAGGAAGATCCTGTAAACATGGCTACACGTGAACTGCGTTAGGAAAGAGAACAGAGTCTCACATATAGAAAACACTCTTATGCCTGCATAAAGGGGATGGAGAGGTGGGGTGATGCATAAAACCACAGTTTGATATAAGCACAGGGACCGTTCCAAAAACCAACTTTGGAATAGACAAGACCTACACCTTCCTCAGTGAAAGAGACTCAAAACCCCATATTTCCCGCAGAGGAATATATCTGACTAGTAAGAATCTTAAAACCTATGTATTGATATGTCTCCATAAGGGAATCAAGTGTGTCTAGAGTGGCATAAACATGGCAGCGAGAATCAGCTCAAACCCACTATAAAAAGGAATTTCAAAAGCAAAACCAAAAAACAGGGAAATTCTTTACAATTCCTTCAGGGTGTCTGAGGAAACCTGGAAAGACCCTATCTAAAATGACAGCTGGATGTGGCATAAGGCTGGACACTTGGGACTGAGAGTATTGGTGAGATTGGGTGAGCAAATGCAGACCCTTTCAAGCAATAATGCATGGCCCCATTCCATGGGTCCCAACTCTCCAGGTTCAAGGGAATATTACTACAGCTATAACATGTACAGGAAACATAGAGAATGGACACACTGTGAATACGAAAGGTTTCTAAAACTCAACGAATAGTCCCTCTCCTGGTGCTCCAGTTTGACTTTCCAACTGCCTTACTATCAATCTCCCAACTTGGAGAGACAGGCCCTTTAACCTCCTGGTTTGCACAGGCTCCCAATTTGGCAGAGGAAGGAAGGGACGAGGGAGAACCCATGAGAGAGTAGCTGTTAGGCATTTGGACGGGCACATGTCACTCTAATTTCCCGGCAGGAAGAAGAATTAACCAAAGTCTCAGCCACCCACCGGGAACCAGTATAGGACATGATCCAAAATTTTGGACTTGCGTTCAGCTCACAAAAAACGAGTTGAGAAATGGAGCTCAGGGGCACAGCAATTCACAAACTGGCAGAGTGATAAAGGACAACTATCGTCCAAAAATCTGTTGAAGGACGTCAACGAGGTGGACTTGAAAGTGAGGCAAAATAGCAGGAAACAGATTTCAAGAGGTACGTTGGAATCGCCTGTAAAGCACAGGAAGAGGGGCACAGCTTGGACAATGGTGCACTTGGCCAAAAAGGGCGTATGCGTTTTCTCCTGAATATATTCAGGAGAAAACGCATACGCCCTTTTTGGCCAAGCAAGCAAGCGGGCAATGCAAATCTGCACTACAAAGAAGTATCACTTCCCACCGGTCAAAAGGGACATCCACAAAATGTGTAAAAACCAGAAAGGCAAGACAGGCCCTGGAGAACAGGGAGCCTTGTTATGCTGATGGGCGGGATGTAAATTGCCAACTGCCTCACTGGAGGAGTGCATTGTGTTCCCTAAAACAAGTAAACAACAGAGCTACAGAGCCAAGGCCATTTCCAGTCTAGGGAATATACCTGGGGAAAACTGAAAATCAATAAGAAAGAGCCACCTCCAAATTTAGGGCTGAACTGGCTACAAGAACCTCAACTTGGGTACACCTTAAATATCCCAGGAAATATAAAAATGGTTCAAAACATTGTGGTACTTACGTACGATGGAATATCCCTCAGCGATGAAATCAATGTCATAAAACCAGGAGCAACAAAGTGAGTGGATTCAGGTACGATGATTCTAAGTGAAATAATCACACCGAAAAAGGAACTTATCATAAGATATCACTTATGAAGATCCTGTAAACATGGCTACACGTGAACTGAGTTAGGAAAGAGAACAGAGTCTCACATATAGAAAACACTCTTATGCCTGCATAAAGGGGATGTAGAGGTGGGGTGATGCATAAAACCAGAGTTTGATATAAGCACAGGGACCGTTCCAAAAACCAATTTTGGAATAGACAAGACCTACACCTTCCTCAGTGAAAGAGACTCAAAACCACATATTTCCCGCAGAGGAATATATCTGACTAGTAAGAATCTTAAAACCTATGTATTGATATGTCTCCATAAGGGAATCAAGTGTGTCTAGAGTGGCATAAACATGGCAGCGAGAATCAGCTCAAACCCACTATAAAAAGGAATTTCAAAAGCAAAACGAAAAAACAGGGAAATTCTTTACAATTCCTTCAGGGTGTCTGAGGAAACCTGGAAAGACCCTATCTACAATGACAGCTGGATGTGTCATAAGGCTGGACACTTGGGACTGAGAGGATTGGTGAGATTGGGTGAGCAAATGCAGACCCTTTCAAGCAATAATGCATGGCCCCATTCCATGGTTCCCAACTCTCCAGGTTCAAGGGAATATTACTACAGCTATAACATGTACAGGAAACCTAGAGAATGGACACACTGTGAATACGAAAGGTTTCTAAAACTCAACGAATAGTCCCTCTCCTGGTGCTCCAGTTTGACTTTCCAACTGCCTTACTATCAATCTCCCAACTTGGAGAGACAGGCCCTTTAACCTCCTGGTTTGCACAGGTTCCCAATTTGGCAGAGGATGGAAGGGACAAGGGAGAACCCATGAGAGAGTAGCTGTTAGGCATTTGGACGGGCACATGTCACTCTAATTTCCCGGCAGGAAGAAGAATTAACCAAAGTCTCAGCCACCCACCGGGAACCAGTATAGGACATGATCCAAAATTTTGGACTTGCGTTCAGCTCACAAAAAACGAGTTGAGAAATGGAGCTCAGGGGCACAGCAATTCACAAACTGGCAGAGTGATAAAGGACAACTATCGTCCAAAAATCTGTTGAGGGAAGTCAACGAGGCGGACTTGAAAGCGAGGCAAAATAGCAGGAAACAGATTTCAAGAGGTACCTTGGAATCGCCTGTAAAGCACAGGAAGAGGGGCACAACTTGGACAATGGTGCACTTGGCCAAAAACGGCGTATGCGTTTTCTCCTGAATATATTCAGGAGAAAACGCATACGCCCTTTTTGGCCAAGCAAGCAAGCTGGCAATGCAAATCTGCACTACAAAGAAGTATCACTTCCCACCGGTCAAAACGGACATCCACAAAATGTGTAAAAACCAGAAAGGCAAGACAGGCCCTGCAGAACTGGGATCCTTGTTATGCTGATGGGAGGGATGTAAATTGCCAACTGCCTCACTGGAGGTGTGCATTGTGTTCCCTAAAACAAGTAAAGAACAGAGCTACAGATCCAAGGCCACTTCCAGTCTAGGGAATATACCTTGGGAAAACTGAAAATCAATAAGAAAGAGCCACCTCCAAATTTAGGGCTGCACTGACTACAAGAACCTCAACTTGGGTACACCTTAAATATCCCAGGAAATATAAAAATGGTTCAAAACATTGTGGTACTTACGTACGATGGAATATCCCTCAGCCATGAAATCAATGTCATAAGACCAGTAGCAGCAAAGTGAGTGGATTCAGGTACGATGATTCTAAGTGAAATAAGTCACACAGAAAAAGAAACTTATCATAAGATATCACTTAGGAAGATCCTGTAAACATGGCTACACGTGAACTGAGTTAGGAAAGAGAACAGAGTCTCACATTTAGAAAACACTCTTATGCCTGCATGAAGGGGAAGGAGAGGTGGGATGATGCATAAAACCAGAGTTTGATATAAGCACAGGGACCGTTTCAAAAACCAACTTTGGAATTGACAAGACCGACACCTTCCTCAGTGAAAGAGACTCAAAACCCCATATTTCCCACAGAGGAATATATCTGACTAGTAAGAATCTTAAAACCTATGTACTGATACGTCTCCATAAGGGAATCAAGTGTGTCTAGAGTGGCATAAACATGGCAGCGAGAATCAGCTCAAACCCACTATAAAAAGGAATTTCAAAAGCAAAACCAAAAAACAGGGAAATTCTTTACAATTCCTTCAGGGTGTCTGAGGAAACCTGGAAAGACCCTATCTACAATGACAGCTGGATGTGGCATAAGGCTGGACACTTGGGACTGAGAGGATTGGTGAGATTGGGTGAGCAAATGCAGACCCTTTCAAGCAATAATGCATGGCCCCCATTCCATGGGTCCCAACTCTCCAGGTTCAAGGGAATATTACTACAGCTATAACATGTACAGGAAACCTAGAGAATGGACACACTGTGAATACGAAAGGTTTCTAAAACTCAACGAATAGTCCCTCTCCTGGTGCTCCAGTTTGACTTTCCAACTGCCTTACTATCAATCTCCCAACTTGGAGTGACAGGCCCTTTACCCTCCTGGTTTGCACAGGTTCCCAATTTGGCAGAGGATGGAAGGGACGAGGGATAACCCATGAGAGAGTAGCTGTTAGGCATTTGGACGGGCACATGTCACTCTAATTTCCCGGCAGGAAGAAGAATTAACCAAAGTCTCAGCCACCCACCGGGAACCAGTATAGGACATGATCCAAAATTTTGGACTTGCGTTCAGCTCACAAAAAACGAGTTGAGAAATGGAGCTCAGGGGCACAGCAATTCACAAACTGGCCGAGTGATAAAGGAGAACTATCGTCCAAAAGTCTGTTGAGGGAAGTCAACGAGGCGGACTTGAAAGCGAGGCAAAATATCAGGAAACAGATTTCAAGAGGTACCTTGGAATCGCCTGTAAAGCACAGGAAGAGGGGCACAACTTGGACAATGGTGCACTTGGCCAAAAAGGGCATATGCGTTTTCTCCTGAATATATTCAGGAGAAAACGCATATGCCCTTTTTGGCCAAGCAAGCAAGCGGGCAATGCAAATCTGCACTACAAAGAAGTATCACTTCCCACCGGTCAAAAGGGACATCCACAAAATGTGTAAAAACCAGAAAGGCAAGACAGGCCCTGGAGAACAGGGAGCCTTGTTATGCTGATGGGCGGGATGTAAATTGCCAACTGCCTCACTGGAGGAGTGCATTGTGTTCCCTAAAACAAGTAAACAACAGAGCTACAGAGCCAAGGCCATTTCCAGTCTAGGGAATATACCTGGGGAAAACTGAAAATCAATAAGAAAGAGCCACCTCCAAATTTAGGGCTGAACTGGCTACAAGAACCTCAACTTGGGTACACCTTAAATATCCCAGGAAATATAAAAATGGTTCAAAACATTGTGGTACTTACGTACGATGGAATATCCCTCAGCGATGAAATCAATGTCATAAAACCAGGAGCAACAAAGTGAGTGGATTCAGGTACGATGATTCTAAGTGAAATAATCACACCGAAAAAGGAACTTATCATAAGATATCACTTATGAAGATCCTGTAAACATGGCTACACGTGAACTGAGTTAGGAAAGAGAACAGAGTCTCACATATAGAAAACACTCTTATGCCTGCATAAAGGGGATGTAGAGGTGGGGTGATGCATAAAACCAGAGTTTGATATAAGCACAGGGACCGTTCCAAAAACCAATTTTGGAATAGACAAGACCTACACCTTCCTCAGTGAAAGAGACTCAAAACCACATATTTCCCGCAGAGGAATATATCTGACTAGTAAGAATCTTAAAACCTATGTATTGATATGTCTCCATAAGGGAATCAAGTGTGTCTAGAGTGGCATAAACATGGCAGCGAGAATCAGCTCAAACCCACTATAAAAAGGAATTTCAAAAGCAAAACGAAAAAACAGGGAAATTCTTTACAATTCCTTCAGGGTGTCTGAGGAAACCTGGAAAGACCCTATCTACAATGACAGCTGGATGTGTCATAAGGCTGGACACTTGGGACTGAGAGGATTGGTGAGATTGGGTGAGCAAATGCAGACCCTTTCAAGCAATAATGCATGGCCCCATTCCATGGTTCCCAACTCTCCAGGTTCAAGGGAATATTACTACAGCTATAACATGTACAGGAAACCTAGAGAATGGACACACTGTGAATACGAAAGGTTTCTAAAACTCAACGAATAGTCCCTCTCCTGGTGCTCCAGTTTGACTTTCCAACTGCCTTACTATCAATCTCCCAACTTGGAGAGACAGGCCCTTTAACCTCCTGGTTTGCACAGGTTCCCAATTTGGCAGAGGATGGAAGGGACAAGGGAGAACCCATGAGAGAGTAGCTGTTAGGCATTTGGACGGGCACATGTCACTCTAATTTCCCGGCAGGAAGAAGAATTAACCAAAGTCTCAGCCACCCACCGGGAACCAGTATAGGACATGATCCAAAATTTTGGACTTGCGTTCAGCTCACAAAAAACGAGTTGAGAAATGGAGCTCAGGGGCACAGCAATTCACAAACTGGCAGAGTGATAAAGGACAACTATCGTCCAAAAATCTGTTGAGGGAAGTCAACGAGGCGGACTTGAAAGCGAGGCAAAATAGCAGGAAACAGATTTCAAGAGGTACCTTGGAATCGCCTGTAAAGCACAGGAAGAGGGGCACAACTTGGACAATGGTGCACTTGGCCAAAAACGGCGTATGCGTTTTCTCCTGAATATATTCAGGAGAAAACGCATACGCCCTTTTTGGCCAAGCAAGCAAGCTGGCAATGCAAATCTGCACTACAAAGAAGTATCACTTCCCACCGGTCAAAACGGACATCCACAAA
Source organism: Mesoplodon densirostris (assembly GCF_025265405.1). Lineage (NCBI taxonomy): Eukaryota > Metazoa > Chordata > Mammalia > Artiodactyla > Ziphiidae > Mesoplodon > Mesoplodon densirostris. The sequence goes on from NW_026778213.1 coordinate 1,505,887, forward strand.
ATGTGTAAAAACCAGAAAGGCAAGACAGGCCCTGCAGAACTGGGATCCTTGTTATGCTGATGGGAGGGATGTAAATTGCCAACTGCCTCACTGGAGGTGTGCATTGTGTTCCCTAAAACAAGTAAAGAACAGAGCTACAGATCCAAGGCCACTTCCAGTCTAGGGAATATACCTTGGGAAAACTGAAAATCAATAAGAAAGAGCCACCTCCAAATTTAGGGCTGCACTGACTACAAGAACCTCAACTTGGGTACACCTTAAATATCCCAGGAAATATAAAAATGGTTCAAAACATTGTGGTACTTACGTACGATGGAATATCCCTCAGCCATGAAATCAATGTCATAAGACCAGTAGCAGCAAAGTGAGTGGATTCAGGTACGATGATTCTAAGTGAAATAAGTCACACAGAAAAAGAAACTTATCATAAGATATCACTTAGGAAGATCCTGTAAACATGGCTACACGTGAACTGAGTTAGGAAAGAGAACAGAGTCTCACATTTAGAAAACACTCTTATGCCTGCATGAAGGGGAAGGAGAGGTGGGATGATGCATAAAACCAGAGTTTGATATAAGCACAGGGACCGTTTCAAAAACCAACTTTGGAATTGACAAGACCGACACCTTCCTCAGTGAAAGAGACTCAAAACCCCATATTTCCCACAGAGGAATATATCTGACTAGTAAGAATCTTAAAACCTATGTACTGATACGTCTCCATAAGGGAATCAAGTGTGTCTAGAGTGGCATAAACATGGCAGCGAGAATCAGCTCAAACCCACTATAAAAAGGAATTTCAAAAGCAAAACCAAAAAACAGGGAAATTCTTTACAATTCCTTCAGGGTGTCTGAGGAAACCTGGAAAGACCCTATCTACAATGACAGCTGGATGTGGCATAAGGCTGGACACTTGGGACTGAGAGGATTGGTGAGATTGGGTGAGCAAATGCAGACCCTTTCAAGCAATAATGCATGGCCCCCATTCCATGGGTCCCAACTCTCCAGGTTCAAGGGAATATTACTACAGCTATAACATGTACAGGAAACCTAGAGAATGGACACACTGTGAATACGAAAGGTTTCTAAAACTCAACGAATAGTCCCTCTCCTGGTGCTCCAGTTTGACTTTCCAACTGCCTTACTATCAATCTCCCAACTTGGAGTGACAGGCCCTTTACCCTCCTGGTTTGCACAGGTTCCCAATTTGGCAGAGGATGGAAGGGACGAGGGATAACCCATGAGAGAGTAGCTGTTAGGCATTTGGACGGGCACATGTCACTCTAATTTCCCGGCAGGAAGAAGAATTAACCAAAGTCTCAGCCACCCACCGGGAACCAGTATAGGACATGATCCAAAATTTTGGACTTGCGTTCAGCTCACAAAAAACGAGTTGAGAAATGGAGCTCAGGGGCACAGCAATTCACAAACTGGCCGAGTGATAAAGGAGAACTATCGTCCAAAAGTCTGTTGAGGGAAGTCAACGAGGCGGACTTGAAAGCGAGGCAAAATATCAGGAAACAGATTTCAAGAGGTACCTTGGAATCGCCTGTAAAGCACAGGAAGAGGGGCACAACTTGGACAATGGTGCACTTGGCCAAAAAGGGCATATGCGTTTTCTCCTGAATATATTCAGGAGAAAACGCATATGCCCTTTTTGGCCAAGCAAGCAAGCGGGCAATGCAAATCTGCACTACAAAGAAGTATCACTTCCCACCGGTCAAAAGGGACATCCACAAAATGTGTAAAAAACAGAAAGGCAAGACAGGCCCTGGAGAACTGGGAGCCTTGTTATGCTGATGGGCAGGATGTAAATTGCCAACTGCCTCACTGGAGGAGTGCATTGTGTTCCCTAAAACAAGTAAACAACAGAGCTACAGAGCCAAGGCCACTTCCAATCTAGGGAATATACCTGGGGAAAACTGAAAATCAATAAGAAAGAGCCACCTCCAAATTTAGGGCTGCACTGACTACAAGAACCTCAACTTGGGTACACCTTAAATATCCCAGGAAATATAAAAATGGTTCAAAACATTGTGGTACTTACGTACGATGGAATATCCCTCAACCATGAAATCAATGTCATAAGACCAGTAGCAGCAAAGTGAGTGGATTCAGGTACGATGATTCTAAGTGAAATAAGTCACACAGAAAAAGAAACTTATCAAAAGATATCACTTATGAAGATCCTGTAAACATGGCTACACGTGAACTGAGTTAGGAAAGAGAACAGAGTCTCACATTTAGAAAACACTCTTATGCCTGCATAAAGGGGAAGGAGAGGTGGGGTGATGCATAAAACCAGAGTTTGATATAAGCACAGGGACCGTTTCAAAAACCAACTTTGGAATTGACAAGACCGACACCTTCCTCAGTGAAAGAGACTCAAAACCCCATATTTCCCACAGAGGAATATATCTGACTAGTAAGAATCTTAAAACCTATGTATTGATATGTCTCCATAAGGGAATCAAGTGTGTCTAGAGTGGCATAAACATGGCAGCGAGAATCAGCTCAAACCCACTATAAAAAGGAATTTCAAAAGCAAAACCAAAAAACAGGGAAATTCTTTACAATTCCTTCAGGGTGTCTGAGGAAACCTGGAAAGACCCTATCTACAATGACAGCTGGATGTGGCATAAGGCTGGACACTTGGGACTGAGAGGATTGGTGAGATTGGGTGAGCAAATGCAGACCCTTTCAAGCAATAATGCATGGCCCCCATTCCATGGGTCCCAACTCTCCAGGTTCAAGGGAATATTACTACAGCTATAACATGTACAGGAAACCTAGAGAATGGACACACTGTGAATACGAAAGGTTTCTAAAACTCAACGAATAGTCCCTCTCCTGGTGCTCCAGTTTGACTTTCCAACTGCCTTACTATCAATCTCCCAACTTGGAGAGACAGGCCCTTTAACCTCCTGGTTTGCACAGGTTCCCAATTTGGCAGAGGATGGAAGGGACGAGGGAGAACCCATGAGAGAGTAGCTGTTAGGCATTTGGACGGGCACATGTCACTCTAATTTCCCGGCAGGAAGAAGAATTAACCAAAGTCTCAGCCACCCACCGGGAACCAGTATAGGACATGATCCAAAATTTTGGACTTGCGTTCAGCTCACAAAAAACGAGTTGAGAAATGGAGCTCAGGGGCACAGCAATTCACAAACTGGCAGAGTGATAAAGGACAACTATCGTCCAAAAATCTGTTGAGGGAAGTCAACGAGGCGGACTTGAAAGCGAGGCAAAATAGCAGGAAACAGATTTCAAGAGGTACCTTGGAATCGCCTGTAAAGCACAGGAAGAGGGGCACAACTTGAACAATGGTGCACTTGGCCAAAAAGGGCGTATGCGTTTTCTCCTGAATATATTCAGGAGAAAACACATACGCCCTTTTTGGCCAAGCAAGCAAGCGGGCAATGCAAATCTGCACTACAAAGAAGTATCACTTCCCACCGGTCAAAAGGGACATCCACAAAATGTGTAAAAACCAGAAAGGCAAGACAGGCCCTGGAGAACAGGGAGCCTTGTTATGCTGATGGGCGGGATGTAAATTGCCAACTGCCTCACTGGAGGAGTGCATTGTGTTCCCTAAAACAAGTAAACAACAGAGCTACAGAGCCAAGGCCACTTCCAGTCTAGGGAATATACCTGGGGAAAACTGAAAATCAATAAGAAATAGCCACCTCCAAATTTAGGGCTGCACTGACTACAAGAACCTCAACTTGGGTACACCTTAAATATCCCAGGAAATATAAAAATGGTTCAAAACATTGTGGTACTTACGTACGATGGAATATCCCTCAGCCATGAAATCAATGTCATAAGACCAGTAGCAGCAAAGTGAGTGGATTCAGGTACGATGATTCTAAGTGAAATAATCACACAGAAAAAGGAACTTATCATAAGATATCACTTATGAAGATCCTGTAAACATGGCTACACGTGAACTGAGTTAGGAAAGAGAACAGAGTCTCACATTTAGAAAACACTCTTATGCCTGCATAAAGGGGATGGAGAGGTGGGGTGATGCATAAAACCAGAGTTTGATATAAGCACAGGGACCGTTCCAAAAACCAACTTTGGAATAGACAAGACCTACACCTTCCTCAGTGAAAGAGACTCAAAACCCCATATTTCCCGCAGAGGAATATATCTGACTAGTAAGAATCTTAAAACCTATGTATTGATATGACTCCATAAGGGAATCAAGTGTGTCTAGAGTGGCATAAACATGGCAGCGAGAATCAGCTCAAACCCACTATAAAAAGGAATTTCAAAAGCAAAACCAAAAAACAGGGAAATTCTTTACAATTCCTTCAGGGTGTCTGAGGAATCCTGGAAAGACCCTATCTACAATGATAGCTGGATGTGGCATAAGGCTGGACACTTGGGACTGAGAGGATTGGTGAGATTGGGTGAGCAAATGCAGACCTTTTCAAGCAATACTGCATGGCCCCCATTCCATGGGTCCCAACTCTCCAGGTTCAAGGGAATATTACTACAGCTATAACATGTACAGGAAACCTAGAGAATGGACACACTGTGAATACGAAAGGTTTCTAAAACTCAACGAATAGTCCCTCTCCTGGTGCTCCAGTTTGACTTTCCAACTGCCTTACTATCAATCTCCCAACTTGGAGAGACAGGCCCTTTAACCTCCTGGTTTGCACAGGTTCCCAATTTGGCAGAGGATGGAAGGGACGAGGGAGAACCCATGAGAGAGTAGCTGTTAGGCATTTGGACGGGCACATGTCACTCTAATCTCCCGGCAGGAAGAAGAATTAACCAAATTCTCAGCCACCCAACGGGAACCAGTATAGGACATGATCCAAAATTTTGGACTTGCGTTCAGCTCACAAAAAACGAGTTGAGAAATGGAGCTCAGGGGCACAGCAATTCACAAACTGGCAGAGTGATAAAGGACAACTATCGTCCAAAAATCTGTTGAGGGAAGTCAACGTGGCGGACTTGAAAGCGAGGCAAAATAGCAGGAAACAGATTTCAAGAGGTACCTTGGAATTGCCTGTAAATCACAGGAAGAGGGGCACAACTTGGACAATGGTGCACTTGGCCAAAAAGGTCGTAAGCGTTTTCTCCTGAA